>NC_039358.1:78587091-79187091 GCF_003573695.1 Papaver somniferum
GACGAAGGTGAAGAGAAATTTCTCAAGACGTGGACGCGTATTTCTATGTTTTTCCTAAACCGGTTCAACTGCTTTATGAAGCCGCAAACCCGGGTTGACAAATTTTCGGGGTTCTGCAACAGCTATTAGTTGTTGTTTTTTGATTGGATATTACTTGTTGCTTGTCATGTGACTATGTGTCCAAGAGTCCAACTCATTCTTACACTCTACTCAACCACTGCAGAAGGATAACAAATATGGACGAGTAAGATTACCGATAAGAAAAACATAAAAGGATTGAAGGACAACAAATATGGACGAGTAGGATTACCGATAAGAATAACATAAAAGGATTGGGACGTTTGTTTTACAAGTTCGCTTCAACACAATAATGAAAGGGCTATTGCTGCTAGGTGTGTTAGGAGCCTTTTCTTTTTTTTCTTTTCTCTCTATTCGCTGTGGACGAAATAAACACGATATGGTCAAGATTGTCAACTCTAAGTCAACCATAGTTAATTTTTGATTTTGAACCCCTTTTTTTATTCGATCTGATTTTGCACCTCTTTTCAACCCTTTGTTTTAATCCTCTGGCTTTATCCTTTGTGTATTGATTTTTGGTTTAATTCTGATGTTTTTATATGTTTCCTCTTTTTTTATTTTGCCATAATTTTCAATTTTCCTTTTCCCCTTTATATTTGTCATTCTCTGATTCTAATTGGTTTCCTTTCCTTTTAATGGCAGCTTAAAATCCTCCCTGCTTGTTGCCACGCACTGGTGTTGCAGTAATGTCCATCACATCTTGAGGTACAATCATAGTTGGCAGTTTCCAAGTTGGCATAATCAAAGTTGGCTCTTTATTGCAGTGGTGCATCTGATTTTCATCCTTATCGGTTTCTCTCAAGCTTATCTAATTTGGGGTTATTATAATGATTCTCCTGCTTCACTTTTAGGGAAAAGTGTTCTTGTTGTTATCTTTACTTGGTCAGGAGCTTTGGTGTCTACAAAAATTTATCTGTGTTCTGAATTTTCTAAACCTTTCAACCATACTTATCTAACTCAGAATTTGACACATCCTGCAAGTTCTCCTTATAAATACTACCTCAAGCAATTTCAGTTTCTTTACATCCTTCTCTGTTATTACAACATCTTACTTTTCTTCACCCTTTTGGCTAGAACATCTGTGAATAACATTTCTGAACAGCTGGAGGAAGTTTCAATCAGTGAAGAACCTATTAGAAGGAGGGTTGTTATGCACTCTAATACTGCAATCCTAACTGGAATTCGAGATTGGAGATATTTTCTTGCTGGTAAACTTTATGCCCCTGGTGTTATGATATGGAAAGATGCTGAACGAGCTGCTAGATTCATTTGGCCTCATCTGAGGAGGCACAATCAATGGTTGGTTCAAGTGCGTAGTTTGGAACCTAATGTTTTTGTTATCAAATTTCAAGTTTTTGATGATAAAGAAGCAATTTTGTTTGGTGGGGCTTGGAATTTTGATGGTTATTTGATAGTCTTAAAAGATTGGGATTTAACAATGGACTATCATCTCTTAGATTTCTCGGTTTCTCCATACTGGCTAGAATATAAATACCTCCTACCTGAATTCACTTATGCTGATATATTGAGAATGCTTGGTAATATCGTTGGAGAGGTTAGAGTGGTTGAGTCTGATGGTGTTAGTCCTCCTACTTCATCAAAATATAGAGATTTAGTTCTTATTAATGTCAACACTCCTCTTATAACTGGTATTACTGCCGCTAATGCTGCTGGTGTCACTAGGTGGATTGGTTTCTTTTATGAAAAACAACCTTACTGACTTTGCTTTGAGTGTAAGGTACCCAATCATGAAGAAAACGACTGTGCTGATATGACTAATCGAAGACGTGAAATGGAAGAGACTGTAAGAGGATTTGGTTTTGCTGAGCTGGTTTTACTTCCTCAAAGAAATCCTCAGCAAGAAGCTCAACTCTTTTTACAACATGGTACTCAACGAAGAAACAGACTGCATCAACCAATTGCTCAAGAACAGCCAAGGCCTTTTGATGGAATGCACCTATCCATCTACTCGGCTAATGATTCTGATGTTGCAACTTCATCATCCTATCATAATAAGTCTCATCTTTCCTCTTCCATAAGGCCATCTTCTACACTGACAAGTGATGGTGCTAGTACGAGTGGTACGAAGAAGTGATATCGTCGACCCCCAACCTTGGTTATAACTCCTGAGAATCAACTTGAAGATGTTGAGTTTGATAGAGAAATTATTATTGTTGGAGAAACAACTTCTGTTCAAGATGATACTGCTGCAGTTGAAGAGAATAATATTTGGGACATTGCTGCTGCACATGCCCTTAATGCACAAAACAACACTGATGCGTGTCAACAGGTTTTTTTCTGAACTCCTTTTTCTTTATCGAATTTTCACTCTTTCCTTACTCTGTGTTGTTTTTGCCCTACCTTTTTATCTATCTTTTTCATTATTTACAACATGAAAATTCTGTCTTGGAACTGTCAAGGTATAGGAAACCCTCATACTAGAGACTATCTTAGTTTCTGTTTAACCAATAATGATCCAGATATTTTTTTCTTATGCGAAACCAAAGCTCAGGCCAATAATATGAGACTTTATCTTTCTAGAACTAAATACCCTAATTATTGGTTTGATCCTTCATTGGGCCTTTCTGGTGGTATTGCTCTTTCCTGGAAACAAGGAATTGATGTTGAAATAATACACACTACTTCCGATACAATACATGCTATAGTACACACTTATGATAACAACTTAGATTTTTTGGTCACCTTTATGTATGGAGTGCGTGATGATGTAGGCAAAAAGAGAAAACTCTAGGGTTTCACGTGGGAAGCTCCGGTTTTTTCTCCCTCACTTTTTTCTTTTGTGTTCTTTAGGTTTCTTTTGATTTTGCGCTCTAATGGCGCAAAATCAAGACAATAATCCGCCAGTTTTTAGCAATCGTTACGATAATCAATCAAAAAGGATATGGAATCAATCGAGATCAAAAAGTATCTATATCCCTAGGAATAACGCTTCAAACCCTAGTACTATGAACCCTAATTCATCTGAGATTGGGAGGCAGCACGAAGATTCAAACCCTAACGCCTTTAGGAATCTGATGGAGAACGAAAATCATGACGCGTCTATGATGGAGGACGGAAATCATGGCGCGTTTAGGAAACCGCATGAAGATGGCAATCAAGGCGTGAATATGGAAGGATCTTATGTGGCTATATTAAAGAAGAGAACTCATGTTTTATCAAGGATTGATGCTGAAACACTCTCTCATCCCCCAATACGTTCAACAACAAGCAATGATGTTTTGATTAAGATACCACGAGAAACTCATGCTCGGATTAAGGCTGTGTGGAGATTTAGTTTGGTTGGCCGTTTGGTATTTTTCAAAACCCTAAAATTTGATGATGTTAAAAGAGAATTATTAAATCAATGGAAGTTATCTGGTTCGGTTCAATTTATTCCATGGAAGAAGGGATACTTTGTTATTAAGCTAGACAATGAAGATGATCGAAAACGTGTAAGCTACGATGGTCCGTGGAATATTAAGTCTGCAACAGGATTTCAGCAGCTTAAAATTCATCCATGGACGCCTATGTTTGATCCTGAGAAAGATAAGATTACTAGAGCTGCAGTTTGGGTTCGTTTCACGGCTTTGCCAATGGAGTTTTGGGATGAAGAGACGATTTTTAGAATGGCGCGAGGGCTTGGTAAGCCGGTTTCTGTTGATCCACGTACTTTGCGTCATGAATATGGTTACTTTGCTGCTGCTTTGATTGACATAGATTTCTCTCAACCTTTGGGAAGGATTTTGATTGATGGTGAAGAGAATGACGAGATCTTTGTTCAAGATTATGAAATTTTAAATAGGCCAAGCTTTTGTGATTACTGCAAATCTATCGGCCATAAAAAATCTGATTGTAGAACAAAAAAGTTTGATGATTTGAAAGACAAGGCTGATGTAGAAACTGATCCTGAGATTAAAAAATCAATTGAAGCTGATATGGATGATCTTAAGAATTTCTGGCAAAAAGAACGAATTCCTAAAGGTAAGAAGAATTTGCCAGATGATGCTCCAATTTTGGAGAAGGGTCAACCTAAGATACCTGGAGATGATCCCAACACTTTGAGGAAGAAGAATTCTATTCTTGAGATGGCTACTGGTAAACGAACAATCTTTCCCGAGCATAGTGATAGTTCTGGTGGGCAATTTGGTGACGATGGTAATGAATCGGAGATGCATAATGATGGTGCAGCATCGTCCGTGCCGCATACTGATGATACTTTATTAGCTGAAGCTCGCAATGAAAGTGCTGTACTTTCCGTGCAGCTCATGAAGGGTGGTGGCTTATCCAAACAATGTGGAGATGATGCAAACGATGGTGGTACGGCTTCACCTGGGTTGCATAATGATTATGCGGAATCTGTCCGCAACGAGGATGCTGATTCTGTTTTGCGTAGTGTTGGTGCGACACTTGTGGAGATTGTGCAAGATAATTTGCACAAGGAGGATGATACCAATTTAGAGATGCAAGAGATGGAAGCTTATAGGAATTATGAGGCCATGAAAGAGACAGCCAGGCAACGTGAGGCTGATGCTGAAGTCGCCAAGATTCAACAAGATATTGCTAGAACAAGGCTAGAGAATTTGAGGAAGAAGGTTTTAGAGTTGCATCATTCCAGTTAATAGTCCAACTACTATGGATGCTCATGAGGAAGCTAGTTTTAGTGAGCCACTAAAACTTCAAGAAGATCTACTCCAGCTAAATCTTTGAGAACTTAACACTTTCTAATAGGTTTGAAACTGGGACCGAAGAAATTGATAAGGTAGTTATTGAGGCTGATGATGAATTGCAGATGCGGTGATATGGTAGCAACAAATACTTCCAATAGTTGAAGAGGATGCAAGAAATTTGGAGTCTTGCTGATAAGGAATTAGCTGACATGAGAAGAAGGAATTGGCTGACAAAAAGAAAAAACAAAGTCCTAAGAAGAAGACAATTATGTGGCAAATGTTAGTCAAGTTCAAACACGAGGCGGAAAATCTTCAGACAGGGTTCGGCAAGCCCTTCGAAGAATAGAGTTAATTAATGCGTGTCTTTTATTGGAATGCTCAAGGCTTGGCTAAAGATGGTGCAAGGGCCAAGTTGAGTGAGTTTTACGCTTGCACAATCCTGATGTTATTTGTATTGCGGAGCCGCAGGTTCGTTGCACTACACGTTTTGTTAGGAACTTAATTTGCTTGATTTTTGTGAAGATGTTATTACTAATGAGTGCATGGTCAGAGAGGTAACATATGGGTCTTTTGGAGGAACTCTAGCAAGGCAATGTTTTATCTTCTTCAAAGCAGGCTATCACTTTGGATTTTTCTGGTAATTATATACGGCTGTGCATGCTTCTTCTGATGCGGTGGCAAGGAGGTCTCTTTGGCGGCAACTGGGTTGGTTTATTTCCATTCCGTGGTTGGTGTTGGGTGATTTTAATTGTGTTTGCGTTAGATGAAAAGGGTGGAGGCCGATCAAGAAATATATGAATGAATTTCGAAGTTGGATCTCTGACAATGGTTTGGTGGAGGCAGATGCTATTGGGAAGAAATATACTTGGTCTAATTGTCGGAGTGGTATTCATAGAATTGTTTCTAAGCATGATAGGGCTGTTCTTAATGATGCTTGGCATGATAGGAATGCTAACTGGAGATGCAAAGCTATGCCACGAATTTGCTCTGATCATTCGCCTCTTTTTGGTTTTGCTTTTGATAGTCCAAGGCCAAAGAGGGATCCTTTTAGAATTCAGAAGATGTGGCTTTCTCACCCATCTTTTTTGGATTTTGTTAAGGAAAATTGGAGTGTTCGGCTGGATGGTGCGCCTCCTTTTGTTTTCACGTCTAAGTTGAAGAGACTGAAGGATGCTTTGAAGATTTGGAATAGAACGGTGTTTGGGAATGTTCAGTTTCGCTTAAAACAAGCGGAATTGAATCTGGATAAGGAGAGTGATATTCTGGATCAAAATGTTAGTTGTGAGTTACAATTTTTGAAGGTTGCTGATGCCAGGAAAGCTGTAGATGATGTGCGGAAGGATCTGGCAATTATGCTCAAGCACAAATCGAGAACTAGTTGGTTGGAAGACGGTGATCAAAATACTCGTTTTTTCCACAATGCCATTCGAATGAGGAGAATCCAAAACACCATCTCTGAATTGAATATTTCTACTAACTCTACTTTGTTTTTGCATGATGAAATTAAATATTACATTATTGATCACTATCGTGCAAAGTTCAATGGTGGAGCTGTTCATATCGATCCAAGGCTGTTTGATTATGAGCACGAGAGCATTTCAGCTGCTGAGAGTGCTTTTATGGATGCTATTCCGTCCATGGAGGAGGTTAAGGAAGATGTTTTTGATCTGGGAGCGGATTCTGCACCTAGCCCTGATGGATTTACAGGTTCTTTCTTTCGAATCTGTTGGAACATTATTTCTAGAGATCTTTTTAATGCTATTGCAAACTGTTGGGCGATGAAGAAAATTCCTAATGGCATTAACTCTAGTTTTATTGTTCTAATCCCAAAAAATAACAAGTCTGATGCTATTAAAGACTATAGGCCAATTGGTTTAAGCAACTTCTTCTTCAAAATCATCACAAAGATTATGGCGACCAGACATGGCACAGTGCTGAACAAGTTGATTTCTGAAGAGCAAGTGGCGTTTATGAAAGGAAGAAACATTCACGAGAACATAGCATTGGCATCTGAACTGATCAATGAGATTAGTGTTGAACAGAAGCATGGTAATGTTGGCCTTAAACTGGATATAGCCCAAGCTTTTGACACGGTCAGTTGGGAGTTTGTTGTTGAAGTTTTTCGTCAATATGGTTTTTCTGATGCATGGTGTTCGTGGCTGCTTAGTATTCTTAAATCTGCCTGAATTTCTATTATGATTAATGGTAGCCCTGAAGGTTTTTTCAGTATCACACGAGGTCTTCGTCAAGGTGATCCTCTTTCACCTCTGATTTTTGTTCTTATTGAAGATGTTTTGAGCCGCAATCTCTCTAAGTTGTTTGCTGCCAGAAGTATGCACCACATGGTGAGTAAGAAAGGTGTGGCTCCAACCCATTTACTCTTTGCGGATGATATTATTATTTTCTGTAAAGGCAATCTTCATAGTTTGCAAAATTTGAAGGAGATGCTTGGCATGTATCAACGTGCTTCTGGGCAGTATGTTAGTTATGCCAAAAGCAAATTCTATTATGGTGGAGATAGACATTCTCGTGCTGTTGCTATTGCAAACTTTATGGGCATGGAAAGGGCTCTATTCCCAGATAAATATTTGGGAATTCAATTGAAACCTGGTATTGTGCGTCATATTCATGTTCGTCAAGTTATGGAGAAGATTATGGATAAGCTTGCAGGTTGGAAGGGTAAGCTCTTGTCTTTTCAGGCTAGGCTAGTCTTGATCAAATCAGTGATTTCTAGTTATTTTCTACACTCAATGGCTGTGTATAAATGGCCATGCACGGCCATCAAGACAGTTGAGAGGGCCATTGGCAATTTTTTGTGGTCTGGAGATGCTGAGAAGTGTAAATATTTCACGGTTCTTTATGATGATTTATGCCGTTCTAGGCATGAAGGTGGGCTTGGTCTAAAGAAATTGAATGATGTTAATAGGGCAATGCTTATGAAGTTGTGGGTTTCGATCCGTGACTCAAATAAGATTTGGGAAAGATTCTTGAAGGCAAAATATTTCAAGATTAGTGGCAACTTGATTGATTATAAGTTGGGTTCTTCGGTTTTTCCAGGAATCAGATTGGTGCATAACTTTGTGCAAAGGCATACACGCTCAATTATAGGTAATGGTGCTAATACTTCCTTATTTTTCGATAATTGGTGTGCTGATTTTTCAATTGCACAACGTCTTGGCATCACTACAAAGGGCCCTAATGATTTTAAGGCCAAAGTTAGTGATATTATTGTGGATGACTCTTGGGTTATTCCTCCAAAGACTAAAGAATTTATGTTACGATGCAATATTGATGTTGACAATTTTCCTCTTATTGGTGGTGGAGATGACTATAAAATTTGGGACTTGGACAGTAAGGGTGTTTTTTCTGTCAAGTCGGCTAAGGCTGCCATCAGGGGGCCTATAGAAGTTTCGCCAATTGCAGCTCTTTTCTCTAGAAGTGTGGTGCATCCTACTTTAAGTGTTCAGTACTGGAAGTTATTTCATAAGCAATGTTGTGCTACTGATGATAATATTATGAGGAAGACAGGTAGGGAGATTCCTTCTATGTATAGATTATGCAGAGAGGATTGCGAAGATGTTAGCCATATTAATTGGCATTGCAAAATTGCTAAGAGGATTTGGAATTGGGCAGCTGCTATTTTTAAGTTAAAGCCGAGCGAGGATCTCATGGCCTCTTACAAGGTGGCAAAGGGGCGGAGTAGAATGATAAAGGATCTGTGGCTGGTTGCAAATCTTGCATAGTTACGGAGTTATGGAAGTTGCGAAACAAAGCTTATTTTGAGAACATGCGGGTTCGTTGGCTGGAATTTAAAGGAAGGGTTCACCAGGTAATTCATGATAACTCTATTAGAATGAAGGGCCACATGCATAATACATTGGATGATCTGCGTATTGTGAATTTCTTTAGAGTGAAACATAGATCTTGCGATCACTCGGACCCAATTGAAGTTACTTGGACGTCGCCCAATCCTGGAGAGCTTTTGATTTGTTGTGATGGTGCTTCACTTGGCAACCCGGGCCAAGCTGGTTCTGGTGTAGTTTTTCGTGATTCCAACTTGGCAGTTTTGGGAGTTCTTTGCGTTGGTCTGGGTTGGCAGACCAACTTCTATGCTGAAGTTTGTGCGGTTATCTATGGTGCGGTCGTTGCTCAAATATGGAATGTTAAGAATTTATGTGTCAGATCGGATTCGATGAGTTGCCTCTTTGTTCTACAAAAAAATGAGTTACCATGGCAGCTAATGCAGAAATGGAGAATGGCGAAGGCTTTCTACAACAATATTAGCTATGTTCATAGCTACAGAGAGGCTAATTTTTCAGCTGATGTCTCGGCCAAACAAGCTTGTTTGTTGGCTGAGGAACATTATGAATTTTATGAGGGTAGGCCAGGTTTTATTCAATCTGTTGAATGGCCTGGGGAGGTTTACTATCGTTTTTAATTAGGTTCTTATTAGCGTGCAGCCTTTTGGCTTAGCGCTAATATAGCCTAATCCCTGTACATTTTCGCTTTTTTATTTTTAATTTTATTTGACCGAGTAAAAAAAAAGCGTGATGCTGTAGGCAATAACAATCAATGGCAATATTTGCTTGATATGTATTCTTCTGTTGATCTCCCGTGGGTTTTGTTAGGCGACTTGAACTTCACTATGAATGATTCTGAAACCCATAGTATTCATGCATCTCATCATCATCATGCTAGACATGTTAGGAATTTTATTCACCAAATGGGTCTCATTGATTTGGGTTATTCAGGAGCTGACACTACTTGGTCGAACCATAGAGATGGAGATGATCATGTCTCTGTTAGATTAGATAGAGCCTTAGTGAACTGTTGTTGGATTAATAATTATACTAATGCTCATCTGCAACATTTATTCCCATTGCTTCAGACCACAGTCCTATTTTGTTACATACTGTTCCTAGTGCTAGAAAACATACTCCTTTTAAGCTATACAAGTGCTGGTTCCAAGTGGCCTCTTGTAAAGACACTATCAATCAAAGTTTGCAACAACAATTTAACGACTCTCCTTCTTTTCAATTATCAAGTAAGTTAAAATTCACTAGATTTTAGTTGCAATTGTGAAAAAAATTCTCTTTTGGGAATATTGAGTGCAATCTTCATCATATTCAGAATCAACTGCAACGTTGTTATGATGATAATTTGCCAGCTTCTCATCCTTTGATTCGTCAGTTAAGTTCTTCTCTTCAACAATGGCTAACAATCCAGAAAGAATTCTTTATGCAAAAAGCAGGTGACAAGTTTCTTGACGCAGATAGGAATACATCATATTTTCACTCAATGGCTAATTTCAATAGAAAGATATCCAACATTCAGGTTATGCAAGGGCCTTTGGGTATTTGGTATGATGATCAGAGTAATATTGAGTCTATTTTTCTCAACCATTTTGTGAATATTTCATCTACTTCTAAGCCGCAGATTAGTCAAGATATTTTGCAGCTGTTTACTCCTTGTATCACAGAAGACCAAAACTTTCAGCTTATCCGAATTCCTGATGCTCAAGAAATTAAGGATGTTTTCTTTCATATTAGACCTTGGGCTTCTCTAGGAAATGACGGATTCCAAGCTGCTTTCTATCAACAATGCTGGGAGACAGTTGGATTTGAGGTAATCTCCATGGTTCAGTACTTTTTTACCTTCAAGCATATGCTCAAAGCCATGAATCATACATATCAAGTCCTGATACCCAAAATTCACAACCCTAAAACACCAGCTGACTACAGACCAATTAGTCTGTGCAATGTTAGTTATAAAATCATCTCAAAAATTTTGGCGAACCGTCTTAAACCTTTATTGCCTGACATTATTTCACCTACTCAAACTGCCTTTGTTACAGGCAGACATATCCATGATAATGTTATCATAGCACAGGAGATTCTGCACAGTATGAAAATTAAGAAGATAAATGAGGCTTTGGTAGGTTTAAAGTTAGATATGTCGAAAGCATTCGACCGGGTAGAATGGTTATTTTTATTATCAATTTTCGCCAACTGGGCTTTCATGAAGATTGGATTTCTTTGATTGATCAGTGCATATACACAACAAATATTTCTATACTTATCAATAGTACACCTAGTTCTTCATTCTCTCCAACCCGCGGCTTACGCCAAGGAGACCCTTTGTCTCCTTATTTATTTTTGTTCATCATGGAATCGTTTTCTATACTTTTATAGCACAATATTGATTCTGGTCTTCTCAATGGTATTAAAATTAACCAACATTGTCTTCCTATCAATCAACTGTTTTTTGCAGATGATTGTTTGTTATTCTTTCAAGCTAATTCTTCTCAGATGGATCATCTTCGATATTTGATTCAAACTTTTGGACAAGCCTCGGGACATGTTATTAACATGCAGAAGTCAACTTTGTTTTTTAGTAAGCACACTTCAATTGCTCACAAGTCTAGTATTCTTAATATGAAAGTTATGGGGTTGGGTGAAAAATATTTGGGCATTCCCCTTTTGATGCATAGATCAAGACAAAAGAATTGTAAAGGTATTCTTGATAACATGACTAACCGGTTACAGGGTTGGCATAGTAAAATGGTTAACCAAGCAGGAAGAACAACTCAAGTGAATGCAGTGCTGAGTACAATGAGTAAGTATCAAATGCAGATCCTTAAACTGCCAGAAACAACAATTCATCAAATGGAAAGCATCCAAAGGCGTTATTGGTGGAATAATTTTACCAACAATCGTCCACGACAACTTATTGGATGGAAAAAGGTATGTGTACCTAAAATATTTGGAGGTCTAGGTCTTAAAAATTTAACCAATTACAATTTAGCTCTTCTTGCGAAATTGGCCTGGCAATTATTACATAACCAAGATGCTATTTGGGCAAAATTGTTGAAAGGTAAATACTTCCCTCATAATGATCTGCAATTCTTCCCTCCGCCGAAAACTAACAATTCAAGTTTGGTATGGCAGAGTATATGTGTTGGGCTTGAAATTGTTCTTAGAAATGCAAAATGGCAAGTCGGTAATGGTACTCGAATCAATATCTGGACTGCCAATTGGATTCCTTCCATGCAGACTGCAATTCAAGATTGGAGTGATCTGAATACAAGTAATATTCAATGGGTTTCGGAACTAATTGATCCTCTCACTCATCAATGGAATATTCCGCTTCTTCGCCATTTCTTTTCTGCAGACCAGGTGAACTCTATTCTCACTATTCCTTTGCAATTAGATCAGGTTGATAAGTTGGTCTGGCCTTTTACTGGTACTGGCATGTTTACAACTGCTTCACCATACAAGATGCTTTGTGAAAAGGAATTGCATATAGACATTTCAATGGGTCTATCTCAGCAATTTTGGTTAGCATTCTGGAAATTAAAAGTTCCATACAAGTTTCAAATTTTTATGTGGAAAGGAATACATGATGCTATACCTGTGAAAGCTCGCATTTTTAGGCACCTGAGTGCTGATGATCAAATATGTGTTCTGTGTAGTATGAATCAAACTGAAGATCTTGACCATTTGCTACTTCATTGCTTCTTCACTCAAGTTATATGGTAGACTTTTTTTCCTAATCAATTCGTTTCCATTGTGCAGCATCCCTCGGTTCTCTCATGGATTCGGACTTGGCAGCTTAAGGGCTCGAATATAACTATCAAACATACACCTCTAGTTGTTCACTTAGCTCTCTGTATAATGCACTTCATTTAGAAACATAGATGTAGGGATGTTTTTAGCAATATAGCACCCAATCATCACACTGTCATACATCAGATAAACTCTTACAGGGCACAACATCATTTAGATACCTCATTTGTGGCTCATGGTCATTATCATTTATAGAACTACATCTTACATCTTCCTTGGGTTCCTCGTCCTGTATAGTTCTTAGAAATAAATGTTGATGCTTCATATAACTCTGAATCTTTGTTAACTGGTATTCGTATTATGACAAGAAATTCTACAGGGGCCTATGTCATGGGAAGGGGAACATTGAAAAGAGCTATAAATGTGGAGCAAGCTGAAGCCTGGGCTATGTTAGAGGCTATGCAAATAGCAGCTTCAAATGGCTGGTCTAATGTCATTTTTGAAACAGACAATCTGAGTATCAGTAACTTTTTACAGCATCAAACTAGTCTTTGTCAGTGGCAATGTTTACCTCTTCTTAAAAATTGTGTTAATATATGTAATATTTTTCCTGTGTGGTCTTGTGAGTTTGTTTACAGGTCTTGTAATAAAGCTGCGGATGCTTTAGCAAAGGCAGCTCGAAAACAGAATTTATGTGGGGAGTGTTGGGGTTATCCACCTGACTTAGTAACTCCTTTCATAAATCATGATGTAATAAATATGTTTATGTAATATAAAGTTTGCCTTTGGCTAAAAGAAAATAATGAAAGGGCTATCATCCGATGAGTCTAAAAACCAGAAAAACGTTTTCCCACGTAAAACTAGTTTTTTTTACGGGTTTTTCTTCTCCTTCCATGGTTTTCGGCTAATTAGCTGTTCATGGGCTCTGATGGCCTGAAAACACAAATTTGTTGGGGGAATTACCGATCCGGGATGCTATGCACAATATGGAAACTACACAAGCAATAATACGCAATACAACGAAAATAATACCAATCACCACAACACCAATATTAAGGGCAAACTTCCACTATGATCAAATAATGGGATACAACGATATCTCCCAAATTGGGGTTCCACACGACTTCAAGGTGCATATATCACTTGGATAACATTGCCCTCTTTCTCTACTCATTCACCGCTAACGATGGATAACAAACTCTTTACCAAAACTTAGGTAGATTCAACCAATAACAAAACAAAGAAGATGAGAAACTTACTACTATTAGGATTTAAACAAACCCTAGAAATCCTTTGAAGAGATGTAGGATGCGGTGGATATATCTTCACCAACCAACCCGGTTTCTTCACTAGAACACCCTTCTTCTTCAAGCTCACATAATCTTCACCAAAAATTCCTAATGGCGGTTGCACTTCTTTTCTCTTTTCTTCTTGTTTTTCTTCACGACACAAAAACTAATTACTCTGTCTTTGGTCGCGGATGTTCTCTGCACCTCTTGTTCCCACGGACAAGAGACTATATATATATCAAAACCTGTTTCCTTTTCTAACTTAACCTAACTAGGAAACTCCTAGTTAGCCCCCCCTTATTTGATAAGGGTCACCGACTGTTGGGACATAAGGGCGTGAAAACCCAACAAAATTCCTTATATAATATGATATTCTGGAGTCCTTATTTAGTACTTATGGAGTCGTTTTGGTTTGAGGAATAGAGGGTGGGGTCTTTTCAAAACCATTTGCTTTTGTATCTGATCTGGTCCTGATTAGAAAATTATATTGGTAATTACGAAGATTTTCCTTCAAAGTAGACGATGTTAGTGGAATCTGGCATGGTGATGTATCAGTGTTCTTCAGTAGTGTAGCTTTCAAGCTGAGTTCTTTGTGTCACCATGTATGCAATCTGGCATGGTGATGTATCTCATCTTATAAATCAACTTCAACAAGCCTTGAATATGATTAATGGTAGACAGTTCATCCTTAATGACCATCTAGAGTTCAAAACAACGAAGATGAATTGTGGACAAGCTGTCTGTTAGGGAGATTTGCTGAACCTGTAGCTAGAAATAGCTGGGATGTCAGAAATGCCCTGTTATTTCAATGGGAGATTCAAGGAGGTTTTTCAGTTAGATCAGTTAGTGGGTGGGTTTTCTTAATAAGATTTGAGTACTATGAAATGCACAGAGTCCTTGCAGTTGCAACAAGAAAGGTTTATGGTGATCTGTTCTGTATTAGAATTTGGGAAGGAACTGAAATCTCTCAACATGGAACCCAGATGAAGAATTTTTCTTCATAACAGTGCACAATTTAACACCTGCTCAAGTAACAAGTGACAACCTGAGGAGATACTTAGCATGCATGGGAAACATATTATCTTTTCTCATTCCCAGTGCGCAAAGATAATGGTATCTACTCCATTAATGTCTGAGCAAGCATTAGGTACAAGGAGAGGCTTAGGTTTAGAGTCATTACAGAAAATAAAATGGGATACACAAATGAGGTGAAATTTGAATTTCACAATTTCCCTAACAACTTCTGTGGATTTTGTGATCTCATTGGTCATAAGTTGCAAAATTGTAACAATTCATTATTGCTCAACAACAAGCAGAGAACAAGTTGAGTTTCAACATGCAGATGCTAGTAATGCTATGGAGGAAATAAACCAAAACCCAGATCATCATGCTTATCTCCCACAACAAGTTACCGCAATGATTCAACGAGATATGGAAATACCAGAGGACAGTCTCTCTGATGATACTTCTATTCAAGCAGCTTCTGAGGTAACATGAACTGACTATTTGCAAGATTTAGATAATAAAAGCGAGGATAAAGAAAATACTCAAGTACTAGATCTTAATGCTCCAAATAATAATTTCAGTGCTAATGCTACTCCTTTCTGCAATATCAACATTGGCAAAGGGACTCATATATGTGGAAAATGGTGAATAAGAGAGCTAGACCTGGCCATGCCTTTAACTTTGTAACTGGTCTTTGGGATGAAATCTCTTCTTCATCTTCACATAATACCCTCAGTTAATAGCACTGCCTATATGAGAAATTGGATCCTGATGTAGAATTACTTCCATTGGGATTCACCCTTACCAGTTCCTAAAAAGGCTAAATTACTAAACTTGAGATTAAACCAAATGGAAACCCCAATGTTGAACCAAAAGAAAATGGAGAGCTGAAAGAGATTAAAGTCATTGATTCTACAGTATCTACAATCAGTCAGCCCTATCAATGGATCAAAGGAGAATCTTCAATCTTTGCAGACAATTGATGAATATGACGCCATCTGAATAACAATTGTTTGATAATCTTTATGTGGAAAGACATCAGAGCCTATGAGCTCGTTTTTTTTGGTTTTCTTGCTTGGTATTGTCAAGTTTATTTTGGGTTATTATGTTGGTATCTGTCTGTACTTTTCTTATTTCGTTTTATAGTTTAATTATCTTATTCCTTGTATTGTAATTTCACATGTTATGTAGTTTATATCCTGTTAGAGCACTGCTCGGTCGAACTCGCAAGCGTTGATATCTCAAGCTTGTTTGTCAAGTTTAGTTGATCAAACTATAGTCTTGATTTCTAGTATACTTATAGTTATGTCTCGGATTAGGATAGAATGTGAAAAAGTGGGGGTCTAACAACACCACCCAATATTTCTCTTAGCAATCTGTATGGACAAACTCGAATATACTTTTAAGAGAATCAACAAGACTCAATCAATTAAAAGTATATCAACGAGTTTATATCTCTCTCTTGATTTGATTTACTCAAGCAGGAACTGCGAGTTGTAATCAAATACAAGGAATAACTCGGATGGTACCAAAGACCAATATCCTAGGATCAATCAATGACAATCAACAACCAAAGGTTGGATTACTCTAATTGATGATCTAACACACAACCTGTATTATTTCAATTATAAAGATAAAACTATATAATGTGGAAATTGAAATAACACAGACACCAGAAATTTTGATAACGAGGAAACTGCAAATGCAGAAAAACCCCGGAATCTAGTCCAGATTGAATGCACAATGTATTAAGCTGCTACAGACACTAGCCTACTCCAAGATAACTTCGGACTGGACTATCGTTGAACCCCAATAAGTTTCCCACTGATACAAGGTACAATTGTACTCCGTACGCCTCTGATCCCAGCAGGATACTGCGCACTTGATTCCCTTAGCTGATCTCACCCACAACTAAGAGTTTCTACGACCCAAAGTCAAAGACTTGATGATAAACAAATCTGTCTCACTCAGACAAAGTCTATCGAAGGATCAATCTGTCTCCCACAGATAATCCCTGAAAGGTTTTGTTCCGTCTTTTGATAATAATCAAGGTGAACAGGAACCAATTGATAATACGATCTTATATTCCCGAAGAACAACCTAGAGTTATCAATCACCTCAAAACAATATTAATCGTATGGTAGCGAAACAAGATGTTGCGGAATCACAAACAATGAGACGAAGATGTTTGTGATTACTTTTTATATCTTGCCTATCAGAGATATCAATCTCAAGCCAATCAATATATTTTACTCGTACGATAGAAGATGCAAGATAAGATCACACAACTACGATAAAAGTAATATCGGTCTGGCTTCACAATCCCAATAAAGTCTTTAAGTCGTTTAACCTGGTTTTAGAAGAAGAAAACCAAATGTTAAAGGAGAACCGACTCTAGCACGCAAACTAGTATCACATGTAAGGTGTGGGGATTAGTTTTACAGAGTTGCTAGATGTCCCCTTATATAGTCTTTCAAATCCAGGTTTTGCCTTGGTAACAAAGCAATCAATATCCATCGTTAGATGAAAACCTGATTTAGATTCAAGTTAACATTTCTCAACCCTTAGATCGAAAACTTAGATTGTTATACACAAATGAAATGCACGCTTCTAGGTTTGTTAACCGTACCCAAACGTGTACATTGTTGGTTCAACAATAGTCAACCAAAAGGTTAGCCATATGATCATTTCATATCAACCATGTTCTTCTTCACCATAACTAGTTCAGATGACTCAAAGGAACTAGTTAGAGAGTTGTTCAATTGCAAGGAAATCTTATGTAACTACACAAGACACAATTGAAGCAAAGATGATTTGATTCACTCGAATCGGTTCATGAACTTTTATAGCCACGGTTTGCAAACTGCATTCCTTAGACTTTTTAAGTTTAAGTTCATAAATCATCTTTAGATATATAACCTTCTCAAGTTCGCAGACTAGGTTCGCAGACTTAAGATACCGGACAGATTTTACAAACTCCAACAGAAATTCTCGGGATGAGAACTTCGTCGGTTCGCGGACGGGGTTTGCGGACTGAGTTCGCGGACTTAGATTCATGCAAGTAGTTTGTCAACTCCAGCAAAAATTCTTGGGTTTTATAACTTCGACAGTTCGCGGACTTGGCACTTGCCATTCTTCCGGTTCTCTTGATCAACAAAGTTCGAAAACTTTGGTTCAAGGAATAGGACTTATACATAACTGTGTTTCCATAACAATGCTTATGTCCACCATTGGTTATGTAATATAAACTCTCATTCCAATTATTGAAACATTCTTAGAGGACGTTATGTAGTTGTTACACCATTTCTCATCAAAGCAATTTTCAAAGTGATTGAAACATATCATGAATTTCGTCACTAGGTAAAGATAAACTTAGTCGAAGCGAAAAGCTTACCAACACATATTTTGAGATATAGATAGGCGAGGTATACTCGGCTCGAAATACCAAATGTGTATAATCATAGTCTATATACTCCCTCCGTCCCTAACTAGATGACCTATACCATAAATAAGTGGAGTGATACATTAGTATTATTATAAGAAATATATAAAATTTGATAGCCATATTTATATTCATTAGATAGGTATTTTAAAATGCTTTCCGATGATACAAAGTTTACGAAAATCCGTTGTGTAGTTTGAGAGATAAATCATTTCTAAATTTACTAGTAAATTTTAACTAGGTCATCTAATTAGGGACGGAGGTAGTATATAGCATACGAATTTTTGTCTCAAAGAGTAGGAGATAGAATAGATAGACTTTTGAGTGACAGATAAGTTCAAGTCTCCACATACCTTTTTGTCGAGAAGTTCCACCGGTTCCTTGAGTAGATCTTCGTCTTGTATGATGAATCGCCATGGAGTCCTTGAGCTCAACTACACTTACTATCCTAGTCCGAGACTTAGCTATAGTAGACTAGAAATCAAGATTTATAGTTTTGATCACTAACATTGACAAACATGCTTGAGATAGCAACGCATGCGAGTTCGACCTAGCAATGCTCTGAAAATCTCCCCCTTTGTCAATTTTAGTGACAAAACTATCAATAAATATGGAATACAAAAAAGATAATGAAACTTTAGTATCTCCTATTCCACATGTCTAATCTTCAACATTCCTCGAAATCTTTGTCACTTCCAAGTACTCCAATGATCCCAAAGGTTGTAAGTTTAGCATCACCGTTGTTGAAGATCCATAGCTATAACAATGAGAAAACATAATTCTCGATCATTGTTATACAGTATCATAGTATTATTATACAGCGTCAAAGTTAAATTGTATCACAACTTCAACAATAATACTATGGTGATATGTATCACTCCCCCTTAGTCAATACTCCATCTCACATGGAAACCACTCCCCCTTACACAATGATCCGAAAACCATATGTATTTGTAGTGTGAACTACATATTAATTCTCCCCCTTTTTGTCAATAAAATTGGCAAAGGTACAAGAACATGATCATAATGAAATTTCCGTAAGAGACATTTCATGACTAAGAGAAAGAAACACACATCAACTTATTTAGACGCAATCATATAGCCGAAGCTAACAGCATTCATCAAGGAGTTTAAAGATACAAGATAACCCCTTTAAAATTCCACAGCCGCACACCCCTCAAGATATGACCATTAAGCACAAGTTCAAAAGAACTCTCCCCCATTTGATGTCATTCCCGAAAGAACAACAACGAGCGACCTTAATTTCAAGAGAAAAGAAGGATTTTTATTGGATACCAAAACCATTAGAATGATTTTTATATCCAAAAAACTCAATCAAATTAATCATGAGTAAACCCATGATTAATTTAATCGGAATACGTAATCAAATTAAACACAAAAAGTGATCAATTTAATTGATTGTGCTCAACATAAGTGTTAGAGCATAGCTCGGTCAACCTCGCATGCGTTTCTATATCAAGCATGTTTGTCAATGTTAGTGATCAAAACTATAAAGTCTTGATTTCTAGCCTATTAGCTAAGTCTCGGACTAGGATAGGAAAAGTGTAGTTGAGATCAAGGACTCCATGGTGATTCAACGACAACGATGAAGATCTACACCAAGGAACCGTGGAACTTCATCAACAAAAAGGTATGTGAAGACTTGAACTTATCTATCACTCGAAAGTTTATCTATTCTTCTCCTACTTCTTATGAGACAAAAGTCGTATGCTATATAGACTAGATCATATACACTTAATATTTCGAGCTGAGTATTCATTGCTTATCTTTTACTCGAAATCATGTGTTGGTAAAGCGTTTCGCTTTGATCAGGTTTATCTTCACCTAGTGACGAAAGTCATGAAAGTTTCAATCACTTTGGAAATTGCTCTGACGAGAAAGGTCTGTTGTTCTTCACGACTGAATATCGCCCTATGAGAATGTTTCAATGATTGAAATGAGAGTTTAGATTATATAACCATGTATTCCTTGAACCGAAGTTTTCGAACTTTTTTGATCAAGAGAAATCGGTAGGATTGTGGAATTGGCTTGCCAAGTCCGCGAACTGACGGAAGTTCTCGACCGATAATTTCTGCTGGGATTTCCAAAACTCGTTTGTGTGCTGATAGACACATTTTTGTGTCTAAATTGTACTCAATGTCTCTATTGTTAGTGCTCGATTTTTGTACTAATTTTGCTGCTTTGTGTGTTTGTAGGTGTTTTTGGAGAAATACACTTGTGTAGAAAAAGTTGCTCAAAAAGTGCTATTTGGACCCCCGGAGAAAAGTACTAAAGGCACCCCCATTTTGGATAAGGGCACCCCCAGAGCACCCGGTGTTAAAGGCACCCTAAAAATGGATTCAAGGCACTTCTTCTTCATCTTTTGAAATTGAAATTGGCGGGAAAATAGTCACAGTTGCTGGCAGAATTTTCGATCGAATTTCGGACGTGATTTAGTGAGATTCAATCCCAGAAACTTAGTGGGTAGACGTGATATGCCATAACAAAGCTGGTATGGGTGTTTGTTTCGATCGAATTTGGCTGGATAACTCGCAAGAAGAAAACAGGGCAAGCCATGTATGGGAAAGATACTCGAGATTTTTGTGCCATGTTGAGGAGATTTCGTGAGGATATTGCATGTATAACTGCTACTGGTATTAGGTAGAAACGTGCTGGAGCAATTCCGTGTACAACAGGCGCATGAGAAAGCAAATCAGGGAAGAAAATATTCCCGAGAATATTTTTCTTCACTGCCGAGTAATGGAGGATTATGTGAAGTTATTACGTGAGATTTTGTTGTTTCTGGGTTATAAATAGGTGATGGGATATCAGTAAGGGGGACGGATAGTTTGGGAGAGAGATAGAGCACCAGAAAGTCGAAAAAAATCAAGTTACAAAGCTGCCATTTTTCTGCTGCTGCTGAAGAACACGAAGAACATAAGACGCACACCCTTGTGTCGTTTATGCTACAGTGATTGCGACTGTTACCAAACAGTCTTAAAATCTACAGTTTCAGCGACTGTCGCAAGACAGTCTTATTTGTTACAGTGACAGCGACAGTCAACATATATCGTTATCTGTAACTTTAATTATTTTCACACTTTTATCATTTGTAAACCCATCTTTGAGCATAAATGAAATCAACTTTTGAGCGTGTTTCCAACATGATGAGAGGCTAAATTCTCCCACAACCAAGGAAGTGAGGAAGCTATTTACGCATGAATAATTGGTAATCGTTTATTTCCTCTAATTTATAATTTATAATTCACTAAATCACCGCTTTTGCGGAGTTTTTAATTGTTTGCATAATTTTCTTCATTAGTTGTGATTCAATTAGATAGGTTATACTTTGTTTAGATAATCTATGCTTAGGGGATACAATTAATTTTTGAGAATTTTCCGGATTATATGTGAATTAAGAAATAAGGGACTTAAAAGATAATTAGAGTTTTGGATTATTTGCCATAATTTATTCATGTGTGATAGTGGAATCAATGTCTTGGTTATTTCCAATATCTTGAAATCAATTTTGCAATAAGTTTTGTTTGTTTTTAAATTTTTATTAAGTCTAAAATTCATTGCCTTCACAAGCCTCAACGAACCTTTTTACTACAACATTATTGAGATCACATCAATTTTTGGCGCCGCCGACGCGGACTTGTCTTTAGGCTAGAGTTTTTAGATTTTTTTTAGGTTTTTATTTGTTTTTATTTTATTTGTTCTTCTTTACGTTTTTGGATTTTTGTCTTTTCCTTACATATTTTGGAATTGGGAGCGAAAGAAAATTTTGCCAAAGCTTTGGTGAATACTTCAAGACTTGGAGTAAAAGACAAAGCGACAGGAGCGATAGAAGAATTTTTTTTCTTTTTTATTAAAAAAGAGAGAGAAAAAAAAGAGAGACATTTTTTTTATTATTTTTTTTTTTAGACTTTCCTTTTCTTTTGGACTTTGGACTTAGACATTTGGACATTCTTTTATTTTTAAACCCTACGAAAGGGTAGTATTAAATATTAAACTGTTTGCAGAGAAGGATGGTGATTACGATATCACCTCGGCCCCTCGGGTTCGTACACGACATTGGAGTTGTGGCCCGAGTCGACTTCAATGGTTCATCTCCCGTATGGAACGGGAGGTAAGTTTGTCGAAACACTCGCGAATCCCCTGTCAGCGAGTTACTGTATTCCTTCGTTTGCATATATGCCGAGGACTTGAAAACGGCTGCTTTAATTTCCTAGTAAAGGGCAAGGATTGTCCATACAAGATAAGGGTTCGGATTTCATCACCGTTCTCTTCTTGCCCGCCTTAGGAAAACGATAATTAACGCGAACCTAAGCTTTAAAATTTGGAATAGAACAAGACCTATAGGGTAACGAGCTTAGTAGTCGTTCGAAAAATATTGGTTACTCTTTTAAGCATACTTCGAAGTTCATGATGGTTTCTGTGAGTTGAATGCGTGACTGCGCCGCCTTGTAATGCGGTGAGACCTTGGTATCAAAGCTCCACGCAGCTTCCCTCGCCTATATTCAACTTACTTTGACTCGGATTTATTCCAGAGGGGTTTTCTCAAATTGTAACGAATTCTCATTCGAAGGATTAGAAGCTGGTCTAGAAACAATCTAAGTGGAGCCATCATGCTTTTTGTTTACTAGAAATCAGTAGGTTTTCTGTGGTGGAGTCATCTTTGTTTGTATTTGCATAGAACTTCCCTTCCTTTTAGGACTTTTATTTTTCTTTTGTTTTTCTAGTGTATGCCCGAGGTTATCAGAGAGCGGGCTTGGAAAAGAAACACTCTAGGTCGTTTGATTAGTGATAAACCTAGTAGTTCTTCTTGTGAAGGCGGGGAGCTCGAAGACTCTTCTTTTAAGAGCCCCGTTTTTGGAAACTTCAGTTTTGAAAATCTGTCTCTTCGTGAGGAAGGTACCCCTAGTACTTCAGTTGTGCCAGCGATGGCAACTTTGAAAGATTACATGTTCTCAACTAGGACCAACCGAGCTTCGTGCATTAAATTGCCAGCCAGTACGGCTAATTTCGAGATAAAAACTAGTATTCTTCAGATGATCCTTATGTTCTTAAGAAAAGATGATGAGAACCCTTATTTTCATATTAGGGACTTTGAGGAAATCTGTGGGACAGTTAGAATAAAAGACCTCACTGATGAAGTTTTGAAACTTAAGATGTTTCCCTTTTCCTTGAGAGATAAAGCCAAGACCTGGATGAACAACCTACCACATGAGTCCATTGAAACATGGCAGGAACTTGTTGCTGCTTTCTATATGAAATTCTACCCTAAGCATAAAACTGCAGCTGTTAGGCAGAAAATTAGTGCTAGTGTGCAACAAGAGGGAGAGTCTCTTTATAGGTTTTTAGAGAGATTCAATGATCTCCTATCCCAGTGTCCTCACCATAGATTTGATAAGATGAAACTTGTTGAGATTATTTATAATGGTTTAGACTATTCGACCAAAGCCATGGTCGAGTTTATGGGCGCTGGTGAGTTCACCAGTAAAAATGTTGATGATGCTTTTACCTTCTTAGGAGCTATTGCTGAAAAATCCCAACAGTGGGAGTCTTGTGTTGAACCCCCTAAAAGACTCTTGGTCAATAGAAGTAGCACCAATGTGGTAGATACAAGCTTCGAGTCAGATGCTAAGTTTGCTGCTTTGTCTAGAAGGTTAGAAGCTTTGGAATTGAATCAACCTAATTATAGGTCTCTTGTTGAACCTGATGATAGGATTAGAGACACTCAAGTATCTAGTTGTGGAGTAGAGCCCAATAACTCGTTTTGGGAAGGTCATGTTAGTGAAGAACAAGACCGTGTTGTCTATAACAACGCTAGGTTTGAGAACCGTCAGAAGTTTCACCCATACTCAGAAACCTACAACCCTGGTTGGAGAAACCATCCTAATTTTTCTTGGTTTAAGGGCCAGAATCAAGGTCAGTCTAGTAATTCTCAGTCTCCCCCAGGTTTTTTTTATGCTAAGAACTTTTCAGGTCAACCCCAGTTTCAGAACCCTTCGGATAAAAAGATCACAAGTTTAGAAGACACTCTAGCCTCGTTTATTAAAAACTCTGATAAGATCAACCTAATGGTTGCTCAAGGGATAAAAGAAAGTAAAAATATAGGTTATGCTAACTCCCAATCTATTTCTGAGTTAAAAAACCAGGTTAGTCAGATAAATGAATCTTTGAAGGAAAAAGGTAAGTTTCCTAGTCAAACTCAACCCAATCCTAAAGTAGAGAAATCGTACAATCATGTGAACTCTATTACAACCCTTAGAAGTGGAAAGAAAGTTGACAATAAGGTTGCCATGCCTAATAGTGAACATGCTGTAGTTCACCCTTCTGAGCCAGAAAATGAGGAGACTGATAGAGTCTCTAAAGAGACCAATGAGGGTCCTGCTGAGCCCGGCTTTGTTCCCAGAGCCCCGTTTCCCCAGCTGCTAGTTCCAACTAAGAGCGAGTCGAACTTTAATGATATATTGGAGGTTTTTAAGCAGGTTACTATCAACCTACCATTGTTGGATGCGATTAAGCAGATTCCCGCTTATGCTAAGTTTCTTAAGGATTTGTGTACACGAAAGCATAAGCTTAGTGTCCAAAAGAAAGCCTTCCTAGCTAGTCACGTGAGTTCCATTATTCAGAATACCACTACTCCTAAGTATAAAGACCCAGGGTCCCCTACCATTTCTTGCACAATAGGTAAATACCGTGTTGAGAAAGCTTTGCTTGACTTAGGAGCCAGTGTGAATTTACTTCCATACCATGTGTACCTCAAGCTAGGACTTGGTGATATGAAACCTACCCAGATGACACTTCAGTTAGCTGATAGGTCCGTTAAAATTCCTCGTGGTGTGATCGAGGATGTTCTTATTGAGGTCGACAAGTTTATTTATCCAGTGGATTTTGTTATCCTAGATACCCAACCTGTCCCTGACCCAGAGAACCAGATACCAGTGATTTTAGGTCGCCCATTTTTAGCAACATCCAATGCGATCATTAATTGTCGAACTGGTATTATGAACTTGTCTTTTGGTAATATGACTATTGAGTGAACGTCTTTCATATTAGTAAGTTACCCTCTGAACTAGATGACTCGAGCATAGAAGAGGTAAACATGATAGGAACATTAGTTGAGGAGTCATTACCAAACACTTTGTTAGAAGATCCGTTAGAGAAATGCCTAGCTCACTTTGGGATTGATTTCGATTGATAATGTGATTAATGAGGTGAATGCTTTGTTAGATTCAACCCCTTTGTTAGACATTAGTAACGGATGGAAACCTAAGTTCGAACCACTACCAGTTTCTAAGTCTACCCTCGTTCCTTCGTTAGAAGAGCCTCCTAAGTTGGACCTAAAACCATTGCCAGATACCCTGAAGTATGTGTTTTTAGGCCCGTCTGAACTTTACCTGTGATTGTTGCTTCCGACTTGGATAGTGATCAGGAAAGTAGGCTAGTGACCGTCCTTCAAAACAACAAGGAAGCTTTAGGGTGGACCATAGCAGACATTAAGGGTATAAGTCCTACTGTTTGTATGTATCAGATCTATTTAGGGAAGATACCAAACCTTCTAGGGAGATGCAACGAAGACTAAACCCTAATATGAAAGAAGTAGTTCAAACCGAGGTTCTTAATCTGTTAGATGCAGGCATTATCTACCCCATTTCAGACAGTAAGTGGGTCAGCCCCGTTCAGGTTGTTCCCAAGAAATCCGGTATTACTGTAGTCCAGATGATAACAATGAGTTAATCCCGACCCGAGTGACCACAGGTTGCGTGTTTGTATTGGACATAGGAAACTGAACAAGGTCACTAGGAGGACCATTCCCCTTCCCTTTTATCGACCAAATGCTAGAGAGATTAGCTGGACATAGTCATTACTGTTTTCTAGATGGCTACTCAGGATTACAATCAGATCGTTATTGCCCCAGAGACAAGAAAAAACTACTTTTACTTGTCCTTTGGTACTTTTGCGTATAGAGCATGACTTTCGGGCTTACCGTAACGCCCCTGCGACTTTTCAGCGTTGCATGATGAGCATATTTTCCGATATGGAGAAAAGTTTTTAGAGGTCTTTAAGGATGATTTTTCAGTGTTTGGTTCGTCTTTCGATGAGTGCTTGCATCATTTGTCTTTAGTGTTGACTAGGTGTAAGGAAAAGAATCTAGTGCTAATTGGGGAGAAATGTCTTTCATGGTTCGATCAGGAATTGTCTTAGGGCATATCGTATTTCTAAGGGTATAGAGGCAAATCAGCCAAAGTGACCTTATCAAGACTTTACAGGTACTAAAAAACCGTAAGAGATATTAGGTCATTCGGGCATCAGGTTTTTATCGTCGATTCCATTAGGATTTTAGCTTGATTTCTAGACCTCTTGCAACTGCTTGCAAAAGATGTAAGTTTATCTTTGACGATGCTTGTTTAGAGGCTTTTGAGAAGCTTAAGACTTTACTCACTACCGCCAATAGTCCAAGGCACCCAACTGGAACTTACCCTTGAGATCATGTGTGATGCTTCAGATTATGCTATTGGTGTTGTTGCTAGGTCAGCGAGAAAAACAAATTTACCTTCAGTGATTTACTATGCTAGCAAAACTCTGAATGATGCACAGTTGAAACTATACCACTACCGAGAAGGAACTGTTAGCCATTGTGTTTGCCTTAGACAAGTTTAGACCCTATTCTTAGGTTCTAAGATCGTCATATATACTGATCCTGCTTTGAAAATCTTTTTGTCTCAAGAGGGATACAAAACCTAGATTGCTAACCTATTGGTTAGGGATCCTTTTGTGCAAGAGTCTCTCCAACTTAGAGACAAAAGGGTGCCGAAAATGTAGTAGAGGACCATTGTCTAGGCTAGTTTTTGATTCCCTGATGATTCCCTTCCTATAAGGGATAATTTTCCTGATGAACAAATTTGTTACCCAAGCACCTTGGTATGCGAATAGTGAATTACTATTGTACTGGTCGAATGCCCCAACATTGGGGTAACAAGATCGTTCTAGGTTTTTAGCGGAGGTTAAGCCCTATTTTGGGATGATCCTTATTTGTTTAAGTATTGTCCAGACCAGATTATTAGGAGATGTATACCTGAGAGTGACCAGTCCAGTATTATTTCCTTTTGTCATGATCATGCTTGTGGGGGGTCACTTTAGTGCTAAGAAGACTGCTGCTAAGATATTGCAGTGTGGATTCTATTGGCCTTCGTTGTTTAAAGACTCCCATAGTTACTGTGTTACTTGTGAGCGTTGCCAGAAATTAGGAACCATTTCCCGTAGGAACATGATGCCCTTGAACCCTATTTTAAATGTTGAGGTCTTTGATGTGTGGGGAATTGACTTTATGGGTCCGTTTCCTAATTCTTTTGGTAACCTATACATCCTTGTCGTCGTAGACTATGTCTCTAAGTGGATTGAGGCGGTTGCGTGTAAAACCAATGACCATAGGGTTGTGATTGAGTTCTTGAAAAATAATATACTTACACGTTTTGGTACGCCGCGAGTTATAATTAGTGATGGAGGGTCGCACTTTTGTAATGGACCTTTTAGGCTTCTGATGAAGAAATATGGTATTATACATAAGGTAGCTACCCTGTATCATCCGCAGACTAGTGGTAAGATAGAGGTTTCCAATAGGGAAATAAAACGTATATTAGAGAAAACACTTAATCCTAATCGGAAAGACTGGTCGTCTAGGCTTACTGATGCCTTATGGGCTTACCGTACTGCGTTTAAGACCCCCATTGGAATGTCGCTTTATCGTCTTGTGTATGGTAAGGCATGTCATTTACCTGTTGAGTTAAAACATAGAGCTTATTGGGCTGTTAAGCAACTAAATTTTTCACTTGACAAGGCAGGAGCCCATAGGAAACTCCAGCTCAATGAGTTGGACGAGATTCGTATAGATGCTTACGATAGTTCGAAGGAGTATAAGAACAAAATGAAACTTGTGCATGATAGAAATATTTTACGGAAGTCATTTTCTCCAGGTCAAAAAGTTCTTCTGTATGATACCCGTTTACATCTTTTCCCTGGGAAGTTACGTTCTCGGTGGACGGGTCCTTTTATTGTTCGCACTGTCTTTCCTCATGGAGCTGTTGAAATTAAGACACCGGATGGTAGTAGTTCTTCGAAGGTTAACTGTCAGAGATTGAAACCCTTTTTAGAGCCCTTTCCTACAGGTGATGTTGAGGAGGTCCCTCTGGAGGACCCTGTTTACCCTTGATTGACCGTCGAGGAAGTTGTATGTTGTATATTAGTTTTTGATTTTCTTCACCCAGGTACTATCTTTCCAACTTCTCCTCGTGTTATTTTACTTTTGGTACTGATCTTTCATTAGAAACATTGAGGACAATGTTAGATTTAAGTTTGGGGGTGGAGAAGAACTTCTTAGTTGCACTTTTGAAACTTCTAGCGTCACATGGTATCCGGTTAGCTAAGTTTACATACTGTTTCTCACCAAAAATATATAAATTGGAATGCTAGGGATAACAACCTTTTGAGACATTAGACAAAAAGACATTGAGATCCTTGAAATTCAGGAGAGAACTTGTTCCTTTTAGAGGGTAACCGTGATGGACCTAACCATACATGATGGAAAGGCAAGTAGGTCAGGAAATGCCAGAAAGACAAAGCAACCTCACAATGTAGTCTTAGTTACTGGATTGCGACTCTCTTTCAGTAGAAACTTATCATCATCAACAAGCGGAGCGACATCAAAATCTATGAAGAAAGTTGAAGACGTTTTAGGTTTAGAAGCAACAATAGAAAAGAATAATTCAAAAATCAAAGTTGAAGTTATAAGAGCAAATGATGTAAGTTGTTAAAATCCATGATACCAAGACATCACAAGTTGCGAAGATCCAAGTTTTGAAAGTTCTTCTCTCATGGCCATGTAAATTGTTGTCTTTTAATTTTTGTTTCCAACAAACAAACAAAAAATGAAAAAATGAAAAAAAAAAAAAAATCATCGTTACGTTTTGTTCAATAAGGCCAAAGGGAAGTAGAAATTTATAAGTCAAGCAAGAAATCGAAGAGAAGAGCTAATTGTCAAGGTTCTATGAGGTTCTATAGTTTATCATCAACAGTTGAAGACCGATGAAGACGTTGTTTCTACTGAGCACTATGAGAGAGTCGAAGAAAGATAAATTTGGTTGCTTTGTTAGTCCGCTTTCAATCTGGCACAAGATCTTTATAGCACTGGTTTAACTCATCACACGTAATTAGTCCAGCTGTGTAGAAGATGTCCCTATCATCTTTATCTCTCTCCTAATCTTATCCATCTGTAAAGCAGCGGACGCATCTTACAATGTTTATCTAGCAGTGTTGCGGATGTGTCTCCCCTTTTCTTCAGTCAGCTTTAGAGCCGACACCTTTAATTTCTCTGGCATTCTAGTTACTTGGAGATAGGTTGAGAATATGTATGTCCTCATAGCTCTTTGGATACTTGTGACCAATTAGAAGTAATGGTTTTGTGGATACACCTCTGGTAAACCCTCCCGAGATTAACTCGGTTTTATTTTTTATTAGTTTTGCTCGAGGACTAGCAAATAATAAGTTTGGGGGTATTTGATAGACACATTTTTGTGTCAAAATTGTACTCAATGTCTCTATTGTTAGTGCTCGATTTTTGTACTAATTTTGATGCTTTGTGTGTTTATAGGTGTTTTTGGAGAAATACACTTGTGTGGAAAAAGTTGCTCAAAAAGTGCTATTTGGACCCCCGGAGAAAAGTACTAAAGGCATCCTCATTTTGGATAAGGGCACCTCCAGAGCACCCGGTGTTAAAGGCACCGAAAAATGGATTCAAGGTACTTCTTCTTCATCTTTTGAAAATTGAAATTGGCGGGAAAATAGTCACAGTTGCTGGCAGAATTTTCGATCGAATTTCGGACGTGATTTAGTGAGATTCAATCCCTGAAACTTAGTGGGTAGATGTGATATGTCATCACAAAGCTGGTATGGGTGTTTGTTTCGATCGAATTTAGTTGGATAACTCGCAAGAAGAAAACAGGGCAAGCCACGTATGGGAAAGATACTCGGGATTTTTGTGCCATGTTGAGGAGATTTCGTGAGGATATTGCATGTATAACTGCTACTGGTATTAGGTAGAAACGTGCTGGAGAAATTCCGTGTACAAAAGGCGCATGAGAAAGCAAATCAGGGAAGAAAATATTCCCGAGAATATTTTTCTTCACTGCCGAGTAATGGAGGATTATGTGAAGTTATTACGTGAGATTTTGTTGTTTCTGGGTTATAAATAGGTGATGGGATATCAGTAAGGGGGACGGATAGTTTGGGAGAGAGATAGAGCACCAGAAAGTCGAAAAAAATCAAGTTACAGAGCTGCCATTTTTCTGCTGCTGCTGAAGAACACGAAGAACATAAGACGCACACCATTGTGTCGTTTATGCTACAGTGATTGCGACTGTTACCAAACAGTCTTAAAAGCTACAGTTTCAGCGACTGTCGCAAGACAGTCTTATTTGTTACAGTGACAGCGACAGTCAACAGATATCGTTCTCCGTAACTTTAATTATTTTCACACTTTTATCATTTGTAAACCCATCTTTGATCATAAATGAAATCAACTTTTGAGCGTGTTTCCAACATGATGAGAGGCTAAATTCTCCCACAACCAAGGCAGTGAGGAAGCTATTTACGCATGAATAATTGGTAATCATTTATTTCCTCTAATTTATAATTTATAATTCACTCAATCACCGCTTTTGCGGAGTTTTTAATTGTTTGCATAATTTTCTTCATTAGTTGTGATTCAATTAGATAGGTTATACTTTGTTTAGATAATCTATGCTTAGGGGATACAATTAATTTTTGAGAATTTGCCGGATTATATATGAATTAAGAAATAAGGGACTTAAAAGATAATTAGAGTTTTGGATTATTTACCTCATGTGTAATATTGGAATCAATGTCTTGGTTATTTCCAATATCTTGAAATCAATTTTGCAATAAGTTTTGTTTGTTTTTAAATTTTTATTAAGTCTAAAATTCATTTCCTTCACAAGCCTCAACGAACCTTTTTACTACAACATTATTGAGATCACACAATGTGCTAAGTCCACGAACTCAATCCGCGAACCCAGTCCGCGAACTTGCGGAAGTTCTCGACCCGAGATTTTCTGCTGAGTTTGGAAAACTCAACCGATTAACTTAAGTCCGCGAACTTATTTGTGAGCTTAAGACGTTATGATCTAAAGATGTGCTCTGAACATGAAACATTAATTATTAAGGAATGCTTTATGCAAACCGTGGCTATAATGTTCATGAGCCGATTCTAATCGAATCAAATCATCTTTGTTTCAATTGTGTCTTGTGTAGTTACATAAGATATTATAGCAATTGAACAACTTTTAGCTAGTTCATTTGAGTCAATTGAACTAGTTATGGTGAAGAAGAACATGATTAATATGAGATGCTCATATGGTTGACCTTTTGGGTTATCATGTTGAACCAACATACGTGTACTCGTTTGGGCATGGTTTTTCTCAAACCCAGTAAACGTGTATCCAAGTTTGTGTGACAAGCTATGTATTTCGATCTAACGGTTGAGAGATATTGGCTTGCATCTAAATCAGGTTTCATCTAACGGTCAATATAGTTTGCTTTATACCTAAGGCAAAACCCTGATTTGAAGGCTATATAAAGGAGATTTCTAGCATTGAGAAAACCTAATCCCCACACGTCTGTGTGCTACTAGTGCTCTCGCTAGAGTCGATCTCCATTAACTCTTGAGTTTCTTCTCTAAACTCGAGTTAACGACTTAAATACTTCATTGGGATTGTGATGCCAGACCGATACTACTTTTATCGTAGTTGTGTGATCTGATCTTGCATCTTCTATCGTACGAGTACAATCAATTGATTGGCTTGAGATCGTGAGAGTTCTGATAGACGCATTTAAGTGTCTAATTTGTCCTCAATGTTTCGTATTGTTAATACTCGTTTTCGTCCTTATTATGGTGTTTTGTGTGTTTATAGGTATTTTTTGGAAATAAATATTGTTGGAAAATTCGGCTCGAAAAATTATGTGGAGCACCCCCGGAGGACATGTTCTATGCGGACTCTCATTTTGGTTAAGGGGTACCTCAATTACTAAGGGGCACCTCAGTTGGCCAACTGCTATTCGCACCCCCGTCTCTGTTAGGGGGAGGTCATCATCTACATTTTGAATTTCAAATTTGGCGGGAAAATAATTCAGACGCAGGCAGAATTAGGGTTGGATTTTTTTAGCGTGATAGAAGGAGATTCAATGGCTGATATTCATTGGGAAGACTTGACTGAGCCTAACAGGAATCATACGGGTCTTTGGTTCGACTGATTTTATCTGGATTCTCGCGTGGAAGGAAACAGAGTGCCACGGGTTATAGGTAGTCCATTCAGAGTTATAAGTATGTGATCGAGAGGTTTTTATGTGCCTGATCCGCGTTAAACAACTTCTGGATGATGACTCGACGTGTTGGGAGTGTTATGTCACGAGAAAACAGCGTGTGGAGTTAAATCTGGGAAGAAAATATTCCCGAGAATATTTTCTTCAATGCCGAGTAATGGAAGATTATATGCAGTTATGATGGGAGATTTGGGGGCAGTGAAGCTATATAAGTCGTTGAGGGTCAGTAGAGTGGACACAAAGAGAGTTTGGGAGATTACAGAGCATCACAGAGTCGAAAAATCAAGTTGCATGAAAATTCTTTTCTGCTGCTGCGTAGCTGAAGAACACGAAGAACGGACTTACCAGGACAGTCGTTTTCCAACAGTGACAACAACTCACAGCCGAGGGTCGTACATCAGAGGCAGACTTATTTGCTACAACGTTTGCGATACAGAGCCGTGGGTCTTAGAGCAACAGTAACAGCGACACATCCTCTGTATCGTTGTTTTTTTTGGTTTGTAACAAGTATAATTGTTACAAACCCGGTTTTGAATTATTTCTCCATTTTCATCATTTGTAAACACCCTTTGAGCAATAATAATGATTTTTGAGCGTGTTTCCAACAACATGATGAGAGGCTAAATTCTCGCGCAACCAAGGAAATAGATGAAGCTATTCACACATGAATAATTGGTAACTATTTCATTTTCTCTAATATTTAATTATAATTCACTCAATCACTGCTTTTGCAGAGTTTTTTAATTGTTTACATAATTTTCTTCATTAGTTGTGATTCAATTAGATAGGTTATGCTTTGTTTAGATAATCTATGCTTAGGGGATACAATTAATTTTTGAGAATATGTTTGATTATTTGTGAATTAAGAAATAAAGTATTAAAAGGCTAATTAGAGTTATGAAATATTTGATTTCATTCATTCATGTGTAATAGTGGATTCTAGTGTCTTGGTTATTCCCAATATCTTGATATCACTTTATTTGAGTTTGCTATATTTTTATTTATAAAAATTAAGTCTAAAAAAAATCTTCCTTCACAAGTCTCAACGAACCTTTTTACTACAACTCAATTGAAAAACACATCAATTTTTGGCGCCGCCGACGCGGGCTTGTCTTTAGGCTAGAGTTTTTTTTAGATTTTTTTTTTCTTTTTTAGGTTTTTATTTATTTTATTTGTTCTTCTTTACGTTTTTGGGTTTTTGTCTTTTCCTTACAGATTTTGGAATTTGGAGCGAAAGAAAATTTTGCCAAAGTTTTTAGTGAATACTTAAAGACTGGGAGTAAAAGGCAAAGCGAAAGGAGCAAAAGAAGAAGATTTTTTTTATTTGATAAAAAAGAGAGAAAAAAAAGAGAGGCATTTTTAATTTTTTTTATTTATTTATTTTTTTTATTTTTTTTAGACTTTCCTTTTCCCTTGTACTTTATTTGTGGACTTTGGACTGTAAACTTTGGGACATTATTTTTAAACCCTACGGAAGGGTAGTTTAAATATTAAATTGTTTGCAGATAAGGACGGTGATTACGATATATCATCGGCCCCTCGGGTTCGTACATGACATAGGAGTCGTGGCCCGAGTCGATTACAACGGTTCATCCCCCGTCTGGAAAGGGAGGTAAGTTTGTCGAAACATTTTTGAATCCCCTGTCAGCGAGTTACTGTCTTCCTTCGTGTGAATATATGTCGAGGAACAGAAAACGGATGCTTTAATTTCCTAGTAAAGGACAAGGACTGGCCATACAAGATAAGGGTTCGGATTTCATCACCGTTCTCTTCTTGCCCGCCTTAGGAAAACGATACTTAACGCGAACCTAAGCTTTAAAATTTGGAATAGAACAAGACCTATAGGGTAACGAGCTTAGTAGTCGTTCGAAAAATATTGGTTACTCTTTTAAGCATACTTCGAAGTTCATGATGGTTTCTGTGAGTTGAATGCGTGACTGCGCCGCCTTGTAATGCGGTGAGACCTTGGGTATCAAAGCTCCACGCAGCTTCCCTCGCCTATATTCAACTTACTTTGACTCGGATTTATTCCAGAGGGGTTTTCTCAAATTGTAACGAATTCTCATTCGAAGGATTAGAAGCTGGTCTAGAAACAATCTAAGTGGAGCCATCATGCTTTTTGTTTACTAGAAATCAGTAGGTTTTCTGTGGTGGAGTCAGCCTTGTTTGTTTTGCATAGAACTTCCCTTCCTTTTAGGACTTTTCTTTTTCTTTTGTTTTTCTAGTGTATGCCCGAGGTTATCAGAGAGCGGGCTTGGAAAAGAAACACTCTAGGTCGTTTGATTAGTGATAAACCTAGTAGTTCTTCTTGTGAAGGCGGGGAGCTCGAAGACTCTTCTTTTGAGAGCCCGTTTTTGGAAACTTCAGTTTTGAAAATCTGTCTCGTGAGGAAGGTACCCCTAGTACTTCAGCTGTGCCAGCGATGGCAACTTTGAAAGATTACATGTTCCCAACTAGGACCAACCGAGCTTCGTGCATTAAATTGCCAGCCATACGGCTAATTTCGAGATAAAACCTAGTATTCTTCAGATGATCCCTATATTCTTAGGAAAAGATGATGAGAACCCTTATTTTCATATTAGGGACTTTGAGGAAATCTGTGGGACAGTTAGAATAAAAGACCTCACTGATGAAGTTTTGAAACTTAAGATGTTTCCCTTTTCCTTGAGAGATAAAGCCAAGACCTGGATGAACAACCTACCACCTGAGTCCATTGAAACATGGCAGGAACTTGTTGCTGCTTTCTATATGAAATTCTACCCTAAGCATAAAACTGCAGCTGTTAGGCAGAAAATTAGTGCTAGTGTGCAACAAGAGGGAGAGTCTCTTTATAGGTTTTTAGAGAGATTCAATGATCTCCTATCCCAGTGTCCTCACCATGGATTTGATAAGATGAAACTTGTGAGATTATTTATAATGGTTTAGACTATTCGACCAAAGCCATGGTCGAGTCTATGTGCGTTGGTGAGTTCACCAGTAAAAATTTGATGATGCTTTTACCTTCTTAGGAGCTATTGCTGAAAAATCCCAACAGTGGAGTCTTGTGTTGAACCCCCTAAAAGACTCTTGGTCAATAAAAGTAGCACCAATGTAGTAGATACAAGCATCGGGTCAGATGCTAAGTTTGCTGCTTTGTCTAGAAGGTTAGAAGCTTTGGAATTAAATCAGCCTAAACATAGGTCTCTTGTTGAACCCAATAAAGCCTCTCAAGTCTCTAGTTGTGGAATAGAGCCCGATAACTCATTTTGGGAAGGTCAGGTAGTGAAGAGCAAGCCCATGCTGTCTATAACAATGCTAGGTTTGAGAACCGTCAGAAGTTTGACCCATACTCAGAGACCTACAATCCTGGTTGGAGAAACCATCCTAATTTTTCTTGGTCTAAGGGCCAGAATCAAGGTCAGTCTAGTAATTCTCAGCCTCCCCCAGGTTTTGGTTATGCTAAGAACTCTTCAGGTCAAGCCCAGTTCCAGAACCCTTCTGAGAATAGAATGACTAGCTTAGAGGAATCTCTTAGTATATTAAAAAAGAGCCAGGATATGCTATCACAAAGCCAGGAAATGTTAATAAAGAGCCAGGTTAGTTTTCAAGAGGAAACCAAGCAATTTTAAGAATAATTCCCAGTCTCTTGCTAAATTAGAACTTCAAGTTGGCCAAATAGCTAAGTTTCTCACTGAGAGAGAAGATGGAAGGTTCCCTAGTCATACTGATCCTAATCCAAAAGGAGAGAAATCGTACAATCATGTGAATTCTGTTACAACCCTTAGGAGTGGGAAGAAAGTTGACAATAAGGTCACCATGCCTGAAAGTGAACATGTTGTAGTTCACCCTTCTGAGCCAGAAATGAGGAGACTGATAGAGTCTCTAAAGAGACCAATGAGGGTCCTGTTGAGCCCGGATTTGTTCCCAGAGCCCCGTTCCCCCAGCTTGCTAGTTCCAACTAAGAGGGAGTCCAACTTTAATGATATTGGAGGTTTTTAAGGAGGTAACTATCAACCTACCATTTTGGATGCGATTAAGCAGATTCCCGCTTATGCGAGTTTCTTAAGGACTTGTGTACACGAAAGCGTAAGCTTATGTCCAAAAGAAAGCCTTCCTAGCTAGTCACGTGAGTTCCATTATTCAGAATACCACTACTCCTAAGTATAAAGACCCAGGGTCCCCTACCATTTCTTGCACAATAGGTAAATACCGTGTTGAGAAAGCTTTGCTTGACTTAGGAGCCAGTGTGAATTTACTTCCATACCATGTGTACCTCAAGCTAGGACTTGGTGATATGAAACCTACCCAGATGACACTTCAGTTAGCTGATAGGTCCGTTAAAATTCCTCGTGGTGTGATCGAGGATGTTCTTATTGAGGTCGACAAGTTTATTTATCCAGTGGATTTTGTTATCCTAGATACCCAACCTGTCCCTGACCCAGAGAACCAGATACCAGTGATTTTAGGTCGCCCATTTTTAGCAACATCCAATGCGATCATTAATTGTCGAACTGGTATTATGAATTTGTCTTTTGGTAATATGACTATTGAGCTGAACGTCTTTCATATTAGTAAGCTACCCTCTGAACTAGATGACTCGAGCATAGAAGAGGTAAACATGATAGGAACATTAGTCGAGGAGTCATTACCAAACACTTTGTTAGAAGATCCGTTAGAGAAATGCCTAGCTCACTTTGGGATTGATTTCGATGATGATAATGTGATTAATGAGGTGAATGCTTTGTTAGATTCAACCCCTTTGTTAGACACTAGTAACGGATGGAAACCTAAGTTCGAACCACTACCAGTTCCTAAGAGCCCCTAAGTTGCCCTAAAGTTTTGCCTACAGTTGGACCTAAAACCATTGCCAGATACCCTGAAGTATGTGTTTTAGGCCCGTCTGAGACTTTACCTGTGATTGTTGCTTCCGACTTGGATAGTGATCAGGAAAGTAGGCTAGTGACCGTCCTTCAAAACAACAAGGAAGCTTTAAGGTGGACAATAGAAGACATTAAGGGTATAAGTCCTACTGTTTGTATGCATCAGATCTATTTAGAGAAAGATACCAAACCATCTAGGGAGATGCAACGAAGACTAAACCCTAATATGAAAGAAGTGGTTCGAACCGAGGTTCTTAAGCTGTTAGATGCAGGCATTATCTACCCCATTTCAGACAGTAAGTGGGTCACCCCCGTTCAGGTTGTTCCCAAGAAATCCGATATTACTGTAGTCCAGAATGATAACAATGAGTTAATCCCGACCCGAGTGACCACGGGTTGGCGTGTTTGTATTGACTATAGGAAATTGAACAAGGTCACTAGGAAGGACCACTTTCCCCTTCCCTTTATCGACCAAATGCTAGAGAGATTAGCTGGACATAGTCATTACTGTTTTCTAGATGGCTACTCAGGCTACAATGAGATCGTTATTGCCCCAGAAGACCAAGAAAAAACTACTTTTACTTGTCCCTTTGGTACCTTTGCGTATAGACGCGTGCCATTCGGGCTATGTAATGCCCCTGCGACTTTTCAGCGTTGCATGATGAGCATATTTTCTGATATGGTAGAAAAGTTTTTAGAGGTCTTTATGGATGATTTCTCAGTGTTTGGTTCGTCTTTCGATGAGTGCTTGCATCATTTTTCATTAGTGTTGACTAGGTGTAAGGAAAAGAATCTAGTTCTTAATTGGGAGAAATGTCATTTCATGGTTCGATCAGGAATTGTTTTAGGGCATATCGTATCTTCTAAGGGTGTAGAGGTAGATAAAGCCAAAGTTGACCTTATCAAGACTTTACAGGTCCTAAAAACCGTAAGAGATATTAGGTCATTCTTAGGGGATGCAGGTTTTTATCGTCGATTCATTAAGGATTTTAGCTTGATTTCTAGACCTCTTTGCAATTTGCTTGCAAAAGATGTTAAGTTTGTCTTTGATAATGCTTGTTTAGAGGCTTTTGAGAAGCTTAAGACTTTATTCACTACCACCCCCATAGTCCAGGCACCCAACTGGAACTTACCCTTTGAGATCATGTGTGATGCTTCAGATTATGCTATTGGTGTGCTAGGTCAGCGAGAAAACAAATTACTTCATGTGATTTACTATGCTAGCAAAACTCTGAATGATGCCCAGTTGAACTATACCACTACCGAGAAGAAACTGTTAGCCATTGTGTTCGCCTTAGACAAGTTTAGAACCAATCTCTTAGGTTCTAAGATCGTAACATATACTGATCATGTTGCTTTGAAATATCTTTTGTTTAAGAAGGATACAAAACCTAGATTAATTAGGTGGATCGTTTTGTTTCAAGAGTTCTCTCCAGACATTAGAGACAAAAAGGGTGCCGAAAATGTAGTAGCAGACCACTTGTTTAGGCTAGTTGTTGATTCCCCTGATGAGGTTTCCAATAGGGAGATAAAACGTATATTAGAGAAAACAGTTAATCCTAATCGGAAAGACTGGTCGTCTAGGCTTACTGATGCTTTATGGGCTTACCGTACTGCGTTTAAGACCCTCATTGGAATGTCGCCTTATCTGCTTGTGTATGGCAAGGCATTCCATTTACCTGTTGAGTTAGAACATAGAGCTTATTGGGCTGTTATGAAGCTAAATTTTTCACTTGACAAGGCAGGAGCCCATAGGAAACTCCAGCTCAATGAGTTGGACGAGATTCATATAGATGCTTACGATAGTGCGAAGGAGTATAAGAACAAAATGAAACTTGTGCATGATAGAAATATTTTACGGAAGTCATTTTCTCCAGGTCAAAAAGTTCTTCTGTATGATACCCGCTTGCATCTTTTCCCTGGGAAGTTACGTTCTCGGTGGACGGGTCCTTTTATTGTTCGCACTGTCTTTCCTCATGGAGCTGTTGAAATTGAGACATCGGATGGTAGTAGTTCATCGAAGGTTAACGGTCAGAGATTGAAACCCTTTTTAGAGCCCTTTCCTACAGGTGATGTTGAAGAGGTCCCTCTGGAGGACCCTGTTTACCCTTGATTGACCATCGAGGCAGTTGTATGTTGTATATTAGTTTTTGATTTTCTTCACCCAGGTACTATCTTTCCAACTTCTCCTCGTGTTATTTTACTTTTGGTACTGCTCTTTCATTAGAAACATTGAGGAAAATGTTATATTTAAGTTTGGGGGTGGGGAAGAACTTCTTAGTTGCACTTTTGAAACTTCTAGCGTCACATGGTATCCGATTAGCTAAGTTTACATATTGTTTCTCACCGAAAAGATAGAAATTGGAATGCTAGGGATAACAACCTATTGAGACATTAGAGAAAAAGACATTGAGATCCTTGAAATTCAGGAGAGAACTTGTTCCTTTTAGAGGGTAACCGTGATGGACCTAACCATCCATGATGGAAAGTCAAGTAGGTCAGGAAATGCCAGAAAAACAAAGCAACCTCACAATGTAGTCTTAGTTACTGGATTACGACTCTCTCTCAGTAGAAACTTATCATCATCAACAAGCGAAGAGACATCAAAATCTATGAAGAAAGTTGAAGACGTTTAAGGTTTAGAAGCAACAAGTGAAAAGAATAATTCAAAAATCAAAGTTGAAGACTTAGTTACAAGAAGTTATAAGAGCAAATGATATAAGTTGTTGGAATTCATGGCCATGTAAATTTTAAAGTCCTTCTTTCATGGCCATGTAAATTTTTGTCTTGTAATTTAAAAAAAAATGAAGAAAAGAAAATTAAAAAAATTAAAATTAAAATAAAATAAAATAAATCATTACGTTCTTTTTGTTCTATAATTAGTTTTTTGTTCAATAAGGCCATAGGGAAGTAGAAATTTTTAAGTCAAGCAAGAAATCGAAGAGAAGAGTTAATTGTCAAGGTTCTATGAGGTTCGATAGTTTATCATCAACAGTTGAAGCCCGAAGAAGACGTTGTTTCTACTGAACACTATGAGAGAGTCGAAGAAAGATACATTTGATTGCTTTGTTAGTCCGCTTTCAATCTGGCACAAGATCTTTCTGGCACTGGTTTAACTCATCACACGTAATTAGTCCAGCTGTGTAGCAGATGTCCCTCTCATCTTTATCTCTCTCCTAATCTTATCCAGCTGTAAATCAGCGGACGCATCTTACAATGTTTATCTAGCTGTGTAGCGGATATATCTTTATCTAGCAGTGTTGCGGATGTGTCTCCCCTTTTCTTTAGTCAGCTTTAGAGCTGACACCTTTAATTTGAGAATTTATCTGGCATTCTAGTTACTTGGAGATAGTTTGAGAATTTGTATGTCCTCATAGCTCTTTGGATACTTGTGACCAATTAGAAGTCATGGTTTTGTGGGTACACCTCTGGTAAACCCTCCCGAGATTAACTCGGTTTTATTTTTTATTAGTTTTGCTCGAGGACTAGCAAATAATAAGTTTGGGGGTATTTGATAGACGCATTTATGTGTCTAATTTGTCCTCAATGTTTCGTATTGTTAGTACTCGTTTTCGTCCTTATTATGGTGTTTTGTGTGTTTATAGGTACTTTTTGGAAATAAATATTGTTGGAAAATTCGGCTCGAAAAATTATGCGGAGCACCCCTGGAGGACATGTGATATGCGGACTCTCATTTTGGTTAAGGGGTACCTGTTAGGAGGAGGTCATCATCTACATTTGAATTTCAAATTTGGTGGGAAAATAATTCAGACGCAGGCAGAATTAGGGTTGGATTTTTTTAGCGTGCTAGAAGGAGATTCAATGGCTGATATTCATTGGGAAGACTTGACTGAGCCTAACAGGCATCGTACGGGTCTTTGGTTCGACTGATTTTAGCTGGATTCTCGCGTAGAAGGAAACAGAGTGCCACGGGTTATAGTTAGTCCATTCCGAGTTATAAGTATGTGATCTAGAGGTTTTCATGTGCCTGATCCGCGTTATACAACTTCTGGATGATGACTCGACGTGTTGGGAGTCTTATGTCACGAGAAAACAGCGTGTGGAGTTAAATCTGGAAAATATTCCCGAGAATATTTTCTTCAATGCCGAGTAATGGAAGATTATATGCAGTTATGATGGGAGATTTGGGGGCAGTGAAGCTATATAAGTTGTTGAGGGTCAGTAGAGTGGACACACGGAGAGTTTGGGAGATTACAGAGCATCACAGAGTCGAAAAATCAAGTTGCGGGAAAATTCTTTTCTCCTGCTGCATAGCTGAAGAACACGAAGAACAGACTTACCAGGACAGTCGTTTTCTAACAGTGACAACGACTCACAGCCGAGGGTCGTACATTAGAGGCAGACTTATTTGCTACAGCGTTTGCGACACAGAGTCGTGGGTCTTAGAGCAACAGTAACAGTGACACATCCTATGTATCGTTTTTTTTTGGTTTGTAACAAATATAATTGTTACAAACCCGGTTTTGAATTATTTCTCCATTTTCATCATTTGTAAACACCCTTTGAGCAATAATAATGATTTTTGAGCGTGTTTCCAACAACATGATGAGAGGCTAAATTCTCGCGTAACCAAGGAAATGGATGAAGCTATTCACACATGAATAATGGGTAACTATTTCATTTTCTCTAATATTTAATTATAATTCACTCAATCACTGCTTTTGCAGAGTTTTTTAATTGTTTACATAAATTTCTTCATTAGTTGTGATTCAATTAGATAGGTTATGCTTTGTTTAGATAATCTATGCTTAGGGGATACAATTAAATTTTGAGAATATGTTTGATTATTTGTGAATTAAGAAATAAAGGATTAAAAGGCTAATTAGAGTTATAAAATATTTGACATCATTCATTCATGTGTAATAGTGGATTCTAGTGTCTTGGTTATTCCCAATATCTTGATATCACTTTATTTGAGTTTGTTATATTTTTATTTATAAAAATTAAGTCTAAAAAAAAATCTTCCTTCACAAGTCTCAACGAACCTTTTTACTACAACTCAATTGAAAAACACATCAAGTTCTCCGATAGGCAAGATAAAGAAGTCACAAACATCTTCGTCTCACTGTTTGTGATTCCTCGACAATCCTCTTGTGTAGTCAGGAAGGATTTTAGAGAGGTGATTGATTAATCTAGGTTGTTCTTCGGGATTATAAGTCTGGATTATCAATTGGTTCCTGTTACCTTGATTTTATATCTAAAGACGGAACAAAACCTAGGATTTATCTGTGGGAGACAAATTTATCCTTTCGATAGACTTTTTTGTGTGAGACAGATTCGTTTATTATCAAGTCTGTGATTTTGGGTTGCAACAACTCTTTGTTGTGGGTGAGATCAGTAAAGGGAATCAAGTACGCAGTGTCCTGCTGGGATCAGAGGCGTATGATTACAATTGTACCTTGTATCAGTGGGAGATTGGTAGGGGTTCAACTATAGATCAGTCGGAAGTTAGCTTGGAGTAGGCTAGTGTCTGTAGCGGCTTAATACAGTGTGTATTCAATCTGGACTAGATCCCGGGGTTTTTCTGCATTTGCGGTTTCCTCGTTAACAAAACTTCTGGTGTCTGTGTTATTTCTTTTCCGAATTATATTTTATATAATAGAAATAATACAGGTTGTGCGTTCGTGATCATCAACTTCTCTAATCCAACTTTTGGTTGTTGATTGTAGTTGATTGATCCTTGGACATTGGTATTTGGTACTGTCCAAGTTATCTCTCTTTGGTAAAGACTCGCTATTGATTTTAGCTTGAGTAGAAATCAAATCGAGATATTGAGATAATAACTCCTTGAGATACTTTTTATCTAGATTGAGTCTGACTGTCTAGTTGATTCTCTAGCAAAGTATTTCAGAGTTAGTCCATACAGATTGCTAAGCGAAATATTGGGTGGTGTTGTTAGACCCCCGCTTTTTCAATTAGTATCAGAGCAGGCAAACACGTTAAAGACCTCATCAGTCTGTGTTTGTAGCGATCTGACTTTATGGACAGAAGTGCTATCTCTGTTAACGTACCACCAATCCTCGATGGCTCAAACTATCTATGGTGGAAAGTTGGTATGCGCACATTTCTTCAATTGCGTGACTTCCAATCATGGATATGTGTTGTGAATGGCTATGCGACTCCCGTTGTTATGGAAATAGATGTTGTTGTACCAAAAAATTTATGTATGTACAATACTGCCGAGTTAGTTGCTGCAAGGCAAAACTCTGACGGGTTGAATGCCATCCTGCATGCTATTACCCCAAACCTTAGACATTATGTGGCATCATGCACTACGTCTAAAGAAGCTTGGGATACTTTAGAAAGCGTATTCGAAGGTAACCCTAGTGAAAAGGAAGCTAGGCTTCAAAACCTTAATTCCGAATGGGAAGATCTTTATATGGCAGAAGAAGATTCGTTCAACGATTTTTATCACAAACTGTCTGAAATTTTTAATGCATCATGTGCATTGGGTAAGACCATTCCTGAAAAGGAAATTGTGATGAAAATCCTCTGATCGCTGCCATCTAGATACAAATCTAAAAGACATGCCATCGTTGAAGGAAATAACCTTAATACTCTTTCGCGAAACACAATTGTCGGAAAAATTAGAATTTTCGATCGCGAATATATGGTAAGAGATGATCATCAATTGATTGGCAACCATGCCACCTCTCCTGATCATAAGTCTTGTCATCCGAAATTGACGAAAGAGAAAGATGAGAATTGATTTATTTCTACGTTGTCTCTGTTTATACAAAAACTTAAGAAAATCCTCAGACGTAGTAAAAGAAAGTCTCAAAAGGAAACTCCGTTAGTCAATATAAAGGATAAGAATACCAAGAAGAGCCATACTAATGAAACTAGTCTTGTGTATGTTCAAGTCTCTTCAAAAAATCCTGAAACCGAGGTAAGAGAGATAACTAAAGCATGGATGAATACTCTTGATTATTGTCCTGAGGAAGTCTATGATTGCTCTCTCAGTCTTTTTGCTGAAAATCATTCTCATGATTTTGTGGATCAGCAAACCTCTCCTGATCGTGTATTGAACTCCAGGAGTTTCTCGAAAAAATCCTACTAAATCGCTCTGTTCAGTTGAGTTCTTCTCAGGATCATCTTAGCACGTCAAATCAAAAACAGTCTCGTCTGGCTAACCGTTGTATGGCGAAAAAAGAAAGGAAGTCCTCCCTTCATCAAAAGGCGTTTTCAAAAACGGTGCGGGATTGGAAAAGATCAACAGTCAAGTTTTTTAAAATTGTGATTACATTGGATAGGAAAGTTCTTCGTAATTCTCCTTCTCAAATGGATAAGCAGAAATCTAGTACAATGAGTGGTTTCTCTCTCTACATGATTATCCCAATCCAAACTTGGATTGGAGGCCATGTGTTCAGTAATCTTGTTGAAAAATGGTTCTTGCATTTCTTCCTCTTACACAAGAATCATGATATACAAGAGGACTGTGATGTAATTTGTGTGTGCTTCTACCAGGTCGTGTTCATAAACGGCTCCATATTTTCAGGTAACTAACTTCTGTTATGGTTTGGTAAAAAGGGTGTTTTGGGGATTTCTACTCCCTGGTTTCTTTTTAAGCACTACCTCTTCTACTTTCTCATTTCATCTTCTCTACCATGTCCTCCTCTAGTCTTTCAAGTAAAGAAAGTGATGTATGGACGGTTATGTTTCCTTCAAAGAAGATTCGTTTCGACTCTTCTGATAATGAGACATGCTATGACAAACATGTCTCTTCTTCTGATGAGAACCCTACTGTCTCTCAGTTTGATAAGCTCTCTTTAACAATGAATCTCGTCTTGGATCAAGTTCGTGCTCTGAAAAATGAACTTGAAGTTTCTTCCAAAAGACTTGAAGAGAAAATGGATAGTCTTGAATCAAGGATTGACCTAATCGAAGATGAGCTTGAAGAATATAGGGAATACGAGAGGAATATTCAAAGTAAGTGAAATGATTTACAAGAGGTTTAGTTGCCTAGGATGTATTCTTTTTGGATTAGTTGGAAGAATAACTAGTGCTTTGAATAGCGATGATTGTGACTACACATAGCTATTTTTGTTTCATTCTCTTATGTTATTTTTTAGGTTTATTGATATTAAATTCTAAAAATATTTGGAGGATGATGATTATTGCAGTATTTTCTTGGTTTGTTATATTGCAATATTTTTATGGGATATGTATTGTTTGCGTCCGTGAACTTGAAGGTCCCATATTGCGGTCAAAAGTAAAGTCGTTCATGAATTGATATTCGTATTGATGAAAGGACGAATGGACTTTTGACATATACAAAAGTTATGCCTATGCAATCATGTATTTGATGGAAAATAGGATTAAATATTTTGTATGACAAGGATAAAGTCTATTATGTTGTTATGCATATAATGATGCAAAGATAGAACAGATCCTTGTATGTTATCCACGGTATTGATCTTCATGTTTTTACCGTGAAGGCTCCATTACGTGTCTTATGTTGAGCACCTTACAACTAAGTGGATTAACCTTGGCTTTGTTGGTTGTTCCGTAAGATGCTATATGTTGAGCGTTATGAACTAAATTAATCATCCTTGGTTATTTAGTTTTGTACTCCATAAGTTTTCCTTCTTATGTTGAGTACATGTGCGGTTAAGATGGTCATGTTTCATGATAATCTTAGTCGGGGTTCCATAATCTCTTATGTTGAGCCCAAAATAATTAAATTGATTACCTCGGTGATTAGTTTGGTTATTTGTTTGTATTCCGATTAGATTAATTATAGGTTCTCTTGTAATTAATCTAATTGAGTTTTCATATATTCCACAAGTTCTCGTGTTGAGTATATGAACGGCTACACTATCATGTTTTATTGGTTAATGTAGTCACGTATTCCGTAAGGCTTTCCTTATGTTGAGTACTTGAACGGTTAAGTTAGACACCTTCATATGATTAACTTAGTCGTATCCTGTTGCTCCGTGAGTTTACTTATGTTGAGCACTTTCAATTAAATTGATCACTTTTTTGGTTTTGATTTAATTGCGTATTCCAATTAGAATATTCATGGGTTTACTTGTGAGTATTTTGGTTGAGTTTTGGATATAAAAAATCATTCACATGGTTTTTGGTGTCCAAATAAAAATCCTTCTTTTCTTTCGAAATTAAGAGCGCTCTTGTTGTTCCTTAGGGAATGACATCAAATGGGGGAGAATTCTTTTGAACTTGTGCTTAATTATAATATCTTGTGGGGAGTGCGGTTGTAGAATTTTATAGGGGTTATCTTAAGTCTTAAAACTCCTTGATGAATTATGTTAGCTTCGGCTATAAGATTGCATCTAAATTAAGATGATATGTTGTCTTTCTTTTTGTCATGAAATGTCTCTTGTGGAAATTTCATTATGAACCCGTTCTTGTACCTATGCCAATTTTATTGACAAAAAGGAGGAGAAATATTGTAGGTCACACCACATATACATATGGTTTTCGGATCATTGTGTAAGGGGGAGTGGTTTCCATGATCGAGATGGAGTATTGACTAAGGAGGAGTGATACATATCACCATAGTATTATTGTTAAAGTCGTGATGCAATTGGACTTTGATGTTCATAATAATACTATGACACTGTATAATAATGATCGAGAATCTCGATTTCTCTCATTGTTATAGCTATGGATCTTCAACAACTGTGATACTAACCTTACAACCTTTGGGATCATTGGAGTACTTGGAAGGACGAAGATTTCAAGAAACGTTGAAGATTGGACTATGGAATAGGAGCCACCAAAGTTTATCTTTTTTGTATTCCATATGTATTAATAGTTTTGTCACTAAAATTGACAAAGGGGGAGATTGCTCTTTTTCCATTTTCTTCACTGTCAGCCGAGATATGATCTTCTCCATCCCCTCTGCCTGCGCATATGAGCTGTAATACTTCCATAGTTGCATAAACACTTAAGAAGATCAGATATCTTCCCCATTTAGTCCACAAAACTTCCCAAAAATTCCTCTCACAGAGAACTCGAGCGTATCTTCCCTGTTTAACTCTCGATTGAAAGTTAGCGGATTCTAGCCAAATTTAACTCATTCCAACGCTCAGAATAATCTTGTTATACTCAATAGATATGACCCAATTAATTCCAGCCATTTAGTTTCTCCACAAATCCATCGAAAATCAATTTGAAAATCTGCCAGGGAGAGAATATATTTTCCCGCCAAAAATGAAATTTGAATTATGAGAAGAAAATTGTCCTCCCCCTAATCCTGTACGGGTGTCCCTTTAGCAATTGGGGTGGAAATAGTAATTTTGGGGTGGAAATAGTAATTTTTCTGGGTTCCTCCGATACATTTCTGGGACGCTTCCGGTGCATTTCTGAGGTGCCACCGGTACATTATCCTGGGGTGTAAAACACTACTTTTCGAGCTCATTTCGCCGCAAAGGCTTATTTCTCTAAAAACATCTACAAAAACACAAAATAACACAATAAGTACTTAATCGAGTCTAACAATACAGAATATTGAGAACAAAATAGACACATAAATGCGTCTATCAAATACCCCCAAACATATTATTTGCTAGTCCTCGAGCAAAAATAAAAAAATAAAACCGAGTTAATCTCGGGAGGGCTTACAAGAGATATACCCACAAAACCTTAATACTCCAGACCCTAGCTATCTACAACGAACCTTGGAAGGAACTAAAGAATCTCCTTGGTTGGCATACTTATTGACTACAAGAGGAAGTACCCTGATGCGAAATTCCAATTGATGTACACGAGTTTGCACTCAAGCATACTAAAAATCATATATAAGTGACAGAGCTCTACTCAGATAGTTGCACTATGGACATCATATTCGGAGTCAAACTAATCACATGGAAAGATTAAGAGATGGATATAGAAAAACATAGATGGTTTTGATGTTTACTAAGTGAACGGCGTTTCCCATATCTGTCTGAAGGCCACTGCCAGAATGAACCTATCCTAATGGACTGAGATACCGGTCTGACTAATATCAACATAACTGGCATATACAAGGGAACCAGTGGTCAATAACTTAAATCTAGATCAAAAAACTGGCAAATACAAGGGAACCAGCAGTTGACTACACAGAACAATAACCATTTTTTTTTAACTTAACGACATGAATATATCTTTTTGATCCAAGCGCATGCTTCTTGTCAGCAGATTACACGATAGTTCCCACGGGTCCTGCATTCCACGCTTGCTTAGGTGACGGAAACAAGGAGAACACACGCATATTGCTATCCAAGTGTTAATACTTATTCCGATTGGTCTAACTGGTCCGGTCTTTTTTTTTTAGTAACTCAGTCACTCTAATTCACCCTAGCAGTGGTAACAACTTGAATCGTGTGCCCCACCTAATCACTTAGAGAAACATAGTTTAAAATGAAAAAATAAAAAAGAAATGAAAAGGACTCGACGAGATATGGTGCAACTATCATGTTATTTCTAACACCTGAGCTCTGTGCTTTTATGAATAAACTCTTTCGATGTTTCCATCTAATCAGATTGGTTCCTCAACTCCTATAACCAAGATGTTCCCATCCACTTAGATTGGTTAGTGCAAACCTTAATACGCATAAATTTCTAGGCTCTGGAGTTTATTTATTGCAACTAAAAAGTTTCTCCCATACCCTCAAACTTAAATCTAACATTGTCCTCAATGTTCTAAAGATGAAACTAAAAGCATGAACAAGGAGAAACTGTTACCATTTGAAGCGGAAGAGTTAAGGAAAGATATTACCGTGTTGCATGAGCACGGGATACCTCCCAAGAAGTGCTAAGTTTAAAGTCTTCAGCCAGACTTAGGAAAGGATTAGTCAACTCGAACCATAAAATAACAGTCGAAATAACTGTGGGTCTTCAAAACTAAATAGAGCTGACCAAAGGAAACTGCAATGAACCAAGAAATTGAACAAGACTAGCATGCCCTTACTTAGTTTCCTGATTAAGAAATTTATATCTAATTGTGGTTCAGGTTCAGGTTCTATGAAAGGGTCTAAATAGAAAATTTTCATTGGCTGCGTTTCTTCATAGTGGGATCCGAATCATTAGGTCCTAGAGTCTGGAAAAACTCAAATATGATCTTAGAAGCGCACAATAATAACCTAAATAACTGAGGATCCTCTAAGTCAATAAGATTTGACTTACATAATTGACCAAAATGAGAGTAGTGGTCATTCTTAAGAAAATGTGTCGATTCTAATTTCCTAAAGCATTTAGGTTTAGTCTCACAACTTAATATTCGACACATTTGGAATATAAACGTTCCCACAGTTGGAAGAAAACTATTTGGTGGGAAAACAAAGTCAATCTGGGGATCATAGCCTGGCAAACCACATCAACCAGAGGATGAGTTTCTAACGACTGAACTTCTTCCTAGACATCATTAGGTTCGGGAAAACGAGTATGAAGGTAATCTTGTAAAATGGTTGAGGCACATATGTCAAGTCCCAAGTGAGGGACCTTTCTAAGAGTGAAAGCACATGGATGATAACCACCCCCAAACTTAGAATTTTTGGTGTCTCTAGATAGACTAGCTACAATTTCCCTAATTTCTAGATCATCAGAATCCTGAAAATGGTCAATTGCTTCTTGTAAATTATACTCAGGTGATGCATCCTCACTCATATTTAAAATCTCTACGAGTTCATGTTCTTCGTCTAAGACTAATATTTCTAAATCGCTAGACTCTAAAACAATATTCTCAGAATAAACTCGTTCCTCTAAACCATTATCGGCTTCGTAATCCTCGTCTAAAACGGTTGTATCTCTAGTCAAATCCTCGTCCTTTTGAATAGGTGAATAATTATTAAAATTATTTGGATTTGAACTAGAAATAATATTATCATTATAAATCTCATTGGGAGTAACAGATTCCTCATTACTATGCCTATAAATTTCTTCATTACTATTATCCTCATCATCATAACATGAAAAAGATCGAACCTCATCAAAACAAGTAGTGCTACCAATTCTAACCTTGTTATCTTGATTATGTAAATAACTATCTTTATTCTCAAGGGTATTATTGGATACACTATATTGGCAATTCAAGTAATTTCGAGCAATTCTTTCGTTCGTCTCAGCTATCCGCTTGAGGTGGTCTTCTAAAGAAGGTTCACTCATTATTGTAATTCTTTCGTCTATAATTATACTATTCATCTCAGCTAACTTAAGCGTCGACTCAGCTAACTTCCTGAGGGACTCTTCTAAAGGAGGAATAGGAACAGAGGGATCATAAAAAGGACTACTTTTCAATAGTTTGATTGTATCCTCTAGAGATGAAGAACTAGTACTATAATCTTTTTGCTCGTAAGACTGATGCATGTGTGGATAGTAATTGGGCTCACCAAGGTATGACCCATATCCTTCCAAAGGATGGCGTTCCCAACCACTATTCCCAACATGGTCATAAAAAGGATGATGTCCATATTCAAAATCAGGTCGATAATCATTGTATTGGCTTCTATCATACCAGTTCGACATTCTTAATTGCAAGGGAATTCTACACAATCACAAACAAGGCTGACTCGACCAAATCAAACCTATAAAATCTAGCAAACAAAAAGCATGATGGCTCCACTTAGATTGTTTCTAGACCAACTTCTATCTTTCGAAAGGGAATTCGTTGCAATTTGAGCAAACCCCTCTGGAATCAATCCGAGTCAAAGCAAGTTGAATTGAGGCGAGGGAAGATCAGTGGAGCTTTGATACCCAAGGCCTCACCGCTATCACAAGGAGGCGCAGTCACGCATTCAACTTACAGAAACCATCATGAACTTCGAGGTGTGCTTAAGAAAGTAACCAATATCCTTCGAAAATTTTTCCTAATAAGCGCGTTACCCTATCGGTCTCGTTCTAGTCGAGTTTTAAGCTTGGGTTCGCGTTAGGTTTCGTTTTCCTAAGGCGGGCAAGAAGGGAGCGGTGATGAAATCCGAACCCTTATCTTGTATTGGCCAGGCCTTGCCCTTTTGATTATAAGATTTTCGTGGTTGTAGTAATAGTGGTTATAAAATAGGGTTCTTTTCAGACTTGTGAAAGCAGATTTTTTTAGATTTAATAAAAATTATATACAAAAAAATATTAACAATGGTAGAGAGGTACTGGGACTAATGATTCGGCCAATCTTCATAACATAAGGCTTAGTGATTTATTCTCAACAATAATAGCTCAAAACATATATGGACTCTTATTTGCCAAAGTCGATTCTCAAAACATTGGTTGTAAATGTTAAGCATGGAACATCAAATCACCTAAGCTAAGCATGACCCATCTAATCAAATAACACCCAATTTAATCAAATCATATTTCAATTAATTTTTAATGCAAAAGTCTTAAAAAGAATTAATAAAATTACCCATTTATGAAGCTCGGCCTCCTCCCTCGCCCCAGTGTTGGGGTTTAACTCATCATAGTAAAAATGCTCTCAAAATATTTCATTGATGCTCAAAAGTGTTTTACAATGAAGAGAAATACAAGAAATTGATGTAAAACAGAACTCTGCGACCCACAGAAAGCGTCCATAATCAACGACAGAGCTGAGGTGCTGTTGTCGTTGAAGAACTACGACCCAACGACAGTCGATGTTCTGTTGAAAACGACTGATGCTGCGAGTCCGTTCTTCGTGTTCTTCAGGCGTGTTAATGGCAGCAGCAGCAGCAGCAGGTAACTTCTCTGCAACTCCTCCTGCGCCTCTCTGCTCGCCTCCAAACCTCCCCAAACTCTCGACAACCATTCTAGTAGACCCAAAGATCATATTTATACTCAAAGACACGCTGAAATCCCTCGCCATAACTCCAAATAATTCGTCTTTACTCGGCAGTGAATAACATTATTTTTGAATATTTTCTTACCAGATTTAGAATTTCACACGTAAACTTGGATCCTGCACGCTCTAGTAAGGCTTATACATGCCTCATAAGTCATCCAACTCCTCCAAAACACTTCCATGCACAACCAAAACACACAACACCGTGTACAGGTCGTGTTCACTCCGTGTAGCTCTGTTTTGAGCTCGAGAATCAAATCGATATTTCCAGCCAATTCCGATCAAATTCGACACCCAAACTATCTTCCTTAGGCTAAATCACATCTTTCTACCAAAATTCAGCCATTGAATCGACCTACCACTACTTCATTTCTTTGATCGAAAATTCTCCTGTGTGTGAACATTTTTCCCGCCAATTTTGAGAATTTGAATTGTTGAAGAAGGTGCCCCTTATCCTGGACTGGGGTGCGAATAGCAGATGCCTTGGGGGTGACCTGGGGGTGCCCCTTAGTAATTAGGTTACCCCTTATCCAAACTTGGGAGTCCGAATAACACGTGCCCTCCGGGTGCCAAAATCAACTTTTCGAGCCGAATTTTCTTAAAATATTTATTTCCAAAAAATACCTACAAATACATAAAATAACAAAATTAGTACAAAATCGAGTGCCAACAATATATAGTATTGAGATCAAATTAGACACAAAAATGTGTCTATCAAATACCCCCAAACTTATTATTTGCTAGTCCTCGAGCAAAATTTATTCTTGAAAAGTGACCGAGTTAATCTCGGGTGGGTTTATCAGAGGTGTACCCACAAAAAATACCAATACTCCAGATCCTAGCTATCTACGCAGAACCTTGGAAAGCACTAAAGAACCTCCTTGGTTGGCATACAATTATTGATTCTAAGAGGAAGAACCCTGATGCGAAATTCCAATTGCTGTACACGAGTTTGCACTCAAGCATACTAAAATTCATATAAGTGACAGAGCTCTACTAAGATAGTTTCACGATGGACATCATACTCGGAGTCAGACTAATCACATGAAAAGATTAAGAAGATGGAAAAAGAAAAATGTAGATGGTTGAAAAGTGAACGGTGTTTCCCATATCTGTCTGAAGGCCTCTGCCAAGATGAACCTAACCTAAATGACTGAGATACCGGTCTGACTAATATTAACACACTGGCATATACAAGGGAACCAGTGGTCAATAACTTAAATCTAGATCAACAAACTGGCAAATACAAGGGAACCAGCAGTTGACTACACATAACAATAACCATTTTTTTTTTTTTAACTTAACGGCATGAATAGATCTTTTTGATCCAAGCGCATGCTTCTTGTCAGCAGATTACACGATAGTTCCCACGGGTCCTGCATTCCACGCTTGCTTAGGCGACGGAAACAGGGAGAACACACACGCATATTGCTATCCAAGTGTTAATACTTATTCCGATTGGTCTAACTGGTCCGGTCTAATTTTTTTTTTTTTTTTTTTTTGGAAAAGGTAACTCAGTCACTCTATTTCACCCTAGCAAAGGTAACAACTTGAATCGTGTGCCCCACCAAATCACTTGAAATAAAAGAAAAAATAGAACGTGAAAAGGACTCGACGAGATATGGCGAAACTATCATGTTATTTCTAACACCTGAGCTCTGTGCTTTTATGAATAGACTCTATAGATGTTTCCATCTAGTCAGATTGGTTCCTCAACTCCTAAAACAAAAATGTTTCCATCCACTTAGATTGTTTAGTGCTATCCTTAATAGGCATAAATTTCTAGGCTCTGGAGTTTATTTATTGCAACTAAAAAGTTTCTCCCATACCCCCAAACTTAAATCTAACATTGTCCTCAATGTTCTAAAGATGAAACTAAAAGCATGAACAAGGAGAAACTGTTACCACTTGAAGCAAAAGAGATAAGGAAGGATATTACCGTGTCGCAAGAATATTGGGTTACCTCCCAAGAAGTGCTAAGTTTAAAGTCTTCAGCCAGACTTAGGAAAGGATTAGTCAACTCGAACCATAAAGTAACAGTCGAAATAACTGTGGGTCTTCAAAACCAAATAGAGCTGACCAAAGGAAACTGCAGTGAACCAAGAAAATGGACAAGAATAGCATGCCCTTACCTAGTTTCCTGAAAACTATCGCTAATTGCGGTTCAGGTTCAGGTTCTATGAAAGGGTCTAAATAGAATATTTTCATTGGCTGCGTTTCTTCATAGATGGGATCCGAATCACTAGGTCTTAGAGTCTGTGAAAACTCAAATACGAACTTAGAATCACGAAGTAATAACCTAAATAATTGCGGATCATCTAAGTCAATCAGATATGACTTACATAGTTGACCACAGTGAGAGTAGTGGTCATTCTTAGGAAAATGTGTCGATTCCATTAACCTAAAGTACTTAGGCTTAGTCTCAGAACTTAATATCGACTCATTTGAAACGTTCCCACAGTTGGAAGAAAACTATTTGGTGGGAAAACAAAGTCAATCTGGGTATCATAGCCTGGGAAAACCACATCAACCAGAGGATGGGTTTCTAACGACTGAACTCCTTTTTGGACATCATTAGGTTCGGGAAAACGTGTATGAAGATAATCTTGTAAAATGGTCGAGGAGGCAGAGATATCAAGTCCTAAGTGTGGGGACTTTCTGAGAGTTAAAGGTAAGGCACTAGGGAAGTGATAATCACCCCCAAACTTAGAGTTTTCAGTGTCTCTAGATAGACCTCTAATTATGTCTTGAATTTCCGTATCTTCAGAGTTCTTAAAATATTCAAGAGATTCTTCTAAGTTATTATCAGGTAGTGCATCTTTACTCATCTCTACGGGTCTATCTTCTTCTTCCAAGACTATTGTTTCTAAGTCGCTAGACTCTAAAACAGTATTTTCGAAATGAACCCGTTCCTCTAAACCACTATCGGCTTCGTAAACAGGAAATACTACCTCGTCTAAAACGGTGGTATCCCTAATCAAATCCTCGTCCTTTTGAATAGGTGAATAATCATAAAAATTATTTGGATTTGAACTAGAAATAATATAATCATTATACAACTCAATTGGATTACTAGACTCCTGATCACTATGCCTACATATTTCAGATTCTTCATTACTGCTATCCTCATCATCATCGTACGAAAATGATTGAACCTTATCTAAATAAGTAGTGTCTTTTATTCTAACCTCGTCCTCTAAATTAGGCAAATATTCACTATTTACATCAAGGGTAAAATTGGAAGCACTATTTTGGAAATTTAGATTATTTCGAGCAGCATTAGCTAACTGTTCATTTTCTGCCTCTAAACGTGCTTGAATTTCACTGAGTGTAACACTTATACTTTCACAAGTCTCATTGAATATCTTAGACCGCTGTGTACTCTCTTCTCTTGAACTAACTGCACGTTCATACTCCCTTCGAATTTGTTGGTAGGTTTCTTCTAAAGATTGAACAGGTTTAGAAATGTCATAATCAGGACTAGTTTTTAAGTAATTTTCCAAAAACGCATGACTAGTACTATAATATTCCTGATTTTCTTGCTCGTAAGACCAATTCGTGTGTGGATAATAATTGGGCTCACTATGGTATGAACCATAACCTTGAAAAGGTTGGCGTTCCCAACTACTATTCCCACCATGGTCATAAAACTGATGATGTCCATATTCAAATTCAGGTCGATACTCATTGTATTGGCTTCTATCATACCAGTTCGACATTCTTAGTTGCAAGGGAATTCTACACAATCACAAACAAGGCCGACTCGACTCCACCAAAACAAACCTAAAGATTTCTAGCAAAGAAAAAGCATGATGGCTCCACTTAGATTGTTTCTAGACCAGCTTCTATCTTTCGAAAGGGAATTCGTTGCAATTTGAGCAAACCCCTCTGGAATCAATCTGAGTCAAAGTAAGTTGAATAGAGGCGAGGGAAGCTTAGTAGAGCTTTGATACCCAAGGCCTCACCGCTATCACAAGGCGGCGCAGTCACGCATTCAACTCACAGAAACCATCATGAACTTTGGAGTGTGCTTAAAGAGCAACCAATATTTTTCGAACGAGTTTCCTATTAAGCTCGTTACCCTATCGGTCTCGTTCTATTCCAAATTTTAAGCTTAGGTTCGCGTTCGGTTTCGTTTTCCTAAGGCGGGCAAGAAGAGAACGGTGATGAAATCCGAACCCTTATCTTGTTTAGGCCAGGCCTTTCCCTTTACTAGGAAAATAAAGACAGTCCGGTTCGTCCTCAAACAATTATCACCTTAAGGCAGACAGTAACCCACTTGCAGGAGATTCGCGGGTGTTTCGATTGGACTTACCTCCCGTACCAGACGGGCGATGAACCGTTGTCGTCGACTCGGGCCACGACTCCTATGCCGTGTGCGAACCCGAGGGGCCGAGACGATATAGTAATCGTCGTCCTTCCCTGCACACAGTTTATATAATAATTTTTTTTTTTTTAATAAAAATACCCTTCCGTAGGGTTAAAAAAATAATAATAATAAAGTCCAAGAGTCCAGTCCAAAGTCCAAATAAAGTAAAGTGCAAAAGAAAAAGAAAAATAACCTAAAAAAAAATATATAAAAAAAAATCTCTCTTTTTTTTTTCTCTCTTTTCTATATATAAAACAAAAAAAAAATTCCTCTTTCGCTCCTTTCGCTTTAAGCTTTTCCTTCCAAGGTCCTTAGTACTCCACTTCGAACCTGCAAATCAAAGACAAAAAGAAACGTAAAAAGGAAAAAAAAATAATAAACCTAAAAAAATTCTACCTAAGCACAGGTCCGCGTCGGCGGCGCCAAAATGATTATAAGATTTTCGTGGTTGTAGTAATAGTGGTTATAAAATAGGGTTCTTTTCAGACTTGTGAAAGCAGATTTTTTTAGATTTAATAAAAATTATATACAAAAAAATATTAACAATGGTAGAGAGGTACTGGGACTAATGATTCGGCCAATCTTCATAACATAAGGCTTAGTGATTTATTCTCAACAATAATAGCTCAAAACATATATGGACTCTTATTTTGCCAAAGTCGATTCTCAAAACATTGGTTGTAAATGTTAAGCATGGAACATCAAATCACCTAAGCTAAGCATGACCCATCTAATCAAATAACACCCAATTTAATCAAATCATATTTCAATTAATTTTTAATGCAAAAGTCTTAAAAAGAATTAATAAAATTACCCATTTATGAAGCTCGGCCTCCTCCGTCGCCCCAGTGTTGGGGTTTAACTCATCATAGTAAAAATGCTCTCAAAATATTTCATTGATGCTCAAAAGTGTTTTACAATGAAGAGAAATACAAGAAATTGATGTAAAACAGAACTCTGCGACCCACAGAAAGCGTCCATAATCAACGACAGAGCTGAGGTGCTGTTGTCGTTGAAGAACTACGACCCAGAACGGACAGTCGATGTTTCTGTTGATAAACGACTGATGCTGCGAGTCCGTTCTTCGTGTTCTTCAGGCGTGTTAATGGCAGCAGCAGCAGCAGCAGGTAACTTCTCTGCAACTCCTCCTGCGCCTCTCTGCTCGCCTCCAAACCTCCCCAAACTCTCGACAACCATTCTAGTAGACCCAAAGATCATATTTATACTCAAAGACACGCTGAAATCCCTCGCCATAACTCCAAATAATTCGTCTTTACTCGGCAGTGAATAACATTATTTTTGAATATTTTCTTACCAGATTTAGAATTTCACACGTAAACTTGGATCCTGCACGCTCTAGTAAGGCTTATACATGCCTCATAAGTCATCCAACTCCTCCAAAACACTTCCATGCACAACCAAAACACACACAACACCGTGTACAGGTCGTGTTCACTCCGTGTAGCTCTGTTTTGAGCTCGAGAATCAAATCGATATTTCCAGCCAATTCCGATCAAATTCGACACCCAAACTATCTTCCTTAGGCTAAATCACATCTTTCTACCAAAACTCAGCCATTGAATCGACCTACCACTACTTCATTTCTTTGATCGAAAATTCTCCTGTGTGTGAACATTTTTCCCGCCAATTTTGAGAATTTGAATTGTTGAAGAAGGTGCCCCTTATCCTGGACTGGGGTGCGAATAGCATATGCCTTGGGGGTGACCTGGGGGTGCCCCTTAGTAATTAGGTTACCCCTTATCCAAACTTGGGAGTCCGAATAACACGTGCCCTCCGGGTGCCAAAATCAACTTTTCGAGCCGAATTTTCTTAAAATATTTATTTCCAAAAAATACCTACAAATACATAAAATAACAAAATTAGTACAAAATCGAGTGCCAACAATATATAGTATTGAGATCAAATTAGACACAAAAATGTGTCTATCAAATACCCCCAAACTTATTATTTGCTAGTCCTCGAGCAAAATTTATTCTTGAAAAGTGACCGAGTTAATCTCGGGTGGGTTTATCAGAGGTGTACCCACAAAAACCAATACTCCAGATCCTAGCTATCTACGCAGAACCTTGGAAAGCACTAAAGAACCTCCTTGGTTGGCATACAATTATTGATTCTAAGAGGAAGAACCCTGATGCGAAATTCCAATTGTTGTACACGAGTTTGCACTCAAGCATACTAAAATTCATATAAGTGACAGAGCTCTACTAAGATAGTTTCACGATGGACATCATACTCGGAGTCAGACTAATCACATGAAAAGATTAAGAAGATGGAAAAAGAAAAATGTAGATGGTTGAAAAGTGAACGGTGTTTCCCATATCTGTCTGAAGGCCTCTGCCAAGATGAACCTAACCTAAATGACTGAGATACCGGTCTGACTAATATTAACACACTGGCATATACAAGGGAACCAGTGGCCAATAACTTAAATCTAGATCAACAAACTGGCAAATACAAGGGAACCAGCAGTTGACTACACATAACAATAACCATTTTTTTTTTTTTTTAACTTAACGGCATGAATAGATCTTTTTGATCCAAGCGCATGCTTCTTGTCAGCAGATTACACGATAGTTCCCACGGGTCCTGCATTCCACGCTTGCTTAGGCGACGGAAACAGGGAGAACACACGCATATTGCTATCCAAGTGTTAATACTTATTCCGATTGGTCTAACTGGTCCGGTCTATTTTATTTTATTTTTTATTTTTTTTGGAAAAGGTAACTCAGTTACTCTATTTCACCCTAGCAAAGGTAACAACTTGAATCGTGTGCCCCACCAAATCACTTGAAATAAAAGAAAAAATAGAACGTGAAAAGGACTCGACGAGATATGGCGAAACTATCATGTTATTTCTAACACCTGAGCTCTGTGCTTTTATGAATAGACTCTATAGATGTTTCCATCTAGTCAGATTGGTTCCTCAACTCCTAAAACAAAAATGTTTCCATCCACTTAGATTGGTTAGTGCTATCCTTAATAGGCATAAATTTCTAGGCTCTGGAGTTTATTTATTGCAACTAAAAAGTTTCTCCCATACCCCCAAACTTAAATCTAACATTGTCCTCAATGTTCTAAAGATGAAACTAAAAGCATGAACAAGGAGAAACTGTTACCACTTGAAGCAAAAGAGATAAGGAAGGATATTACCGTGTCGCAAGAATATTGGGTTACCTCCCAAGAAGTGCTAAGTTTAAAGTCTTCAGCCAGACTTAGGAAAGGATTAGTCAACTCGAACCATAAAGTAACAGTCGAAATAACTGTGGGTCTTCAAAACCAAATAGAGCTGACCAAAGGAAACTGCAGTGAACCAAGAAAATGGACAAGAATAGCATGCCCTTACCTAGTTTCCTGAAAACTATCGCTAATTGCGGTTCAGGTTCAGGTTCTATGAAAGGGTCTAAATAGAATATTTTCATTGGCTGCGTTTCTTCATAGATGGGATCCGAATCACTAGGTCTTAGAGTCTGTGAAAACTCAAATACGAACTTAGAATCACGAAGTAATAACCTAAATAATTGCGGATCATCTAAGTCAATCAGATATGACTTACATAGTTGACCACAGTGAGAGTAGTGGTCATTCTTAGGAAAATGTGTCGATTCCATTAACCTAAAGTACTTAGGCTTAGTCTCAGAACTTAATATTCGACTCATTTGAAACGTTCCCACAGTTGGAAGAAAACTATTTGGTGGGAAAACAAAGTCAATCTGGGTATCATAGCCTGGGAAAACCACATCAACCAGAGGATGGGTTTCTAACGACTGAACTCCTTTTTGGACATCATTAGGTTCGGGAAAACGTGTATGAAGATAATCTTGTAAAATGGTCGAGGCAGAGATATCAAGTCCTAAGTGTGGGGACTTTCTGAGAGTTAAAGGTAAGGCACTAGGGAAGTGATAATCACCCCCAAACTTAGAGTTTTCAGTGTCTCTAGATAGACCTCTAATTATGTCTTGAATTTCCGTATCTTCAGAGTTCTTAAAATATTCAAGAGATTCTTCTAAGTTATTATCAGGTAGTGCATCTTTACTCATCTCTACGGGTCTATCTTCTTCTTCCAAGACTATTGTTTCTAAGTCGCTAGACTCTAAAACAGTATTTTCGAAATGAACCCGTTCCTCTAAACCACTATCGGCTTCGTAAACAGGAAATACTACGTCTAAAACGGTGGTATCCCTAATCAAATCCTCGTCCTTTTGAATAGGTGAATAATCATAAAAATTATTTGGATTTGAACTAGAAATAATATAATCATTATACAACTCAATTGGATTACTAGACTCCTGATCACTATGCCTACATATTTCAGATTCTTCATTACTGCTATCCTCATCATCATAGTACGAAAATGATTGAACCTTATCTAAATAAGTAGTGTCTTTTATTCTAACCTCGTCCTCTAAATTAGGCAAATATTCACTATTTACATCAAGGGTAAAATTGGAAGCACTATTTTGGAAATTTAGATTATTTCGAGCAGCATTAGCTAACTGTTCATTTTCTGCCTCTAAACGTGCTTGAATTTCACTGAGTGTAACACTTATACTTTCACAAGTCTCATTGAATATCTTAGACCGCTGTGTACTCTCTTCTCTTGAACTAACTGCACGTTCATACTCCCTTCGAATTTGTTGGTAGGTTTCTTCTAAAGATTGAACAGGTTTAGAAATGTCATAATCAGGACTAGTTTTTAAGTAATTTTCCAAAAACGCATGACTAGTACTATAATATTCCTGATTTTCTTGCTCGTAAGACCAATTCGTGTGTGGATAATAATTGGGCTCACTATGGTATGAACCATAACCTTGAAAAGGTTGGCGTTCCCAACTACTATTCCCACCATGGTCATAAAACTGATGATGTCCATATTCAAATTCAGGTCGATACTCATTGTATTGGCTTCTATCATACCAGTTCGACATTCTTAGTTGCAAGGGAATTCTACACAATCACAAACAAGGCCGACTCGACTCCACCAAAACAAACCTAAAGATTTCTAGCAAAAAAAAGCATGATGGCTCCACTTAGATTGTTTCTAGACCAGCTTCTATCTTTCGAAAGGGAATTCGTTGCAATTTGAGCAAACCCCTCTGGAATCAATCTGAGTCAAAGTAAGTTGAATAGAGGCGAGGGAAGCTTAGTAGAGCTTTGATACCCAAGGCCTCACCGCTATCACAAGGCGGCGCAGTCACGCATTCAACTCACAGAAACCATCATGAACTTTGGAGTGTGCTTAAAGAGCAACCAATATTTTTCGAACGAGTTTCCTATTAAGCTCGTTACCCTATCGGTCTCGTTCTATTCCAAATTTTAAGCTTAGGTTCGCGTTCGGTTTCGTTTTCCTAAGGCGGGCAAGAAGAGAACGGTGATGAAATCCGAACCCTTATCTTGTTTAGGCCAGGCCTTGCCCTTTACTAGGAAAATAAAGACAGTCCGGTTCGTCCTCAAACAATTATCACCTTAAGGCAGACAGTAACCCACTTGCAGGAGATTCGCGGGTGTTTCGATTGGACTTACCTCCCGTACCAGACGGGCGATGAACCGTTGTCGTCGACTCGGGCCACGACTCCTATGCCGTGTGCGAACCCGAGGGGCCGAGACGATATAGTAATCGTCGTCCTTCCCTGCACACAGTTTATATAATAATTTTTTTTTTTTAATAAAATACCCTTCCGTAGGGTTAAAAAAAAATAATAATAAAGTCCAAGAGTCCAGTCCAAAGTCCAAATAAAGTAAAGTGCAAAAGAAAAAGAAAATAACCTAAAAAAAAAATATAAAAAAAATCTCTCTTTTTTTTTCTCTCTTTTCTATATATAAACAAAAAAAAAATTCCTCTTTCGCTCCTTTCGCTTTAAGCTTTTCCTTCCAAGGTCCTTAGTACTCCACTTCGAACCTGCAAATCAAAGACAAAAAGAAACGTAAAAAGGAAAAAAAATAATAAACCTAAAAAAATTCTACCTAAGCACAGGTCCGCGTCGGCGGCGCCAAAATGATTATAAGATTTTCGTGGTTGTAGTAATAGTGGTTATAAAATAGGGTTCTTTTCAGACTTGTGAAAGCAGATTTTTAGATTTAATAAAAATTATATACAAAAAATATTAAAATGGTAGAGAGGTACTGGGACTAATGATTCGGCCAATCTTCATAACATAAGGCTTATGATTTATTCTCAACAATAATAGCTCAAACATATATGGACTCTTATTTTGCCAAAGTCGATTCTCAAAACATTGGTTGTAAATGTTAAGCATGGAACATCAAATCACCTAAGCTAAGCATGACCCATCTAATCAAATAACACCCAATTTAATCAAATCATATTTCAATTAATTTTTAATGCAAAAGTCTTAAAAAGAATTAATAAAATTACCCATTTATGAAGCTCGGCCTCCTCCGTCGCCCCAGTGTTGGGGTTTAACTCATCATAGTAAAAATGCTCTCAAAATATTTCATTGATGCTCAAAAGTGTTTTACAATGAAGAGAAATACAAGAAATTGATGTAAAACAGAACTCTGCGACCCACAGAAGGCGTCCATAATCAACGACAGAGCTGAGGTGCTGTTGTCGTTGAAGAACTACGACCCAACGACAGTCGATGTTTCTGTTGATAAACGACTGATGCTGCGAGTCCGTTCTTCGTGTTCTTCAGGCGTGTTAATGGCAGCAGCAGCAGCAGGTAACTTCTCTGCAACTCCTCCTGCGCCTCTCTGCTCGCCTCCAAACCTCCCCAAACTCTCGACAACCATTCTAGTAGACCCAAAGATCATATTTATACTCAAAGACACGCTGAAATCCCTCGCCATAACTCCAAATAATTCGTCTTTACTCGGCAGTGAATAACATTATTTTTGAATATTTTCTTACCAGATTTAGAATTTCACACGTAAACTTGGATCCTGCACGCTCTAGTAAGGCTTATACATGCCTCATAAGTCATCCAACTCCTCCAAAACACTTCCATGCACAACCAAAACACACACAACACCGTGTACAGGTCGTGTTCACTCCGTGTAGCTCTGTTTTGAGCTCGAGAATCAAATCGATATTTCCAGCCAATTCCGATCAAATTCGACACCCAAACTATCTTCCTTAGGCTAAATCACATCTTTCTACCAAAATTCAGCCATTGAATCGACCTACCACTACTTCATTTCTTTGATCGAAAATTCTCCTGTGTGTGAACATTTTTCCCGCCAATTTTGAGAATTTGAATTGTTGAAGAAGGTGCCCCTTATCCTGGACTGGGGTGCGAATAGCAGATGCCTTGGGGGTGACCTGGGGGTGCCCCTTAGTAATTAGGTTACTCCTTATCCAAACTTGGGAGTCCGAATAACACGTGCCCTCCGGGTGCCAAAATCAACTTTTCGAGCCGAATTTTCTTAAAATATTTATTTCCAAAAAATACCTACAAATACATAAAATAACAAAATTAGTACAAAATCGAGTGCCAACAATATATAGTATTGAGATCAAATTAGACACAAAAATGTGTCTATCACCTTTACTAGGAATTTAAAAACAGTCCAAATTCGTCCTCAATCAATGAATCACCTTAAGGAATACAGTAACTCGCTTACAGTAGATTCGCGAGTGTTTCGATGGACTTACCTCCCGTACCAGACGGGGGATGAAACGTTGAAGTCGACTCGGGCCACGACTCCTATGTCATGCACAAACCCGAGGGGCCGAGACGATATAGTAATCGTCGTCCTTCCGTGCACACAGTTTATATAAAAAAAATTAATAATAATACCCTTCAGTAGGGTTAAAAAAAAAGAATAAAGTCCAATTGTCCAGAATAAAGTCCAAATAAAAAGTCCAAAAATTACAAAAATTATGAAAAATAAAGCCTATTTACAAATCCTAAAAAAAAAATTATGTCTTTTTTTTCTTCTCTTTTAGCTTTTAGCTTTAAGCTTTTTGTTCCCAAGTCCTTAGTATTCCACTTCGAACCTGTAAATCAAAGACACAACCAAAGAGACGTAAAAAAGAACAAATGGAATAATAAAAAAAATAATAAAAAAAACCTAAAAAATCTACCTAAGCACAAATCCGCGTCGGCGGCGCCAAAATGATTTAAAAAATTTCGTGGGATGTAGTAATTAGGATTCGTTTCAGACTTGTGAAGGAAATGGAATTTTTTAGATTTAATAAATATATACAAAAAATATTAACAATATGGGCAAGAGTACTGGGACTAATGATTCGTCCAATCTTCATAACATAGGGCTCAATGATTTATTCTCAACAATAATCGCTAAAAACATATATGGACTCTTATTTTGCCAAAGTAGATTCTCAAAACATTGATTGTAAATGTTAAGCATGGAACATCAAATCACCTAAGCTAAGCATGACCCATCTAATCAAATAACACCCAATTTAATCAAATCATATTTCAATTAATTTTTAATGCAAAAGTCTTAAAAAGAATTAATAAAATTACCCATGTATGAAGCTCGGCCTCCTCCGTCGTCCCAGTGTTGGGGTTTAACTCATCATAGTAAAAATGCTCTCAAAATAATTTATTATGGATCAAAAATGGTTTACAAATGATGAGAATATGAGAAATACAATAAAACCAGAGAACTACGACCCTCAGTGATAAAATAAGACTGTTGAACCTCTGTCGCAAACGCTGTGTAAAATAAGACTGCCGGATTACGACCCACAGGTGTTAGTCGTTACTACTGTAGAAAAACGACTGTTGTTGCAGGTCCGTTCTTCGTGTTCTTCATGTTCATCAGCAGCAGCAGCAGCAGAAACCGAGTTTGGGAAAACTCGAATTTCTTCTTCTCTGGCTCTACTCAGCCCCCCAGACTCTCGACACCCTCTCTGCTCAACCCCAGCAACCTATTTATAGCCAACATACCCATCGAATCTCGCTCATTCACTCCATATAATTCTCCATTACTCGGAAAATATTTTTTTCCATTTTCTTCACTGTCAGCCGAGATATGATCTTCTCCATCCCCTCTGCCTGCACATATGAGCTGTAATACTTCCATAGTTGCATAAACACTTAAGAAGATCAGATATCTTCCCCATTTAGTCCACAAAACTTCCCAAAAATTCCTCTCACAGAGAACTCGAGCGTATCTTCCCTGTTTAACTCTCGATTGAAAGTTAGCGGATTCTAGCCAAATTTAACTCATTCCAACGCTCAAAATAATCTTGTTATACTCAATAGATATGACCCAATTAATTCCAACCATTTAGTTTCTCCACAAATCCATCGAAAATCAATTTGAAAATCTGCCAGGGAGAGAATATATTTTCCCGCCAAAAATGAAATTTGAATTATGAGAAGAAAAGTGTCCTCCCCCTAATCCTGTACGGGTGTCCCCTTAGCAATTGGGGTGGAAATAGTAATTTTGGGGTGGAAATAGTAATTTTTCTGGGTTCCTCCGATACATTTCTGGGACGCTTCCGGTGCATTTCTGAGGTGCCACCGGTACATTATCCTAGGGTGTAAAACACTACTTTTCGAGCTCATTTCGCCGCAAAGGCTTATTTCTCTAAAAACATCTACAAAAACACAAAATAACACAATAAGTACTTAATCGAGTCTAACAATACAGAATATTGAGAACAAAATAGACACATAAATGTGTCTATCATAGTATCACATGTAAGGTGTGGGGATTAGTTTAGCAGAGTCGCTAGATGTTCCCTTATATAGTCTTTCAAATCAGGGTTTTTCCTTGGTAACAAAGCAATCAATATCCACCGTTAGATGAAAACCTGATTTAGATTCAAGCTAATATTTCTCAACCGTTAGATCGAAAACTTAGCTTGTTATACACAAATGAAATGCAAGCTTCTAGGTTTGTTAACCGTACTAAAACGTGTACATTGTTGGTTCAACAATAGTCAACCAAAAGGTTAGCCATATGAGCATTTCATATCAACCACGTTCTTCTTCACCATAACTAGTTAAAATGACTCAAATGAACTAGTTAGAGAGTTGTTTAATTGCAAGGAAATCTTATGTAACTACACAAGACACAATTGAAGCAAATATGATTTGATTCACTCGAATCGGTTCATGAACTTTTATAGCCACGGTTTGCAAACTGTATTCCTTGGTTTTTTTAAGTTTAAGTTCATAAATCATCTTTAGATATATAACCTTCTCAAGTTCGCAGACTAGGTTCGCGGACTTAAGATACCGAACAGAGTTTACAAACTCCAGTAGAAATTCTCGGATGCGAAATTCGCCGGTTCGCGGACTTAGCTTCACGCAAGTAGTTTGTCAACTCCAGCAGAAATTTTCAGGTTTGAGAACTTCGACAGTTCGCGGACTTGGCACTTGCCACTCTTCCGGTTCTCTTGATCAACAAAGTTCGAAAACTTTGGTTCAAGGAATAGAACTTATACATAACTGTGTTTCCACAACAATGCTTATGTCCACCATTGGCTATGTAATCTAAACTCTCATTCCAATCATTGAAACATTCTTAGAGGACGTTATATAGTTGTTACACCATTTCTCGTCAAAGCAATTTTCAAAGTGATTGAAACATGTCATGACTTTCGTCACTAGGTAAAGATAAACTTGGTCGAAGCGAAAATCTTACCAACATATATTTCGAGATATAGATAGGTATACTCGGCTCGAAATACCAAATGTGTATAATCATACGACTTTTTGTCTCAAAGAGTAGGAGATAGAATAGATAGACTTTTGAGTGACAGATAAGTTCAAGTCTCCACATACCTTTTGTAGAGAAGTTCCACCGGTTCCTCGAGTAGATCTTCGTCTTATATGATGAATCGCCATGGAGTCCTTGAGCTCAACTACACTTACTATCCTAGTCAGAGACTTAGCTATAGTAGACTAGAAATCAAGACTTATAGTTTTGATCACTAACATTGACAAACATGCTTGAGATAGAAACGCATGCGAGTTCGACCGAGCAATGCTCTAACAGAATGTGTAGTTGAGATTTAGACTTCACGGCGTTCATCGATTGAAAATGAAGATCTACTGAGGAGATATTTGAGGAACTTTATCAACAAAAGGTATGTGGAGACTAAAACTGAAAAAGCGGGGGTCTAACAACCACACCCAGTATTTCTCTTAGCAATCTGTATGGACAAACTCCAATATACTTTTAAGAGAATCAACTAGACAGTCAGACTCAATCTTATAAAAAGTATGTCAAGAGTTATATCTCAATTTATCGATTCAATACTTTACTCAAGCAAATAGAAATATGCGAGTCTAATTGAATATAAGAGAAATTAACTTGAACGGTACCAAAGACCAATGTTCAAGTATCAATCAATTTCAATCAACAACCAAAGGTTGGATTTACTAATTGATCGATTCAACACACAACCTGTGATATTTCAATTATATTACAAAGTTGAAAAGGCGAGGGTACCCAAATATACCTCAAGATAAAACTTTTCCTACCTATAAGTCCATTCTCCGAAATTGATTTTCTATGACTGAGTCGAGACAATACAACTAATCGGTTCAAACTTCGTGTGATCGTCTATGGATACGAGATCGAGACAATACAACCACGAAGTATGTTTACTTGATACAAAATTTCGGACTTAACCAAACACAATAGGATTGCTTATCAAGTAAATAGGAATTAACGTTTGTGTAATTTACTTTAATTATAATAAAACAATTCTAATGCGGAAAATAAAAGTAAATGACACAGCAAGAATTTGTTAACGAGGAAACCGCAAATGCAGAAAAACCTCGGGACCTAATCCAGAATTGAATACTCTTAGGATTAAGCCGCTACACAAAATTACACATAACTTCGTATAGTTGAGACCAAGTAACTAACCCTATAGTTCACTTAGTTCCGTCTGTATTCCCACGCCTCCGACTTATGAATAAGTCACGTACTTGGAACAATCCCTTTGGTTCATATTCCAAACAGTAAAGGAACGAGAAATATGTTTGGTAACAACTCTATTCAACCAAGTGATATGAGTCGGACAAAGGCTCTTCCGCTTATCTTAACATAAACTCCTTCGTCGAGTCTAGATCTATCTTATGTTCAATCAACCTAAGGTAATCATTTAAGATTAAGACAACAACACCTTTAATTCGAAGAACCGTGTTGATGCCGATCTACTCAATTAATTAATCCAATCTACCACAAGGATAAACCGATTATTAATTGGATCCTCTTTTACCGAAACATGTATTGTGCACACCAAAGATTATAAAACCCAAGTCATATCTTCAATATCTTCTTTGTCTTCAAATCTTCTTAAATCTTCAATAAAAACCTGCACACATTACTTGAATCTCTTGTGATCAATCACGCACAAAACGGAGTCTGTTAACAATGGATTATCACAAGATCGTCTTTAGAACTAACAACAGTCTAAAGATCCCTGTCGAAACTCTGAATTTTAGTGAATCTTATATCAGAAGAGAAGATTTTCAAGAATAAACAAACTAGGTGCAATTATATTTCAACCACCGTTAGTCAATCAAATCAATCGAAAACAAACATAAACCGCAATTATCTAGTTTACCACCAACAGGTCGCGCTAGAGCTTCTCAATCCCAAAGAAGACTTTAAACTTAGCGGCCGTAAGATATTTCACCTAATTAGATTACTCTCCTCTCCGATAGGCGGCTACACCAGTAACAACAACAAAAGAGTAAATCTGTTGTTACGAAGGATTAGTATGCTAGAAACGCAAACTTCGTGTATTTATAGACAAGGAAGTTTGGACACCAAGGAATTTCCAAAATCGAAAATATTCTCAAGATATTCATAAAAGCACATATTATGTTTTCATAATTCCTGGAAATGCTCTGTCCAAAAATAACGATCGAAATCTTTCGGAAAATATAATTAGTAAATGCACATTACTAATTTTGAAATTTCCCTACAAAATGAAATTAATAACCTTAATTAAAAGATTCTTAACTTACTTATGTTTCGATCCTGGGATTCTCTTCCCTTATCCGTTAAGGAATATCTTTGAACAATTATAGAAATAAACATTCATAGCACGTGTTCAAAGTTTGTCGACATCTTTACTTTGTAAGTTCTCTTTCACACTTACGACCTTGAAACCGATTTGCCACACTTCCAAACAAGTTTAGAGTTGGTCCATATGACTTTCAAGAACTATATGATTGATCAAACCATCATTCAATCACAATCATGGGTTTACGGTTCTACCAAAACAAGTTTCGGTTCTACCTCCATGTGAGTACTACGCATAGTCACACTAGATTCCAAAAGTTCGGTTGACTAGGTACTAGGATCAGTTCCCCACATATATATGGTATCCAACTTATATGTGTTGCACATGTTCATAGGATCGGTTCCCCTTTCTGCTATAAACCTTGCTGCACCCCATACAAGGATCGGTTCCCCTTGATTTACTGCACTCCTTACAAGGATCGGTTCCCTTTCCCTTACTAGGATCGGTTCCCTTTCCCTTACAAGGATCGGTTCCCTTTCCCCAAGGCAGACATAATCCGATCATACCACAGGTGATTACTTAAGATTGGTTTTACTAATAAAAGTTATACCAATACAAAAGTCAGGCCTTTGTGAATAGTTATACCAAGAACACAATAAGTTGTGAGCGGTTATACTTTATCACACATATTGGTTGTTCATAAGATATGCAATGAATAACAAAACCAATAACACCTGGAAATTTCCTTTTCGGTTCACAAACAAGTTTATGAACTTACTTCCTTAGAACACATGTAAACATTGTTCCCTAGGATAAAATCCTCACCTCATACCCATACATAATCACAATAGCATTCAAATGATTATGGCGATGTCTTATCTACAAAGTTTAATGGTTAAGCAATAAACCTCGTATTGTATTCCTTAATACTATGTCTATCTAGATTTCAAATATGCTTCGCAGTTATGTTTTCAATATGCATGACTTGAAAGATATGTTAGGGAATGAAACAGTTCAAGTCAAATATCACTAACCTCAAGTGGAAGGATGATTGTTGTCGTTGTAGCTCCTTGCTTTCAAGTTTTCGCAATACTTGTAATGTCTCATATCCTAATACTTTCAAGCTAACCTATATGAAGTTTAAATGTAGTACATAATCAAGCGACTCTTAACATGAGTTTTGATTCACTAAAATATGACAACCAAACTTGACATACCAACGCTTGGTGGGTTCAACCGATTCTTGCTCTAACAATCTCCCCCTTTGTCAATTTTAGTGACAAAACTCTTACATCATATGGATAAACAAATTACAATAATTCATTACAATCCGCTTGATTCTCGATTCAACAACACAGTGAAACTGCTTACATTCAATCCTTGAAAATGTCGTTGTTGACATTATAATAACAAAGTAAATACTCCCCCTAAGGAAGATAGATATATATTCAATCCGCACGTCTTTGTTATACCAATCTATATGACATGTTACTGCCCCCTTAGTTTGTGCTTTCACTCTTTCATTTAAATAAAACATTCAAGTACCAATGTTCTTTTCCTTAGTGATACCAATTAATATAAAATCAATGCCAGTATCACTTGTTTACTCCATATATTTTCCCCCCTTTTTGTCACAAAAATGACAAAGAAACGAAAAAACAAAGGAAAACACGAAAAGAATCTTACAAATCTCAGAATAGACTTGCAAACCTGTAGAGTTGGGCACGAGGGTTCCACACATCACGTTCTGATAACCAATATCAAAACCGAAACTACAAGTAGTCTTATTTTGATATGTTACCAAGGAAACAATTGTCCGAAACAATTTTTCCAGTTTAGTTTAGCAAACCAAAAACAACTAATCACATTAGTTCCTTTGCGAAACCGATTGTTCAAAAACAGTCGCTTAATTCGATAAGACCAAAATAAAGAATAAACTCCATTTTTCTCATCAGATTCTAATTATCCATAAACTTAGACCTTTCAATTTTAAACAAACCAAATACTAGGTTAGTTAACTAGCATTTCCTTGTTTAGGCATTCGATTAGACTTGAATGACCGAAACCTCACTTTGATAAGACAAACTAAGATCAGAATTAACTTAGTTTCTTATCCGGAATCGAATTGGACTAAACAACTCATCCCGTACACATATTATTTTGTTAAGCCATAAATAATTCTTACAAACCAAAATAAATCAACTTGCATAATTATTCACCTCAACCGGAAGCAATTGAAACAACAATAGACATTATAAGCACCGCAATTGCACCGTAATTTTGTAAGCCTAAACGATTGATACCATACAAAAGCAAGATAACAATAGTTTTTCTTAACCGGAACCAATTGAATCACACACATATCAATTGTACCGACATTTTGTAAGCCTAAACGATTGATACCACACAATAAAGCAAGATAACAATAGTTTTTCTTAACAGGAACCAATTGAAACACAGATCCACACACACATCATGGAATAAATATCAATTGAACCTAAATTTTGTTAAGCAAAAGCAACAAATATATATAATATAAACTCAAGCTTTTCTTAAACAGGAAAACAATTAACTAACAAGATTGTTACCTCAAATTGCGGTGCTTATAATGTCTATTGTTGTTTCAATTGCTTCCGGTTGAGGTGAATAATTATGCAAGTTGATTGCATCTTCGTCCAGGGAGAATTGATATCGAAATATCACCACGTTGTCATCCTTATGCGTGAACAGAAGAATAACAACATACCTCAACCTTTACCAGAGAAAGGTTGAAAACCGGTTTTAACTATTGCAAGCAAAAGTTGAAAACCGTCGAAACACATATGTTTTTATGCTAAACCAAAACCGATTCAACATATTGTGACTTTTTCACATACTTGTGGATGGGGAAAAACGTTTCGCCGGTTTTTCGGGAAGTGGAGAGACGAGCGTGGTGTCGAGACTCCTCGACCGGGCAAAATGTTAATCCTCACACAGATGCACTGCTGCAAAGGGGGTGCTTAGATTCGGGAAATCAATCTGTATGACTCCGGCCTAAACCAAGACAATGGTCGTTCCAGAGTGAATTCGGTCGCAAAGAGGGAGATGGGTTGATCTGTAGGAGGGAAGCTGAGAATTGTGTGGGATCAGTGATGATCAAGGATTGTGGGTGTGTTGAAGGTTTCTGCAATAATGGTGAACTGCTGAAGTTGAGTTCTGTAAATAAGTTTGTATCGAGTTGTTGACGGAAAACGTTGATACTGATCATATATGTTTTCCTCGATTTTGACTTATTTGCAAGAATGATAAACCACTAATCCCTGTAAGCGTGACGGTTTCTTGAGTGAAAGAGTGGGAAAGTGGGAGATCATGGTAAAGTCAGTTCCACGTCGTGTGGAGACTTGACTGATCGTGCACCCACTACTTTGCTAACTCCTTTAACCGTTTACACGACTTACGCACATTTCTCGTTGTGTATGAATCCACGTGTCGTAGACCGCCAGACCAAAACCCTAAGTGATATCCCCCCATTTGTGACGTGATTGATGTCTCACAAGCCGTGGAGTCTACATGGTAGACGTGTTTTGATTAGTCAATTGTTGACTGATTAGACAATGAGTCTAAGTTTTGGAGAATCGAGCATGAATGGTGAATGCTCAGAGATTCATTGATCGAACATGTAGTTCTTTGAAGAGACGTCAGTATTATTGATTCATTGATGAATTACTGACTAGTTGAACGATTGAGCAAGTGTTGCTCAATTCTGCGAATTACGAAAATTTAATGAGCAACTGAGCAAGTATCGCTCACTTCTGCAAATATTGAGAATTGATGGACAACTGAGCAAGTATTGCTCAACTCTGCAAATTACTAAATATTAAGAATTTAAAGGGCAACTGAGCAAGCATTGCTCAATTCACCAAATTAATGATTTTGATAATCTGACGTGCAACTGAGCAAGTATTGCTCAATTCGACGAATTATCGATGAATTGCCGAATATTGATTATATTCGGGTAATCGAGCAAGTGTTGCTCGATTCAACCAATTATTTACTGGTGACGTGACCCAGTAAAATATCAATTAAAATATTGGTGTTGATTAGTGAATCAACGTAAATTTTATTAGTGTTCAAAGAGTGCTCAGAATGATGGTTTCACAAAGCGTTCATTCGAAAACCCTAATTTTTGGTCAATCCTCCATCAATTGGGAAACGTCTGAAAATTGATCATGAATGATAGGAACCGACCACATGGGATGAGGAACGTCCATGTGGTGTTCAGTGCTTGAGTGAACACGCACCAGGATTCTCAGTTTGAGAGTTGGCGAGAAATCTTGAATAAATGGTGGATTCACCATTTACTGAAAATACTGCTGGGTTCAGCAATAGGTGTAAAACCTAGGTATGAGAGATGATGACCGACCAAGAGGGTATGGGACCGGATCTAGGTGGTCACATGACCAGTTTTTGGTCGTTTGGAGGATTCTCCAGTTGGTTGGAGAGAGTTCGGGCCCAATATGAGCGGTTGAGCAAATTAGGTCAGAATTGCGAAAACGTGTGGGACCGGCTTCGTGCAAGCCCTAGGAACGACCTGGTCGGTCATGGAGGCATCCACGTGTTGCCATGATGTCCATGTTTCCATACTGAGAGTTACAGTATTTTCTGTCGCGCATTTGAGCAATATTGTGAATTTTCAGAAGAGTTTCATCTTGACTGAGAATTCTCGATTTTTTGGTGGAATGAGCATGTATGCTCAATTCATCAATATTTTAGAAATATCAAAATAAAAATGTTTTAATATTTAAAATTTCCGTGAGAGGCTAGCCGGCCGTGTGACCATGTTGGCTTTTGGTTTTTCGTGATTCGAGCAATATTTGAAAAATATGGAGAAATCACGAATTTTGCTCAAACCCAGGAGTTTCATGAGTTGAGGGAAAACAATAATTATAAGAAATTAGGGATTGCAAGGTGTGGGACCGACCAAGGCTAGGGCATGGCTAGCCGGCCAAGTTTCCCGGTCCCGCACACCTTTCCCTATTTTATTATTATTTTTCGTGAATCCTTGAAGTTATGGAGAGTCCTTGAAGATATGGAGAATCCATGAAGTTTTGACATAATAATTATAAAGAGCTAAGGATTGTGAGGTGTGGGACCGGCCACGGCTTTGGCATGGCCGGCCGGCTAGGTTGCTCGGTTTCGCACACTTTTCCTTATTTTATAATATTATTTGGAGAATCCACCAAGTCATGGAGAATTCACAAGTTTTGCACAAAATAAGGAATTTTGCTAAGATGGAGAACCCTCATGAGTTTATGAAAATAAAATAAGAAAAAATAATGGGAGGGCGCGGACTGACCGTGGCTAGGGGACGGCCGGCCGGTGGGATTACCCATTGTTTTGACCTGTTTTGCGAAGGATTACCCATTGTTTCATATTTTTGGATGCTCGTTCGTGCATCTGGGTGCTCAGTCGTGCATCATTGTCGAGTACACTTGCACCATTTTTGTGGGGCTTACTCAGTGATGGTCCAGATGCCCAGTTGTTGAGTATTTATTACTAATTTATGAGATTCAGTGGAGAATAATTCATGAAACTGAGTAATAAAAATGAATAGTTGTTATTTATTAAATCATAGGATCATATGTGGATTCGACTATGAATTCAGAATAATAAAACGAGCATTACCATCCTATGGGATCGTGGATTCGACCATAGAATCTGAGTAATTAAGATTTATCTATCACCATTTCATGAGACCAGTTGATTCGATCATGAAATCAGAGTAATGAGATAATACAGTTGTTTCATTGCTATTCTATGAGATCAAGCCGTGGATTCTATCATATAATCAGAACAATTATTTATTGTCATTCCATGGGATCATGCCGTGGATTCGACCATGGAATAGGAGCAATGATATATTATTCTGGGAATTCACTGGTGAATGTCACGACAGAGGTAATCTACTTCAGAAAAGATATTAGCCAGTTAAAGCGTCACATCTATTCTAAGTAGTGCACAGTCAGGGAGTCACGATGTTATTTACGACCTGAAGGCGTTAGTGTTCTCAGTTTACGGAGAACCGCCTGAATCTATACACTCTCTCCACATAATCAGGGAACGGTGAAGTGTCACCGACGTCCTGAAGGCGTCCACCGCCCAACTATTCTTCTATGTGGAGGTGGGTCACTCTCCTGCAGTCATGGAACAATGAGTATCACCGACGTCCTGAAGGCGTTAAGTCCTCAATCTACGGAGAACCGCCCAAATATGTTATTCTGCATAGAGGGCACGATGAAATGTCAGGGATCGAACGCTCATCTAGTGGAGGCTTTTTCGAAAACATATTCATCATGGCTTCGTAAAATATGAATTGTTCCATGCCTGAAAGCCGCGTCAAAAACATGCCTCATGATTTTATGGTTTTGCCCTTTGTTGAAAATCCACCTTCTACATTAAGTCCCCTGCTTAGTGGGGAACAATCATGTTCCGCAGTATGCATTAAATGGTGATTTTCAGTCGACGAGATCAGTGGTTGAACTCAGTCTACAAAGGTAGTTTCAGAATCCTCGATTTACCCCAATGATGTCATGTACGAGCAAATGGGCGGATGAGGACTCTGATAGTAAGGTGGAGTGTCATCTAATGAGCGTGGAAAGATGAGGCACTGCTGATTTGGGCATTTGGAAGTTTAGTTATGGTCGATTTAGGATTTGCGGGCCCGAGCCCAAAAAAGGAAACCCATGTTTTATTAGGTTTTGGAAAAAATTTGATATAAAAGGGAATAACCCTAAAATTATTTTTATTTTGATCGACCAAGCACATCCCTCATCACCTCACGAGTTTCATCAGGAGGAAAATTTTCCACCGGGGAACCAGCGTCGTCGCCCCCCGACCGACCACCGTCCGGCCAAATTCAGGCCGGCGCCGACAGGTAAATCCGTGCAAAAAAAAATCTGCTGGTTTTATGATTGATGAGTTGTCCATAAAACCAAAATCCCGTGGCCGTATGCATATGTAGGATTTATGAAGAACTTTTAGAAAACGTATGTATATGCACGTTTGTTCGTTAGTCGGAGGAACGAGCAAAAAATCCCTAATATGGAAGAGACACATAAAATTTTGAATAGATATGACCTAGTTGCAGTAGCAAAAGGTTTTGTTTATTAGGTTTCATGAAAACCCAAGTTGTCTTTGGAATCATGAACTTTGCAAATACTTTTGAGAACGTAGGTTTGACCGTAAAAGTAGTAAATAATAATCCTCAGAGTTAAAAGAATTTTGAAAAGACCTGGAGTTCATGATGAAAACCTGTTGAGAACTTTCGAAATTTTATTTGAAATATGGAGAGTTCTACAAAAATAGTGAATCCTCGTTTCATAGACGAATGCTCGATTGAGCAAAAGTTTTTTTTGTATAATTTTTTTTTTGTGTGTGTGACTTATTCACACTTTATTGAATAAAAATTGAGTTTTTGAAAACACACCATTTATGAGTTTGGTGAATTCACAGTGTATGTGTGAATTTAGCGATTTTATAGCGTATCTACACGCAAAAATCAGCGAGTGCTCACATAGAAGGTTATGTGAATTACTCATAGATTCTCGAAAAGTCAGTGTTGACTCTTGAATAATATGTTTTATGCTCGACTTTGCAGGTTTTGAAAGAACGAGCAAGTTTTGGGGTTTTACGTTGTTATCACTAAGTTCGTGAAATCGTAAATAGGTGAGAATTGAGGAATACCATTTTTGCAGAGGTTGACTGTATTGTCGCTTTAATTCCATTATATTGATGAAATTCATGTATGGATGTTGCAGCAACTTTGCGAAATGGCTGAATCCCGTAGTGTTTCTGAAGATGATCCTTCTTCGAGAGAGATGTTTCCACGGAGGCCTCTTCCATAGATGATGGTTCCTCCATAAATGATGATTCTGAGATTTCTAAGGAGAAAGAGGAAAGTCCCAGGACTAAGAACATCCCAACTGCTGAGGATAAGTTCTTTATATATCTGTATAAACCTGAAAAGCGTCCTTCAAGCTCCTTATTTCTATTGTTAATAAACCCCAGGACCACTGCTCAGAATAAATTGGTATCTCCTCAAGTAGTAATTCGGTTTTGTTTGCAAGGGAAACACTTCACGGCTTCTCAGGTGGAGTTCAAGCTTTCACGGAGACCTCTGATGCATTTCTCTGGATGGGCAAGGCACATGTTAGGCCATAGCCGTGTGAGGGCCATATTGGGTAGTGCCCAGGTGACTCGAGCCATTCAAGTTACTGGAGATTTAATAATTAACCATGATATACCAGGTATGGTAGCCCTGCTCGCCCGTTGGTGTATTCCCACTCACACGTTTATATGTAGATGGGGAGAATTCACCGTTACTATGGAAGATGTAGTTGCTTTGTTGCATCTTCCGATTACTGGTAATTTTCCTGAAGAACTTTCGATAGAGGAGATAGAGATATCTGACGTGTTAGAAGCCAAAATGCACGAATTCAATGAGTCACCTGCATCCTGCTATGCTCGATGGTTATCACACTGGTGGTCAAGAGATAGAACTCTTGAAGGACCGGTTGACGGTGTTTTAACAATTGCGGCTTTCTTATGTCTGTGGCTCTCCAGGGATATCTTTGAAGATTGTGGACACTTGTTGAAGCCGTTTGTGATTCGCTTTGCCATTAAGATGGACAAAGGTGAGAAAATTCCCATTGGAAGTCTATTTTTGGGTTCTTTGTTCGCCAACTTAGACTCTTTAGTTATAGACTCCAGTATTTCTGATGGCTTCATGAAAGTTGAGACGTATGTCAATACCATGTTTCTCCAAGCCTTGATGTGGGAGCATCTTGAGAGTTACGCCCCAATTCCCCGTAGCATTTTGCAAGGACGCAAGGTCGACACTCGTCATTCCCTCCTTGAGGAGAATAATGCTAGGATCATGCGCCGGTCTAGAAAACAACCACAATATAAGATATGCATTACTGACGTTTTGGACATCGAGTCTGAGTTCAACTTCCGCCCTTGGGTGTCGGTTCCTTCTCTATTCTCACAATTGATCACTTTTAATGTTTTTGAAGAGAATATCATGTTGAGTATTGGTGCTGGTCTGAGCGAAGGAGAGAGATCTTTTGTCTTGAATTGCACTCCTGGTTTCTTGATATCAGTAATGAACGGAGGATTCCAGGTTGAAGAATATAACATTGATAGAGGCGCTAGACAGATGGGACTTGATCAATGCATTCCGGGCCATCAAACAAACAAGCCAGAGATTGAGTACTTGAAGGCTCACTTAGACTGCACCCATGTGGAAGGAAATAAATATTTGTTCCCATGTTCTGACCGAGACACCTTCGTAACTCCTGGTTATATAGACTTTTGGCGTCAGCAACTTGAGCGTGTATACAAGTTTGTAATGGATGTTCAGTCCCCAATTCGAGAGTTCCCCTCTTCTGACATGATTTCCGGTCGACCCAGGCTGAGATACCTTCCTGGTGGTGATAAGAGGAAAACGTCTCTGAATGCGTCACAAGTAAGTCCCCTTTTTTGTGATTTCAGCTGAAGTATGCCGATCACGTTTTAACTGCATTGTTGTACTTGTGATAGGGTGGTCGTGCTGTGAGGCCTCGAATCGACGTAAACTCTCCAAACTTTCAAGAAAGTCCCCAGGGAGGAGAAGGCAGGAGTAATACATCTCATAGAATGATACCAAACAATATACAGTCCCCTGCCGCTTCTTTGGTGAGTTGTTAGCGCTTTTCTTCATTGTAACTTCCTCGTCCATGTAATTAGGATCTTAAAAGAATGTTTTCAATCCATTCCAGAATTTTACTCCATTGGTTATTGATGGTCTCCGTTTTTCTCTTGGTCGAACAATTCAGGAATCCAGCACTGAGGAGGTTGACGTAAGTATTCCCTTTTCGCCTGATAATTGCAACGTGCCTTAGGACGAATGAGTGATGATTGTTGTTGATGTGTCCAGGAGGAAATCACTGTGGATAAGGAGCATGTTAATGAAGCACATTCCTCTTTGGATCATGGAAGCATGGAGAGATCCCGAAATCCCGAATCGAATGAAGGTAACGGAGTTGCCAATGGAGATTCCAACATTGCCGAGCCCTCAAATGGTTTAGAGACTCCTCTAGTAAGTATTTCTCCTGTGATCTCTTCATATAAGTACGAGATTGCTGATTTGAGCATGAATTAATGAGAACCCATATGAATATATGAATAATTTTGCCGAAATACGTCACCAGAAAATTTCAGACTTCAGCTTTTAACGAAAACACCGTAAAAACTTCGTTTGGAGTCGGATTTTCAATGTCTGCATATGCATCCTCAAGCCCAGGAAATTTCCAAGCTTTAGAAGTGAATCTTTTTGAATTTTTAGCATGTTTAGGGCCTTAAAAAGGCGAAACAGTAAAGTTCTAGGAGACTTTCAGAACTTTTCCAGATTGCATGTAGTCCAATGTTTTGGCCACATCTCCTTGATCGTTCATCCAACTGTTATGAAATTTTGACATGTTGTAGAGGACTTCCATAAGAAGAGAATGGTATGTAACACAACTCTATATTCCACACTAATTGCTCCCAGTTCGTCATTGAACACAGGGCAGTGTAAATTTTCTTCAGCTGCGTCTCTTTGAAAACGTGTTTCACGTCTTTTATGCTACTTGTACATGTCTTAAATGCATAATAAGGAACTTAGATGATGTAAGTTCACTTAATTTCTTAATCTTATGGTTGTATTGGATTTACACACTTGAATCATTCTAATCCCATGTAATCTTCGCATTAGGTGCTGAATGTCGAAGTTGGGAATCATGGATCCAATAATGACAGTTTGGACAATCCTGGAGCTGTCGGTGATGAGACTCCCATCCCTGCACCTCAGGGTCATGAAGTGATGGTTGTTGATGCCGTGGAAGTTGTGGAAACTCCAGTTGTGCCCGAGATGGTGGAACCCGAATCAACAATAGCATAAGCAGCTTCGTCTGAAGTCGTCTCTATGGTTGTTGATGCTGCTCCAGTAATCGAGAAGCGTATGATAGTGCATGAATATTCCAATGCAGGGATTGCTTTTGATCCTCCATTCGGTGAGTTACTCCCATATCACCAGTTTGTCGACGGATTTAGCGTTCCCATCGGATATGCTACTATGTACGAGAAACTGTGGGAAATGTATGGACACATCGTTGTTACTCAGGATCCATCTTGCATGTTATAAATGATATCCGGATCACAGACAGAAATTTTGTTACTCGAGATGTACTCTTTGATTGGGAGTACAACTTGAAGAATGTTGAAGAACTTGGCTTCAATCTGAAGTGGCTTCGTCAGAAGTTTGAGGCTATCAGGAAGGAAGTAGAGGGTGTTCTCCTTTCCCCACTAGTGATGCTGTGATGAAGAAGATGAATAAAGTTGTTGAATTGACCAAGAAGTTGGAGGCGAAAAAGGCAGTTTTAAAAGTCTTGGAGGAGGCAGAGGAGCGGAAATATTTCTTTGATGTCTTTCTTTAGTTTTCTTTTCATGAATATTGAACTTCCGAGAGATGTGAGATTTTATTTGGGTTTTGATTTTCGATAGGTATTGAGTTTATGAGGATTTTCTTTTGGATTTGGATTTGATAGAGATATTTCTTAAATAAAGAACTTTGATAAATTTCTGAATTTTCAAATACTGAGTGCAAGTATGCACACGTTTTGGAGGAACTGAAAATACAAGTAAAAGAAAATCCTAAGGTGTAAACGTCAGATGTTTTGAGCGTTTGCCTTGGATATAAAACATCCAATGTTGAATGCTTTATGCATCGAAAATCTTGAGCCAATTCTCATGAATTACTGGTTGATGAGTGCTAAAAAGTGCATATTTCTATATATTTTTCTTGGCATTGAACTCATCTTTTGTGCATTAATTCTACATTTTATCCCATATTCTGTATTTTCATTGTTTTCAAGAATAAATATTTTTATTAATCAATTTTGCATTTTTAGGTAATAAATAAAGTTTGGATGAATAGCGGAGCGAAAAGAGCAGAAAAGTAGTGAAAAGCCGGGAGGAATTACACAAGGAAGCCGCGAAGAATGTTGTGCACAAGACCAAAAGGCTAGAAGTGGGCTTGAAGAGGAAGAATTGTTCTTAAAGAAGATATGGGCTTGGCATACCCAAGGCCCAAAACCCTCACCCAAACCCATTACCAATATCCATACCCGCATCATCTTCAGCCGTCAGATTGGATCATCTCAGCATCCTACGGTCGCTTCACGTCGTGCATCGAAGTCTGAAGCTCCTGTCAAACACTACAACACCTAACTCCATCTTGGACCGTCAGTTTTGATGTATTCCATATCCAACGGTCGCTCCACATCCATTTACATCACATCGTTGGATCTTTCCCTTCCTATCATCATCTACGGATTCCCCTCACAAAACATCGAGATTTGATGGGTCTGCTCAACACCCAAACAACCAAATACCCTATACCCAAAACAAACACACCCTAGCCAAAACCCATCGAGCCATCTCCTTCTTCCCCTCTTCTGCAACAGCGACACTGTCTCCATCACCACCACCATAACCCACAAATCACTCAACCACAACCACTCGAGCCATCATCACTTCTAACAACCAAGACCTACCTTTCTAGCCACTTATAACATCACCTCCTAATCGTTTCATATCACAGGAACCCTAGGTTAGGAGTTGATGAAATAGGTGAGGTTAGAGGATAAATCGAAGGCATGGGTAGCATCAGCAGACGAGAAGGAAGCATGGGTGAGAGCTATCAGTCGTTTTCAGAGATTAGGTAAGGATTTTTTGTAAAACCCTAATTTCATAAATTGGGGATTTTTGGGGGAAAGTTAGTGTACGTCTAATTAGGGGCATGGGTGAAAGTTTTCGAGTAGTTTTCAATGTATTAGGTGATTTAATCTCACTTTTTGTCAGAACCCTAATTTCACTGATTTGGGGATTTTGGAATTTTTTTTGTTGTAACTATAAAAGGGTGTTAGGGGTTGTGAAATTCGGCATCTCTGGGCTAGCCAGTGAGCAATATTTGCAGTTCAATATTAATTTCAAATTCATTTTCAATTCATCCATGTTGAATCTCTCTTATGCATAAAGGTTGAATGTGAATTGTATGCTGTGTAATGTGGAGCATGTTTATACTGTTAGTATCATGATTACAAGCATGTGCATGTTCTAATTCACTTGCTAGGGTTTAGAGGAAGCTCTTGATCATATGCTAGGAATGTTAATGTATTTGTATGTTCTTTTATTGAGCTGAATTTCCTTAGGATGAATGCTTAGCCATTTGGGCTACCTGCTTGTGATCACCTGTGCTGTTAGAAGACAGCTGATACTAGGAGTGGAGCTAGGTCTTTGGCAAGAATTCAATCCACTAGAGAGATTGCCTTAAGCTAAACTAGCTAGAGGAGCTAAATGCCTGTGATTAGTTGTGCTGATTAAAGACAACTGATGCTAGGGGTAATTTGGTTAGGATAGTTAGTAGAATCCTCATTGTAGTCTTTCATGAAAGAACAAGACATACATTGCATCATAATTTCCTTAGCCTAGGGTCAAGTAGTGGAATCAAAAGCCTTAGTACCTTCTTTTGAATTCAGATAACTTTAGAAATTTAGAAAACTTTAGCAAATCCTCCAAGTCCCTGTGGACAAACCTCTATTTACATTCTATCTTCATCAAGACCCTGTATACTTGTAGGTAAAACATAGGTTGTAGTTTTTAGGTCTCATTCCTTGAGCTACCAAGTTTTTGGCGCCGCTGCCGGGGACTCGGTAGCGGTTTGCTTGTTTTCTGTTTTCCTTATTCTCTTTTTTTCTTTCTTGCTAATCTTGCTTGTTCCTGACCTGCAACTTCCTTGTTTGCTCCTGCTCTTGCATTGCTCTTGTTCTCGCTTCACTAAGAGCATTGCCTTGCACTACCTTGCACTGACTGTTATTGCAGCTGCTGTTGCTGTTAGCTTTGTGGAGCCAAAGCTGCTGCCAAGCTGCTGTTGCTGTTGGAACTGCAGTGGAGCTGAAGTTCCTGCTGTTGCGAGCTGAAGAAGCTGGGTTGTGCTGTGAAGGTTGCCTGGGCGAAAGTTGCTAAGGAAGATCCAAGCCCAACTGGGCTAGTGCAACAAAAGGGATAAAAAGCCCAAATTTGGGCTTCCCTCCAAAAATCAAGTAAGCCTAACCCATGAGCTAACCCAACTGGGCCTCATTAAATTTCTTTGGGCTTGTATTTAAGTATTTATATTTGGGCTTGTAATAATTTTAGTTTTTCTTTTTCTTTATTTTCTATTTGGGCTTGTAATAATTTTTTTTCTTTTTCTTTTTCTCTTTCTTTTATGGGCTTGTAATTATTTGTTTGTTATTTTTTCTTTTCTTTTGTGGGCTTGCACTTTAATTTGGACTATAGGTTTATATCCCATCCATTGGGCTCCTAACCTTACAAAAACAATTCTGTTGGGCTTAGAGGCAACAAAATTCTGTTGGGCCGTGAGTTAAGATTTTTCTCACCAAAATTCTTCAAAGAACCCAAGAACCAAAAGCCTTTTAGTTGGTTGGGCTTTGTCCCAATTAATCCAAAAATTTTCTAAACCCATTTTAAACCAAAGTTTCTAACCCTTTCAAACCAAAAATTTGGGCTCTACATTTTATAAACCAAACCCATTGTGAAACCAAAACCCAACAAAACCAAATTTTAGGTCGTGTTTTTTCATTGACTGTGGGCTTGTTAGTTGTTATTTCATGATCAATGATCTTATTAGGATATGTTGTGACCTTTAGAGACCAATCAAACCGACTAATTAGAGTCAATCCAATAGACCCAATTGACATACCCACATCTTCTGAGGAAAACACACCGGACCAACCTGAGATAATGGAAGAACCCCGTAGTCTCAAGGATTACATGTACCCCACAAGGACAAGCCAACCCTCGTGCATTGTTTTACCAGAAGCTACTGGTCATTATGAGCTAAAATCGAGCACAATACAAATGCTTCCCGTGTTTAGAGGAATTGAAAACGAAAACCCTTACCATCACGTGAGAGAATTCGAGGAGATTTGTGGAACTATACGTTTCACTCAGATGTCTGACGAAACCCTAAAATTGAGACTATTTCCTTTCTCTTTGAAGGAAAAGGCCAAGTCATGGTTGTATGCCTTACATCCACAGTCAATTAGGACATGGGACAACCTCACAAAAGAGTTTTTCAAAAAGTTCTTCCCTAATCACAAGACTGCGACAATTCGTCAAAGTCTGAACAGCTTTGTACAATTAGAAGGTGAAACCTTAGCTAGATATCTTGAGAGATTCAATGAATTGTTGCTTAAGTGTCCCCATCATGGTTTTGAAAAATGGAGACTTGTGCAAATTTTGTATGAAGGTTTAGATGTCTCCACCCGAACAATTGTAGAGTCTATGTGTAATGGACTCTTCACAGATAAAAGTGCTGATGACTCTTGGGCTTTCCTAATTGAAGTTGCTGAAAAAACTCAACAGTGGGAGTCCATTCGTGAACCTAGAAAGACTACACCTGTAGATAAGGTCCATAGAATTGAGTCTGATTTTGAGGGAAATGCAAAAATGGCAGCACTAGCAAGAAGAATAGAAGCGTTAGAACTTCAGAAAAACGTAAAACCTTCTACCACTGCTTTCTGTGAACATGTCGAAATGGCTATCTGTGATATATGTAACGGTTCTGACCATCAGGTCAGTGATTGTCCGGAAATGCATGCATTCCAAGAATCTAGGCTGGAACAGGCACATGCTATGTTTCAAAAACAAGAGCATAACCCTTATTCACAGACCTACAACCCAGGATGGAGGAACCACCCCAATTTTTCATGGTCTAAAGGACCCATTCAAGGAGGACCATCTCAACCCACTCAAAGCTATCAAAACAATCAAGGCTATCAATACCCTAAAAATCCTCAACAGCAGTCGTACCCTCAATACACTGCTGACAAGAAATTGTCTAGCATCGAAGAGAGTATCAATCAGTTGACCCAACATCTGATGAAAAATGAGAAAGCAACTGATCAAGAGTCTCCGCTCTAGAACTACAGATGGGTCAAATTTGCGATGCACTGAATACAAGAGAAAAGGGTAAACTTCCTAGCCACCCCAACAAAATCCAAAGAGGATATTTCAAGCAGGCATCATCTTGCAATGAAACCTCACCCGATCAAGTCCATTCCATCACCACTCTCCGAAGTGGTAAGATTGTTGAGAACAATGTAGGTATACCACAATCAAATGAATCTGAGCCAAACATATCATTGCCTGCACCACCAAAGAAACCTCCACTTAGAAAAGAGCCGAGCACATTAGTGAAGCCGACAATCCCACTGTTGTGAATATCCCTCTAACTCCTAATGCTCATGTTGCTCCATATCCTCAGAGGTTAGTTATCAACAGAAAGCACCCATTACAATGAATGTTAGAACTGTTCAAAAGAGTCAACATCAACATTCCTTTTCTTGAGGCAATCAAGCAAATCCCTGCATATGCCAAATTCCTCAAAGACTTGTGTACTCAAAAGCGCAAGCTTAATGTGCAAAAACGTGCTTTCTTAGCTGAACAGGTGAGTTCCATCATTCTAAACAAAACTCCACCCAAGTTTAGGACCCAGGTTGTCCAACAATTCTTGCACTATCGGAAAACACACGGTCAATAGAGCTTTATTAGATCTAGGTGCAAGTGTGAACCTCCTGCCATATTCTGTTTATGTGCAGTTAGGTCTTGGAGTTGAAGCCTACACCCATAACTCTCCAATTGGCGGACCGATCCGTCAAAGTCCTCGAGTGGTAGAAGACGTTTTGATTAAGGTTGAAATTCTATTTTCCTGTAGACTTCATTGTCTTAGACACTCAACCTGTACAAAACCCAAATGTCACATTCCTGTCATTTTAGGACGTCCTTTCTTGGCGACGTCCAATGCGATCATCAACTGTCGGAATGGAGTGTTGAACTATCTTTTGGAAACATGACTGTAGAATTGAATGCGTTTAATGTTAGTCAACAGCATGTGAATCTTGATGATGAGGATGTACATGAGGTCAATATGATTGAGAGTTTGATACAAGATTCATTGACTGGCATTATGTCAAAAGATCCCTTGCAAGCATGTTTGGAAGATGTTAACTTGGAGTTGTATGATGAATACATTGGTGAAGTCCAATCTTTGCTCGAATCTGTACCTCAAATGGACATCACTAAATGGCAGACTACAGTGGAACAACTCCCACTTTCTGAGAAGTCTGTTATATCTTCGGATGAGTCTCCTAAGGCCAAACAGGAATTGAAACCATTACCTGATACTTTGAAGTATGCATTTCTAGGTCCTTCTGATACTTTACCTGTTATCATTTCTTCACGATTAAACATAGAACAGGAAAACAAGCTTTTAGGAGTACTTGAGGAGCAGAAAGAAGCCTTAGGATGGACCATCTCAGATCTCAAAGGGATAAGTCCCACCATTTGCATGCACCACATTAATCTTGAAGAGAATGCCAAACCATCTAGGGAAATGCAAAGGAGACTTAATCCTAACATGAGAGACGTTGTTAAGAGTGAGATCTTGAAGCTACTTGATGCGGGTATCATATATCCGATTTCAGATAGTAAATGGGTTAGTCCCATTCAAGTTGTGCCTAAGAAGTCAGGCATTACTGTAGTTCGGAACGAAAAGAATGAGTTAGTCCCTTCACGTACAACCACAGGATGGCGAGTATGTATCGACTACAGGAAGTTGAACACAGTAACAAGAAAAGATCACTTCCCCCTTCCCTTCATAGACCAAATGCTAGAACGTGTGTCTGGACACAGTCACTACTGTTTTCTAGATGGCTTTTCCGGTTATAACCAAATTCACATTGCACCGGAAGATCAGGAAAAAACTACATTTACGTGTCCATTTGGGACATTTGCTTTTAGACGTATGCCCTTCGGGCTGTGTAATGCACCTGCACTTTTCAGCGTTGCATGATGAGCATTTTTTCAGACATGATAGATAGTTTTCTCGAGATCTTTATGGATGATTTCTCTGTGTTTGGTTCCTCTTTTGATGAATGTTTGGACCATCTGGTCCTTGTGTTGTCTAGATGTAAGCAAAAGAATCTGATTTTAAACTGGGAAAAATGCCACTTCATGGTAAACTCCGGCATAGTTCTAGGACACATCGTTTCGGAAAAAGGAATTGAAGTAGATAAAGCTAAAGTCGACCTCATTCAACATTTACCACAACCCCACTCTGTGAAGGGGATTCGATCATTTTTAGGTCACGCTGGGTTCTACCGGCGATTCATCAAAAACTTTAGCCAAATCTCAAGACCTTTGTGTAATCTACTTGTCAAAGATGTTGTCTTTAACTTCGATGCTGCTTGTGTGAAGGCATGGGAAGAACTCAAGACTCTCCTCACCTCAGCTCCTATTGTCCAACCACCCAACTGGGAACTACCGTTCGAACTCATGTGTGATGCCTCTGATTATGCCGTTGGCGCTGTTTTAGGACAGCGTGTTGATAGACTACCATATGTGATATACTATGCTAGTAAAACTCTTAATGATGCTCAACTCAACTATTCGACTACCGAGAAGGAGTTACTTGCCGTGGTATTTGCATTAGACAAGTTTAGATCTTATTTGATAGGATCTAAGATCATCATATACACTGACCATGCGGCTTTGAAGTATCTTCTTTCTAAGAAGGATGCTAAAGCTCGCCTTATTCGATGGATACTCTTATTACAGGAATTCGACATCGAAATCCGTGATAAGAAAGGTTGTGAGAATGTGGTTGCTGATCACTTGTCCCGATTAACTAGTGAGTCTATTGATGAATCTGATGATTAGAGAATCATTCCCTGATGAACAATTGATGTCTGTGTCAAACCTTCCTTGGTTTGCCGACATTGTTAACTACCTTGCTACAGGTAGAATACCCTCACATTGGTCGAGACAAGACCGCTCCAAGTTCTTGGCTGAAGTTAAACATTTCCTTTGGGACGACCCATATTTGTTTAAGTACTGCCGAGACCAAATCATTAGGAGATGTATACCCGACATGGAACATAAAGATGTGATATCTTTCTGTCATGACCAAGCATGTGGAGGGCATTTCAGTGCCAAGAAGACCGCTGCAAAGATCCTGCAGTGTGGGTTTTACTGGCCATCGCTGTTTAGAGACTGCCATGAGTATTGTATTGCTTGTGAGCGCTGTCAGAAACTAGGAAGTATCTCGAGGAGAAACATGATGCCGTTGAATCCGATTTTGATCGTTGAGCTATTTGATGTGTGGGGGATCGACTTTATGGGTCCATTTCCTATTTCTGAAGGCAAATTATACATCCTAGTTGTTGTTGATTACGTTTCGAAGTGGGTTGAAGCTGTTGCAACCAAGACGAATGACCACAAGGTGGTACTCTCATTTCTGAAGGAGAACATATTTTCACGTTTTGGTACCCCTAGAGCTATAATCAGTGACGGTGGTTCACATTTCTGTAACAAGTACTTTGAGTCTTTAGTACGCAAGTGTGGCATAACCCACAAGGTTGCAACTCTGTACCACCCTCAGACAAGCGGACAAGTAGAAGTTTCTAATAGGGAAATTAAGCACATTCTGGAGAAGACGGTCAACCCGTCAAGGAAAGATTAGTCATTGAGATTGAATGATGCTTTGTGGGCCTATAGAACAACTTATAAGACACCAATTGGCATGTCCCCTTATCGTCTGGTGTATGGAAAGCCATGTCATCTTCCTGTGGAATTAGAACATCGAGCTTACTGGGCTATCAAGAAACTTAACTTTTCTCTCGACAAGGCGGGTGCACAACGGAAACTTCAACTCAATGAGTTAGAAGAATTAAGGAATGAGGCTTATGACAGTGCCAAGCTGTATAAGCAAAAGATGAAGTTGTTTCATGATAAGCGTATTCTGCGCAAGTCATTCACACCGGGTCAGAAAGTTTTGTTATACGACTCTCGGCTGCATCTTTTTCCAGGAAAATTGCGGTCCCGATGGACCATCCCGTTCCTAATACACACGGTATTCCCTCATGGAGCTGTGGAACTTGAAGATGTCTCCAACAAGAACATTTTCAAAGTGAATGGGAAGCGATTGAAACCGTTCCTTGAACCACTTCCGCCTGACATTGAGGCAACCGATCTGGAGGATCCCGTCTATGCGTCCTGATTGGTCCACCCTTGTACATAAACCAGGTTGAACGTTCCATTTTATTTTATGTTTTTCCTTTTCTGTACAGTTCTTTCTTTTGCACTATTTAAACATTGAGGACACTGTTTAATTTAGGTTTAGGGGTGATAATCAGTATATACTCTTATAACATGCTATAATTGAAAACAAAACTCCTCCCTCTTTTTGAAAAAAAATGAAAAAAAAAATTATTAAAAAAATAAAAATAAAAAAAATCATAAAAATGGAGCTCATTTACCTTGAAATGTTGACTCTTATGCAAATATGTAATTTTTAGGAGTCTTAGTCTAGATATTTAGGCACCCCTGATTCTAGCACAATTCACATAGTGATAAGAAACTTGCACGCGCACGATCTACCAATACTTGTATAGCCTCATCCTTGAGGTGTTCTATCGGAAGTTTTAGTTGCCAATCACTTTAGAATACTGAACGAAACTTAACTAGCTTGTTCTTTGGTTGGTTGGGATAGAAGGTGGAGGTTACATTAAGAAAAACAACCATCGAATTTAACTGGGTGCATCAAAAAGGGCTACCTCTTGCAAAGTGTCATGTAATTTTTTGTTTCTTTTTCCTTATGTATCAAAAGTGTTTCCTTGTTCCAAAAAAAAAAATAAAAAAAATAAAAAAAATCAAGTATTCAAATTCCATTTGTGTCATGTAAAGAAAATAGTTCTCTCTTATCCAAAAATAAAAGAGAGTAGTCAATAAGAGTCATGTAAAGAGTCATTTTGTTGTCTCATTGTAATAAGCAAGGAAGGGTGCAAGCCATTGATGTACAACACGAGTAATTGTGAAATACCTCCAACTCATTCACAATTCTCGTAAAGTCCGGACAACTAGCTAGATTTCGACCTCGGTTCTTAGCATGAGAAACTATCTCTTGGTGATTAGTAGTCATAACATCCGATCTTTATTTACACATGTGTAGATACACTTTACACTCTTATCACATGTCTTTATTTGTTATCAGTGCTAGGATTGTGCCTTTGATAGCTAGATTGACATCTCCATTTTGCTGTGAGCTTAAACTGTCTTGCACATGTCACATTTGATGGAATCTGAGCTTATATTTTGTCCTAGAACTTTGTAGGTACGTTCTAAGCAAACCTTCACGAGACTTCACTCGTCCACTAGGGACACTTAGTGGTTCAAAAGGCTTAGTGCATATGCTAAATGCATTCGAGAGACCAGCGACAGTGGTATAGTTAGGATTTCCTTAGTTTTGTTTTACTTGAGGACAAGTAAAATTGAGGTTTGGGGGTATTTGATGAGTGCTAAAAAGTGCATATTTCTATATATTTTTCTTGGCATTGAACTCATCTTTTGTGCATTAATTCTACATTTTATCCCATATTCTGTATTTTCATTGTTTTCAAGAATAAATATTTTTATTAATCAATTTTGCATTTTTAGGTAATAAATAAAGTTTGGATGAATAGCGGAGCGAAAAGAGCAGAAAAGTAGTGAAAAGCCGGGAGGAATTACACAAGGAAGCCGCGAAGAATGTTGTGCACAAGACCAAAAGGCTAGAAGTGGGATTGAAGAGGAAGAATTGTTCTTAAAGAAGATATGGGCTTGGCATACCCAAGGCCCAAAACCCTCACCCAAACCCATTACCAATATCCATACCCGCATTCATCTTCAGCCGTCAGATTGGATCATCTCAGCATCCTACGGTCGCTTCATCGTCGTGCATCGAAGTCTGAAGCTCCTGTCAAACACTACAACACCTAACTCCATCTTGGACCGTCAGTTTTGATGTATTCCATATCCAACGGTCGCTCCACATCCATTTACATCACATCGTTGGATCTTTCCCTCATCCTATCATCCTACGGATTCCCCTCACAAAACATCGAGATTTGATGGGTCTGCTCAACACCCAAACAACCAAATACCCTATACCCAAAACAAACACACCCTAGCCAAAACCCATCGAGCCATCTCCTTCTTCCCCTCTTCTGCAACAGCGACACTGTCTCCATCACCACCACCATAACCCACAAATCACTCAACCACCACCACTCGAGCCATCATCACTTCTAACAACCAAGACCTACCTTTCTAGCCACTTATAACATCACCTCCTAATCGTTTCATCTCACAGGAACCCTAGGTTAGGAGTTGATGAAATAGGTGAGGTTAGAGGATAAATCGAAGGCATGGGTAGCATCAGCAGACGAGAAGGAAGCATGGGTGAGAGCTATCAGTCGTTTTCAGAGATTAGGTAAGGATTTTTTGTAAAACCCTAATTTCATAAATTGGGGATTTTTGGGGGAAAGTTAGTGTACGTATAATTAGGGGCATGGGTGAAAGTTTTCGAGTAGTTTTCAATGTATTAGGTGATTTAATCTCACTTTTTGTCAGAACCCTAATTTCACTGATTTGGGGATTTTGGAATTTTTTTTGTTGTAACTATAAAAGGGTGTTAGGGGTTGTGAAATTCGGCATCTCTGGGCTAGCCAGTGAGCAATATTTGCAGTTCAATATTAATTTCAAAATTCATTTTCAATTCATCCATGTTGAATCTCTCTTATGCATAAAGGTTGAATGTGAATTGTATGCTGTGTAATGTGGAGCATGTTTATACCTGTTAGTATCATGATTACAAGCATGTGCATGTTCTAATTCACTTGCTAGGGTTTAGAGGAAGCTCTTGATCATATGCTAGGAATGTTAATGTATTTGTATGCTCTTTTATTGAGCTGAATTTCCTTAGGATGAATGCTTAGCCATTTGGGCTACCTACTTGTGATCACCTGTGCTGTTAGAAGACAGCTGATACTAGGAGTGGAGCTAGGTCTTTGGCCAAGAATTCAATCCACTAGAGAGATTGCCTTAAGCTAAACTAGCTAGAGGAGCTAAATGCCTGTGATTAGTTGTGCTGATTAAAGACAACTGATGCTAGGGGTAATTTGGTTAGGATAGTTACTAGAATCCTCATTGTAGTCTTTCATGAAAGAACAAGACATACATTGCATCATAATTTCCTTAGCCTAGGGTCAAGTAGTGGAATCAAAAGCCTTAGTACCTTCTTTTGAATTCAGATAACTTTAGAAATTTAGAAAACTTTAGCAAATCCTCCAAGTCCATGTGGACAAACCTCTATTTACATTCTATCTTCATCAAGACCCTGTATACTTGTAGGTAAAACATAGGTTGTAGTTTTTAGGTCTCATTCCTTGAGCTACCACTGGTACACTCGTCTTGCCTTTGATGTCAGCCAATTTGTAATATCCTCCAGCAACCGAATTAACAACCATAAAAGGTCCTTCCCAGTTCGAATCCTTTGCGGAATGCAAATTGCGCCTGGTTGCCTTAAGAACTAAATCTCCTTCATGAAATTTGTTAAGCTTAGTTGCCCCTGCCTTGAATATTTTCTGCTGGTTTGGAATTCCTCGTGGATTCCATGTTGGTGGAGATTTCCAATTCTGCGGCACATGTGGACATTCATGCAAGAAAGAGTATGCTGGGTATAGCTTGTCTAACTTAGCCAGGTCTTCAACGATAAACCTTTCAATGGGGTGTATAGTTGGAAGGAACTCCAACCATTCAGTGTAGTATTGCTGAGGTGAGACTATCCACTCATAGCGTTTGATAATGGCTTGGTCGTGATTGAGATTAAGTCCCCGGACTAGGGTAGCATACTTGAAAGTTGGTAATACATATGCATTATGAGGAATAAGACCTGCATGAGTGCGGAACCTCCTGACGAATTCGTTGAGGCTTTCCTCAGGTTTTTGCGTGAATTTCATCAAAGCTTCGACCTTTTCTAAATGCTCGAAAGGTTGATCATCCTCCGAGTCAGAGCTTTCTTCTTCGGCGGAGAAGTGTGCAACTGAGGATGAAGATATCGCGACAACTTTTCCATCATGAATCCATGCTCGCCCAAGAACCATGTCGTATTCAGGATCTTCTTTGATTATGAAGAATTTAGTTTCTGTCCAGGTAGAATCACTTCTTATGTTGAGAATGATGTAGCCTTAAGCATCCCTGGAGATCCCTTCATGATATCTAATTGAGACAGGAGCATGAGTTGCTTCTTGACGAGTGATGCCAGTATCTCTGAGGGTTTTCAAAGGGATGATGTTAACAGCAGTACCAACGTCGACTAATGCTCGTTTAAATTCATTTCCCTTGAGATGCACCATGGTGAGAAGTCCCCAGTCGTACATTTCCTTGTCTGTCACTGGAGGCTCAGGGAATGTCTCCTGAATTGTCAGTAGTTTGCCTGACACAATATGGTTCATTGCAGCAAACATATCGTCTCTCTGAGATCTTGACAAGTACAGCAACTCACAGACGTGTTCAATTAAGGATTGAACTGCTTCCTTGACCGGCTGCCCGGAGATTGCGAATGTTCTGATTGGGAGAGGATTTCTGTGCACTCCCTCAGTCCTCAGTTCCCCTGAGTCAGCCTTTTCTTTTAAAATGCGCTTCAAATTTCTGCAATCACTTGTTGGATGACTGACATACCTATGGAAATGGCAGTAGTGTGCGTTTTTCATTTGTTCCGCGGTTGGTTCCTTTTTGACAAGAGGTAGTTTGATTGCACCGTCTTGGATCCAGACTTCCAGTAGTTCGATCACTTCTTCAATGGGAAAAGGGAAATCAAGAACTTCCTCATCATTCTGTTGAGGTTGTGCGTTCCTAGTTTGGTTGTCCTTCCTTGGAGCTTTTGGAGGGTGAGACGTTGGAAAAACATTCTTATGTTGTTGTGCGTCGGCTTTTCTCTTGCTCCCTTCAGCAACATTCATGAAAGCTTCAACGTTGTACTGCTTGTTGATCAGACGCCGAGAGGTTTTGCTTCGATTATCTTTAGATTCCTCCACTTTGACAGTTTTAGTTCTTTCGAGCAAGGCAGGAGCGGTAGTCGCTGATTGCTTGGCCGCTTCATGAAGTTCTGAAAAGGTTTGAAAGCGAAGATTCTCCAGCAAAACCCTGTAGACTGGGATCATTCCATTGATGCACAAGTCCACCAGTTGTTTTTCAGTAACGTTGGGATCATGACAATCCAAAGCTTGAACTCGGAACCTCTTCACATAATCATTTGGATTTTCGGCAGTCTTCTGAGCCATCCTTCCCAAGTCAGAAAGAGTAATTTGCTCAGAGACAAAAAAGTATTTCCTGTAGAAAGCGTTGATCATTTCTCCCCAATTAGCTACGCTCCCTGGTGCGATGTTGTTGTACCAGGTATATGCTCGACCCGTCATGGATTTTGAAAACTCCTTCAAGCGGACAACATGGTTGTGTTCATGCTCTCCTAATGCTTCCAAGAATCGAGAAACGTGTTCTCGGGCATTCCCCATTCCGTTGTAGAGTGTGAACGTTGGAGAAGTGTAGCCTTTTGGGAGAGGGATCCTTTGTGTGTCTGCAGGGTATGGAGGCTGATGACGGTGTACGGTCGTTGTATGACCCCTTCCTCGATTCTCCATAAAACGCTCCAAGTCTTCACGGGTGATGAAACCGACAGGTTGAGGTTCCGCAGCTTTGCGGGTTTCATCGTCATCAGGGACTGGAATAACCTCAGGATCGGTATTTGGAGAAGTTTCCTTGTCTTTTCCCTTCTCTTGAGCTTTGTCTGACATTTTTTTAGTGAAAATTTGAGATAGTTGAACAGTTCCTTCTGAGTAGCAGCCATGTCAGTTTGATTCTTGGCGAGAACTTCTTGGACCTTCATGAGATCGCCTATGGTAGGCGGATTTTCTCTGATTTCTTCTGGATGTCGCCCGAAAGTAGGATAATTTTCGACATTGGTGTGAGGGGTAATGTCACCACCATTATTAGAAACAGGAACGGTTTCCGGAGTGCCACCACTGTTGTTGCTGGTACTAGCGTTGTTGGTGTTGGGATTTGTAACTGAACCTGACCTAAGATCGACCATTTTTGCGAAAATGAAAGATTACAACCGAGAGATTAATCTCCCACTGTGGTCTCCAATCTATGGATGGGGAAAAACGGGTCGCCGGTTTTTCGGGAAGTGGAGAGACGAGCGTGGTGTCGAGACTCCTCGACCGGGCAAAATGTTAATCCTCACACAGATGCACCGCTGCAAAGGGGTTGCTTAGATTTGGGAAATCAATCTGTATGACTCCGGCCTAAACCAAGACAATGGTCATTCTAGAGTCAATTCGGTCGCAAAGAGGGAGATGGGTTGATCTGTAGGAGGGAAGCTGAGAATTGTGTGGGATCAGTGATAATCGAGGATTGTGGGTGTGTTGAAGGTTTCTGCAATAATGATTAACTGCTAAAGTTGAGTTCTGTGAATAAGTTTGTATCGAGTTGTTGACGGAAAATGTTGATACTGATCATATTTGTTGTCCTCGATTTTGACTTATTTATATTGCAAGAATGATGAACCACTAATCCTTGTAAGCATGACGGTTTCTTGAGTGAAAGACTGGGAAAGTGGGAGATCATGGTAAAGTCAGTTCCATGTCGTGTGGAGACTTGACTGATCGTGCACCCACTACATTGCTAACTCCTTTAACCGTGTACACGACTTACGCACATTTCTCGTTGTGGATGAATCCATGTGCCGTAGACCGCCAGACCAAAACCCTAAGTGATATCCCCCCATTTGTGACGTGATTGATGTCTCACAAGTCGTGGAGTCTACAGGGTAGACGTGTTTTGATTAGTCAATTGTTGACTGATTAGACAATGAGTCTAAGTTTTGGTGAATCGAGCATGAATGGAGAATGCTCAAAGATTCATGGATCGAACATGTAGTTCTTTGAAGGGACGTCAGTATTGTTGATTCATTGATGAATTACTGACTAGTTGAACGATTAAGCAAGTATTGCTCAATTCTGCGAATTACGAAAACTTAATGAGCAACTGAGCAAGTATTGATCAATTCTGCAAATTACGAAAATTTAATGAGCAACTGAGCAAGTATCGCTCAATTCTGCAAATATTGAGAATTTGATGGACAACTGAGCAAGTATTGCTCAACTCTGCAAATTACTGAATATTAAGAATTTAAAGGGAAACTGAGCAAGCATTTCTCAATTCACCAAATTAATGATTTTGATAATCTGACGTGCAACTGAGCAAGTATTGCTCAATTCGACGAATTATCGATGAATTGCCGAATATTGATTATATCCGGGTAATCGAGCAAGTGTTGCTCGATTCAGCCAATTATTTACTGGTGACGTGACCCAGTAAAATATCAATTAAAATATTGGTGTTGATTAGTGAATCAACGTAAATTTTATTAGTGTTCAAAGAGTGCTCAGAATGATGGTTTCACAGAGCGTTCATTCGAAAACCCTAATTTTTGGTCAATCCTCCATCAATTGGGAAATTGCTGAAAATTGTCTTGAATGATAGGAATCGACCACATGGGATGAGGAACTTCCATGTGGTGTTCAGTGCTTGAGTGAACACGCACCAGGATTCTCAGTTTGAGAGTTGGCGAGAAATCTTGAATAAATGGTGGATTAACCATTTACTGAAAATACTGATGGGTTCAGCATTAAGTGTAAAACCTAGGTATGAGAGATGAGGACCGACCAAGAGGGTATGGGACCGGCTCTAGGTGGTCACGTGACCAGTTGTTGGTCGTTTAGAGGATTCTCTAGTTGGTTGGAGAGAGTTCGGGCCCATTATGAGCGGTTGAGCAAATTAGGTCAGAATTGCGAAAATGTGTGGGACCGGATTCGTGCAAGCCCTAGGAACGACCTGGTCGGTCATGGAGGCATGCACGTGTTTCCATGATGTCCGTGTTTCCATACTGAGAGTTGCAGTATTTTCTGTCGCGCATTTGAGCAATATTGTGAATTTTCAGAAGAGTTTCATCTTGACTGAGAATTCTCGATTTTTTTGTGGAATGAGCATGTATGCTCAATTCATCAATATTTTAAAAATATTAAAATAAATTTTTTTTAATATTTAAAATTTCCGTGAGAGGCTAGCCGGCCGTGTGATTGGCTTTTGGTTTTTCGTGATTCGAGCAATATTTGAGAAAATATGGAGAAATCACGAATTTTGCTCAAACCCAGGAGTTTCATGAGTTGAGGGAAAATAATAATTATGAGAAATTAGGGATTGCAAGGTGTGGGACCGACCACGGCTAGGGCATGGCCAGCCGGCCAAGTTTCCCGGTCCCGCACACCTTATTTTATGATATTATTTGGAGAATCCACCAAGTTATGGAGAATTCACAAGTTTTGCACAAAATAAGGAATTTTTCTAAGATGGAGAACCCTCGTGAGTTTATGAAAATAAAATAAGGAAAAATAATGGGAGGGGCACGGCCGGCCAGCGGGCCGTTGGGCCCACCATGAGCGCCTCCATTATTTTATTATTATTTTAATGTTTTCTCCTGTTTTGCGAAGGATTCCCCATTGTTTCATATTTTTGGATGCTCGTTCGTGCATCTGGGTGCTCAGTCGTGCATCATTGTCAAGTACACTTGCACCATTTTTGTGGGGCTTACTCAGTAATGGTCCAGATGCCCAGTTGTTGAGTATTTATTACTAATTTATGAGATTCAGTGGAGAATAATTCATGAAACTGAGTAATAAAAATGAATAGTTGTTCATTATTAATTCATAGGATCAAACGTGGATTCGACTATGAATTCAGAATAATAAAACGAGCATTACCATCCTAAGGGATCGTGGATTCGACCATAGAATCGGGGTAATTAAGATTTATCTATCACCATTTCATGAGACCGGTGGATTCGATCAGTAATGAGATAATACAGTTGTTTCATTGCTATTCTATGAGATCAAGCCGTGGATTCGATCATATAATCAGAACAATTGTTTATTGTCATTCCATAGGATCAGGCCGTGGATTCGACCATGGAATAGGAGCAATGATAGATTATTCTGGGAATTCAGTAGTGAATGTCACGACAGAGGTATTTTACTTCAGAAAAGATATTAGCCAGTTAAAGCGTCACATCTATTCTGAGTGGTGCACAATCAGGGAGTCACGATGTTGTTTACGACCTGAAGGCGTTAGTGTTCTTAGTTTACGGAGAACCGCTTGAATATATGCACTCTATCCACATAATCAGGGAACGGTGAAGTGTCAACGACGTCCTGAAGGCGTCCGCCGCCCAACTATTCTTTTATGTGGAGGTGGGTCACTCTTCTGCAGTCAGGGAACAATGAGTATCACCGACGTCCTGAAGGCGTTAAGTCCTCAATCTACGGAGAACCGCCCAAATATGTTATTCTGCATAGAGGGCACGATGAAATGTCAGGGATCGAACGCTCAGCTAGTGGAGGCTTTTTCGAAAACATATTCATCATGGCTTCGTAAAATATGAATCGTTGCATGCCCGAAAGCCGCGTCAAAAACATGCCTCATGATTTTACGGTTTTTCCCTTTGTTGAAAATCCACCATCTACAATACTGTTTCTATCAGAACCCCTCATAATCCTTTGATAAAGCCTACCTACTAGGGATAGAACTAAATCCTGCTAAATCAAAAAGTCACCCAAACCATGAGGGTTCACAATATATGAGATCGAATATTAAGGTAATAAAACCGAAATCAAACATCCCATAAACATACATAGCAATAAGGTAAGAGCAATAAAGCACGTGCTATGTAAACCGAAAACTATCACAAGAAAAATTACTAATCAAATAACTTTGTTTATAATAGTTTTATTCATAATAGACCAATACAATCAATGAAAGAAATCAAAAATTGATGTATATTAAACTAGATCAAGTAATTGTACTCATTCATCCTTGTTATCTCCTGTTTCTATGATTTCATCAAGGTTTTCTTCAAACATTTCAAGATTTTTGGAGTGAAAACTAATCATTTGAAGATCACGAAAATCTCTGTAAGATGCCCAACAAACAGAGTGGAAAATAATTTCCTTTCGAGCAACAAAGGATAATTCCTTCAAGAGTTCCTTTCGTCAAATTAGTTCAAGAACTCCTTCACATAAACTAGTGGCCCTTACTTCAGAAAGAGAGGGCATGATTTGGTATGAACACAAATCAGAACGGATTTCGAATCTTCTTTTGTTGGAGGAGTCCAAAACACTTTCCACTTCCTGGATACAATATTCTCCCACAAATTCGTTGTAAGACCTTTTATTCTCCGTGAAGAGAATTATATGAATTTTTCTAGTTAGTAGATCATGAAATCTACAGGAATATATCAACTCAGATATAACATTCTTTAAGTCATTCATTATTAGAGAACCATGAAGGTTTCGAAAAAGAATAAAGCCTTTGTAAGATCTTACCACTTATTAAAAAGGAAACCTTTTTATACAAGGATTTTCGGTAATCTTTTCCAAAAAGGAAATAATCAAACATACCCATATTTAAACAAATTCTAACACAAGAGCGCTCGGGTATATAGGAATTTGTTCTTATGCAACAATGCATCATTTTTTACTGTTCTTTCTCTTCCATTTCTTGATATATGATATGTCGTCATAATCTAGAAAGGGTTCAGAGACTGATTCTTTTAAGGAATGAGAGACAAATCTTGCCTGTTTATACTCATTTTTCTTATTCCCCTTTTTAAATAGTTTCGGTATATACTGGGTAGACCAAAAATCATCATAATAGTCCTTTAGTCTTTTTGATAAGAGACGAGGATCAAAGTTTATTTTTCCCAATTCTTTTGAGACAAACCACAAAGCATTTTGCATCTTGCGAATCTTGCAAGATTTCTGGACATGTTTTTTACTACCACAAGAATAACAACATTTGTAATTACGAAAGTTGTAATGTTTGTAGTTACCTGTTTGTGCAAGATCATTGAAAGTCCCTTTACCTTTCTTTGCTCTTCTTAGCACTGATTTCTTCTTTTCTTCATCACTCTCCTTCTTCTGGAGTGGTTGATCGTCAACTGGTTGTTTTTCCCTGCAAATTTCTGAACAGCTATATTGAGTATTTTCTTTTGGAGACTCCTCTGTTTGAGTGTATGCAGATTTGACAAACTTGGTTTCTTCATTAGAAACTATAGTATTATTTCCTTCAAATCCTAAACCACGAGTATCTCCATGGTTTCTTCCTGACTCCAATAAAGAGGATAAGTTGTTTGAACTTGCATTCATTTTTCTCAACATAGAGATTTCCTCTTTTAATGAATTGTTCTCATTGAGAGTAGTACTGAGAGATTTTTCTAAACAACTTATGTTATCGGGAAGATTTTCTTCCTCTTTCTTGAAGTACTCTTGTTGAGAGTTCAGTTTTATATTAGAGTCATCAAGCTCTTTTTCCAAACGACAGATATTTTCTTGAGATCTCTCCAGATCTTTTTCACAAGTCTCTACATGATGGCGTTCGGAAATCATGCTTTTTTCGTAGTTACCGGCTTGTTGTGTGAACTCTTATTTTAGTGATTCATGCTCTATATAAAGTTTTTCAAACTTTAATGTTAAATCTTGTTCTCTTTCAAGAGTCAAGAGAAGTTCATTTTGAGCAATAAAGAAATTGATTACTCAATTCTTTTAGTTCCGAAGTTTTCACACTTGATCTTTCATCAGAGATCTCAAAAATAGAACTCGAAATGCCTCGCTAGAGGAATCATCATTTGAATACTCTGAGATAGAGGAACACTCTCCTTTAAAGCACAAATCTTGTGACACGTTAATTGAGTCTTTCTTTAGTTTTCGCTCTCGCTTAACTTTGCCTTGGCCCATTTTTTATAGGTTGGATCGCACCAAACACAGATTGTTAGATCTTTTCGTGTTTGCCTGCTCTGGTACCAATTGAAAAGGCGAGGGTACCCAAATATACCTCAAGCTAAAAAATTTCCTACCTATAAGTCCTTTCTCCGAAAGTGATTGTCTATGACTGAGTCGAGACAATACAACTAATCGGTTCACACTTGTGTGATCGTCTATGGATACGAGATCGAGACAATACAACAACGAAGTATGTTTACTTGATATAAAGGTTCGGACTTAACCAAACACAATAGGATTGCTTATCAAGTAAATATGAATTAACGTTTGTGTAATTTACTTTAATTATAATAAAACAATTATAATGCTGAAAATAAAAGTAAATGACACAACAAGATTTTGTTAACGAGGAAACCGCAAATACAGAAAAACCCCGGGACCTAGTCTAGAATTGAATACTCTCAGGATTAAGCCACTACACAAATTACACCTAACTTCGTATAGTTGAGACCAAGTAACTAACCTTATAGTTCACTTAGATCCGTCAGTATTCCCACGCCTCCGACTTATGAATAAGTCACGTACTTGGAACAATCCCTTTGGTTCGTATTCCAAACAGTAAAGGAACAAGAAATCTGTTTGGTATCAACTTTATTCAACCAAGTGATATGAGTCGGACAAAGGCTCTTTCGTTTATCTTAACATAAACTCCTTCGTCGAGTCTAGATCTATCTTATGTTCAATCACCCTAAGGTAATCGTTTAATATTAATCCAACAACACCTTTAATCCGAAGAACTGTGTTGATGCCGATCTACTCAATTAATCAATCCAATCTACCACAAGGATAAACCGATTATTAATTGGATTCTCTTTTACCGAAACAAGTATTATGCACACCAAAGATTATAAAACCAAAGTCAGATCTTCAATATCTTCTTTGTCTTCAAATCTTCTTAAATCTTCAATAAAAACCTGCACACAATCACTTGAATCTCTTGTGATCAATCACGCACAGAACGGAGTCTGTTAACAATGGAGTATCACAAGATCGTCTTTAGAACTAACAACAGTCTAAATATCCCTGTCGGAACTCTGAACTAGTTTGAATGAATCTTATATCAGAAGAGAAGATTCTCAAGAATAAACAAACTAGGTGCAATCAGATTTCAACCACCGTTAGTCAATCAAATCAATCGAAAACAAAGATAAACCGCAGTTATCTAGTTTCCCACCAAGGTGTCGCGCTAGAGATTTTCAATCCCAAAGAAGACTTTAAACTGAGAGGCCGTAAGAGATTTCACCTAATTAAATTACTCTCCTCTCCGATAGGCGACTACACCAGTAAACAACAACAAAAGAGTAAATTTGTTGTTATGAAGGATTAGTTTGCTAGAAAGGCAAACTTCGTGTATTTATAGACAAGGAAGTTTGGACACCAAGGAATTTCCAAAACCGAAAATATTCTCAAGATATTCATAAAAGCACAGATTCGGTTTTCATAATTCCTGGAAATGTTCTGTCCAAAAATAACGATCGAAATCTCTCGGAAAATATAATTAGTAAATGCACATTACTAATTCTGAAATTTCCCTACAAAATGAAATTAATAACCTTAATTAAAAGATTCTTAACTTACTTATGTTTCGATCCTGGGGTTCTCTTCCCTTATCCGTTAAGGAATATCTTTGAACAATTATAGAAATAAACATTCATAGCACGTGTTCAAAGTTTGTCGACATTTTTACTTTGTAAGTTCTCTTTCACACTTACAACCTTGAAACCGATTTTCCACACTTCCAAACAAGTTTAGAATTGGTTCATCTGACTTTCAAGAACTATGTGATTGATCAAACCATCATTCAATCACAATCATGGGTTTACGGTTCTACCAAAACAAGTTTCAGTTCTACCTCCATGTGAGTACTACGCATAGTCACACTAGCTTCCCAAAAGTTCGGTTTACTGGGTACTAGGATCGGTTCCCCACATATATATGGTATCTAACTTATATGTGTTGCACATGTTCATAGGTTCGGTTCCACTTTCTGCTATAAACCTTGCTGCACCCCATACAAGGATCGGTTCCCCTTGATGTACAACACCCCTTACTAGGATCGGTTCCTTTCCCTTACTAGGATCGTTTCCCTTTCCCATACAAGGACCGGTTCCCTTTCCCCAAGGCAGGCATAATCCGATCATACCACAGGTGATTACTTAAGATTGGTTTTACTAATAAAAGTTATACCAATACAAAAGTCAGGCCTTTGTGAATAGTTATACCAAGAACACAACAAGTTGTGAGCGGTTATACTTTATCACACATATTGGTTGTTCATAAGATATGCAATGAATAACAAAACCAATAACACCTGGCAATTTCCTTTTCGGTTCACAAACAAGTTTATGAACTTACTTCCTTAGAACACATGTAAACATTGTTCCCTAGGATGAAACCCTCACCTCATACCCATACATAATCACAATAGCATTCAAATGATTATGGCGACGTCTTATCTACAAAGTTTAATGGTTAAGCAATAAACCTCGTATTGTATTCCTTAATACTATGTCTATCTAGATTTCAAATATGCTTCGCAGTTATGTTTTCAATATGCATGACTTGAAAGATATGTTAGGGAATGAAACAGTTCAAGTCAAATATCACTAACCTCAAGTGGAAGGATGATTGTTGTCGTTGTAGCTCCTTGATTCTTCACATCTTCAAGTCTTCGCAATACTTGTAATGTCTCATATCCTAATACTTTCAAGCTAACCTATACAAAGTAACTCTAGTACATAATCAAACGACTCTTAACATGAGTTTTGATTCACTAAAATATGACAACCAAACTTGACATACCAACGCTTGGTGGGTTCAACCGAGTCATGATCTAACAAAAATATAATGCGGAAAAGAAATAATACAGACACCAGAAGTTTTGTTAACCAGGAAATCGCAAATGCATAAAAACCCTGGGACCTAGTCCAGATTGAACACACACTGTATTAAGCCACTACAGACGCTAGCCTACTACAAACTAACTTCGGTCTGGACTGTAGTTGAACCCCAATCAATCTCACACTAATCCAAGGTATAGTTGCGCTCCTTACATCTCTGGTCCCAGCAGGATACTACGCACTTGATTCCCTTAGCTGATCTCACCCACAACTAAGAGTTGCTACGACCCAAAGTCAAAGACTTTAATAAACAAATCTGTATGACACAAAAAAGTCTACAGTAATAGATAAATCTGTCTCCCACAGAAATATCTACGAGTTTTGTTCTGTCTTTTGATAAATCAAGGTGAACATGAACCAATCGATAACCCGGACTTATATTCCCGAATAACATCCTAGAATGATCAATCACCTCACAATAATCTAAATCGTATGACGGCGAAACTAGATATTGTGGAATCACAGACGATGAGACGAAGATGTTTGTGACTACTTTTCTATCTTGCCTATCGGAGAAATTAATCTCGAGACAATCTTACAATTGTACTCAATACGATAGAAACAACAAGATCAGATCACACAACTACAGAGAAAATAGTTGGTTCTGGCTTCACAATCCCAATGAAGTCTTCAAGTCGTTAACGTACATGGTCTCGAGAAGAAACCAAGGTTAAAGGAGAATCGACTTTAGCTTATACAACTAGTATCACACATGAGGTGTGGGTATTAGGTTTCCCACTTGCTAGAGTTCTCCTTTATATAGTCTTCAAATCAGGGTTTGCAATCAATGCTACCTTGGTAACAAAGCATTCAATATTCACCGTTAGATGAAAACCTAATTAGATTCAAGCTAATATCTTTCAACCGTTAGATCAACCTTAGCTTGTTATACACAAATGAAATGCACGTTCATTTAAGTTTGTGTAACCGTACCTAAACGTGTACAACTAGTTGGTTCAACAGTAGTTTATCAAATGGTTAGCTATATGAACACTTTCATATCAACCGTATTTATATTCACCATAACTAGTTCAAATGACTCAAAAGAACTAGTTAGAGAGTTGTTCAATTGTTTAAATCTTATAGAAGTATACAAGACATAATCGAAGCAAAATTGGTTTTGATTCACTCGAATCTATTCATGAACATTATAGCCATGGTTTTCCAATTGCATTCCTTAATATATAAATGTTTTAGTTCATGAACAAACCAATTTAAGAAAGTAACACACTTAAGTATGCGTATGGGTATGCGTACTTAAGTAACCGGATTTGAGTTTGTTTTGGTTTTTCAAACTCAGCAGAAATTCACGGACACGAACTTTCCGCTAGTATGCGTACGAGTATGCATACTTTGGTAACCAGATTGAGTTGGTTTTGATTTCCAAACTCAACAGAAATTCATGGTCGTGAACTTCCGCCAGTATGCGTACGGGTACGCATACTTACCCAGTCTCCATCAACTATTTAGTACACACAAGTATGCATACATTTGGTTCCCGGTTTTGGACTTATACACTAACGTGCAAACACACTATATGTTTATATCCAAAGATGGTTACATATTCTAAACTCTCATTTCAATCATTGAAACATTCTTAGAGAACGTTATATAGTTGTTGTTCACAAACTATTTTTCGTCAAAGCGACTTTCAAGTGATTGAAACTAATATGACTTTCGTCACTAGTAAAGATGAACTTGGCCAAAGCGAAAGCTTACCAACACATATTTCGAGAAATAGATAAGCGAGATAAACTCGGCTCGAAATAGCAAATGTGTATAATCGAAGTCTATATAGCAATACGACTTTTGTCTCAAGATATGAGATAGAGTAGATAGACTTTTGAGTGATAGATAAGTTCAATTCTCCACATACCTTTTAATCGATGAAGTTCCACCAGTTCCTTGAGTAGTTCTTTGTCTTTGTATGATGAACGCCGTGGAGTCTAGAGCTCAACTACACTTTCTATCATAGTCCGAGACTTAGCTATAAGTAGACTAGAAATCAAGACTTATAGTTTTGGAAACTAAACTTGACAAACAAGCTTGAGATAGCAACGCTTGCGAGTTCGACCGAGCAGTGCTCTAACAAAAACTTATCTATCACTCATAAGTCTATTATATTATATATGCTAATGAGACTAAGTCGTATAACTATGTAGGCTTTTACATAATACACATTTGATATTTCGAGCAAAGTTTATCTCGCTTATCTATTTCTCGGAATATATGTTGGAAGCTTTTTGCTTTAACTATGTTCATCATTATGCTTGACAAGTTTAGTTGGAAACAATTTATTTGTTGGAAACTATTAAGTCAGAAGATGATCATGTGAAATTGCCTTGAAACATCTTACATGATTTGTGTGAGACAATCATTTGATGTGGACTTGGAAAGTTTTGTATTGATCATTAGATCACTTGAAAATTACTTAAAGCTAATAGTTTGTGTGAGACAACTATTGCCGTCTTCTAAGGATGTTTCAATGATTGAAATGGGAGTTTAGAACAATTAACCATGTGTGGATACAACACGATATGCATACTAGTATGCAAACTGTATTGTTATGATTCAAGTCCGGGGATCTTGTTCGCGTACCTAATATGCGGACGGGTTTACCTTTGAAGGTCCGGTAACCTTGTTTGCGTACCTAGTATGCGAACGATATCACCTAAGTTGGGTCCGGGACGGTTGTTCGCGTACCTGGTTTGTGAACGGCTGGACAAGGCCAAAGTCCGGAACTGTTCTTTGCGTATCTGGTTTGCGAACACAATGGTTTAAGTTCTAAAATCGGTTAAGTATGATTCTCATACTCATGAACTAAAAATTTATGAATTAAGGAATGCAATATTTGCAAACTGTGGCTTAATGTTCATGAATTGATTTTTGTATAAGTACCTTGTACAATTACGAATCAATCCAATTTTGATTCAATTTGTTCATATATATTTCTATGAGATAGTGAAAAATTGAACAATTCCATGTAAAATACAATTGGATTCATTTGATTATCTTTCATGATTGATTGATCACCATATTTGATCTAGAAGTGTTAGATGAATGTGGTTAAGATAAAGGTGTTCATATGGCTAACTTTGGTTAACTGTTATTGAGACAACTCAATATACACGTTTAGGTACGGTTACCCATATCTAAATGAAGGTATAGTTCAATTGTGTGTAACAAGCTAAGACCATTTAACGGTGGAGATTGATTGCTTTATTTTAAAGCAGACTTAGCGTGAATCCTAAATCATGAGTTCATCTAACGGTAAATATTGAATGATTTGTTACTAAGCTATCTTAGCTTTGATTGTAAGCAAACCCAGATTTGAAATACTACATAAGGGAGAACTCTAGCAACTGGAAAACCTAATCATGGCGCTTTCTTGTGTCCTAGTTGCAAACTATAGTCGATTTTCCTTTAACCTAGGTTTTTCCAAAACCCTATTAGGTTAACGACTTGAAGACTTCATTTGGGATTCTGAAGCCAGATCCAACTATTTTTCTCTGTAGTTGCGTATTCTGATCTTACTTATTCTATCGTGTTGAGTACTATCTTCTCTAATATTTGCTCGAGATTTATCTCCGATATGTAATATATAAAAAGTATTCACAAGTTCTCCGTCTCATACTTTGTGATTCCGCGGTAACTTCTTTTACCACCATATAGTTAAGTTATTGTGAGGTGGTTAATATTTATAGGATGCTCTTCGGTAGTATACGACCGGATTATCAATTGGTTCATGTTCACATTGATTTATCATAAAACGGAACAAGACTTCATAGGTACTTCTGTGGGAGACAGATTTATCTAGCAGAATAGACTTATCAGTAGGAGACAGATTTATTTATAAGTCTTCGACTTTGGGTCGTATGAATTCTTATTTGTGGGTGAGATTAACTAAGGGAATCAAGTGCACAGAATCCGACATGGTTCCAGAGGCGTAAGGAATGCGACTGTACCTTAATCGGTGTGAGACTTGGTAAGGGCTCAATTACATTCCAGTCTGAAGTTAACTTGTAGTAGGCTAGTGTATGTAGCGGCTTAATACAGTGTGATGTTCAATCTGGACTAGGTCCCGGGGTTTTTCTGCATTTGCGGTTTCCTTGTTAACAAAATTTTTGGTGTCTGTGTTATTTCTTTTCCGCATTATATTTTATATAATTGAAATATGAAAGGTTTTTTGTAGTTCAATAGATTCATAAATCCGAGCTTGATTATTGGATAGGAATTGATTGGCACTTGGGCATCGGTCTTTGGTACCGTCCAAGTTATTTCTCATATCAATCCGGCTCACATATTTCTAAATGTTCGATTTCATATTGTGTTGAGAAATTTAGATTAAGCTCTTTGATATAATTGAGCTCGTTTTTGAGTGGGTTCTCTCGGAATTATATTGGAGTTTGTCCATACAGATTGCCGAACGAATTATTGGGTGTGGTTGTTATACCCCCGCTTTTTCATTTCCCTTTTGTTTTACTTCTTGTTCTTAATCCTGTCTAGATTACTTTCTCTAGTAGAATTTATTTTAACATTTAATCTCTGCTTTTTTGCCTGTTATTATAGTTTTTGTGTGATCTTCTAGCTGGTATTTCTATTCAACTGCCTGCTAGGATTTTTCTTTATACTCTTCTGGTTTTGTAGCCTGTAAATATATTTTTTTATTCTTTGCCTTGTATTAAGTTAAATTCCCTGATTTATGTAGATCCTTATTTTTTCCTCATGCAAAGTGCAAATTTAGCCAGTGCATTCTTGGACAAACTGTAGCCAGTGTTTCTTTAGCCTTTTTATTAGTTTAGAGTTTAGTGTGGTCTTTTTTTCCTGCATCTTCTTCTAATTTTTCTTTATCCTCCTTGAGGATGGAGTTATTTGTATATAGTTCCCTTTATCTGCTAGCTTTTATTTCTCGTTCAACCATGAAATTACTCTCATGGAATGTCCAGGGCATAGGGACACCCTTATCCGGAGACCACCTAGAGTATCTGCGTCAGTTTTATAAACCTGACATATTCTTTTTAGCTGAGACAAAATATCCTTTGTCTTTCATGGAAATGATTTTAAAAACGCTTAAATTTCATCATTGGTTTATCGTTCCTTATGTGGGAATAGCGAAAAGGTTATCAATTGCTTGGCAGAATAATAATGATATGAAATTAATTGATTCAAAATTTAATGTGTGTCATTTCCAAATGAATATGGGGGACAAAAAATTATTGATTACTCGTGTTTATGGAGCTATAGATACTGATAATGAATATGAACAATGGTCTTACTTTGCAGAATTTACGCTATAGGTGAATAATCCTTGGGTTTTAATTGTTATTTTCTAAATGTTATTTTCGAACCAGAAGAATAACAAGAAGAAAATAAAGCGTCTTCAAGCAGTAAATCTTTTATTGTTCAAATAATTTTTTAATGGGCCTACAAGATGCTGGATATAAAGGATCCCATTTCAAATGGTCAAATAACAGACAAGGAGAAGCGAATATATGTGAACGAATTGAAGGAGATTTGACTTCGTACCTATGGATATAGAATTTTCCAGACACGAGGGTAACTCATCTACCCAAAGTGGGTACCGATCATACTCCTATCTTCTTAGAATCCAACCCAGAAAAGAGAAAATTACAAAAACCGTTTAGATGTATTAGATCATGGTTAACATACCCAACTTTAACACTGGTTGTTAATGCCTCTTGGAGACTACACTCGAAGAGAAACCCCAATAATGGTCTTCATTCGAACCTTAAACTCCTCCCGTCGGATCCAGCTCATTGGAATTCAGATGTCTTTGAAATATTCACAAAAATATTAAAAATCTAAATACTAATATAGATAATATCCACAGATCTGGCAATTCTACAAGAATAAAAGAAATAAAAAAAACTTCAAGCAGATCTGGGAAAATGGTACGAAATCAAAAACGATTTCTATCACCAGCTTTCTACAAGAATTTGACCAAAACACCGAGTATTTCCATGCGACAACATCTAATCAGAAAATAATCAATTCTATAAACTCTCTTAAGGAGCCTTCCCGTGTTTGATTATCTGATAGAGATCAAATATACTCTCTCCTAGTCAACCATCTTAGTCAGATCAGCTCCTCCCAAATCAATAACAAAGATCTAGATCTTTCAAGATTAACCGATCCTTGCATTACATAAGAGAAAAATAATTCTCTATGTGAAATTCCGTCAAAAGAGGTAATTTGGACTACTATTTCTAATATGAATCAGTGGGAGCACCGAGTCCAGACGGTTTTCAACTCGTTCTTTTTAAAGAAAACTAGGAAACTTTGGGTAACGATATCACTTACGCAATTCAAGATTTCTTTAAAACCGACATATTAAATCCGGATTTCAACCATTCCTTTATTACCCTAATCCCGAAAATTTCAACCCCTCAAACCCCAACAGATTTTAGACCAATAAGCTTAAGCAATACTATCTATAAATAAATTTCCAAAATCCTAGCGAATAGGCTAAAACCGATTCTTAACAAGAGGATATCCCCCAACCAATCATCCTTTCTTATGGGAAGACATATCACTGATAACATTATCATAGCTCATGAGCTTCTTCATTCGATGATAACTTCCAAAGCTAAAAAGGTTATCTAGCTTTCAAATTAAATATTTCTAAAGATTTTGATATGGTTGAGTGGGGTTTTATTAATAAAGCTCTAATTTCCTTTAGTTTCAAATCTTCTTGGGTTAACTTGATCATGCGATGCGTTTCAACCACTTCCTTCTCCATCTTTCTTAATGGTTCCCCAGGACCGATGTTTAAAAATTCAAGAGGTCTAAGACAAGGAGACCCGCTCTCAACGTAGCTTTTTCTAATTTGCATGTAAATCCTTTCCAGACTTCTGGAAAATGCAATTAAGGAAAAAAAGATATATGGGCTTAAAATCAATAAAGATGTTTCGAATATTTCTCATTTTTTCTTTGCAGATGATTGCTTTCTTTTTACAAAAGCGGATCTAGGAGAAGCAAAAAACTTATTAGATATTCTATCGGATTTTAGTAACTTAACGGGCCAAATGATCTACCTCCAAAAGTCGGGAATATATTTTAGCCATCGAATTCATCCGAGATATGAGAAAATAATTACTAGAATTCTCAAAGTCCAACTGATGACTAATAACGAAAAATACCTGGTAAATCCTCAATTCTTTGATAAAAAAAGAAAGGAAAACTTTGAACCCTTTCTACAGAGATACTACTCAACTCTACAAGGATGGAAATCAAAGCTTCTTCCCCATGAGGGCTGATAGGTGTGGTAAACGCCTTGATATTTTTCTATTGTTTATGCTTTCTTGTAAATTATGTATCTTATGATTGCTTTTGAGTTTATCAGGTGTAATGGAGTCATTAGAGCAAAAATAAGTGAAACTAGCTCAAATCCAGGATTTCTTCTCATCATCTTGAAGACAACGAAAAGACGAAGCCAATGACAAAAGAATGGAGTCAATCCGACGTCGTATGAAGAATCTGGAGGCATTTGAAGCAAGCCTAAGTTGTCGAAAACTGGAGAACCTACAGAACTGTTATAGGCACCCGAGTTTCTACTCAGGCAGTCATGAAATATTAATGACACGAGACGAGCTGAGAACTGAGTTAGGTTTTGGCTTGCTGCCAGCAGCCCAGCACATGAAATATCAATGACACGGGAGAAATGAGTTCAGCTGCTGTTGCTGTTGATTCTCGACGATGAAGGAAATGGTCGTCGATGATGTGAACGACCATGGCAGTGAGGATTATCGTGATGATGAAGAGATGATAACGTTCACTTCTTCTCGAGTTGATGGATGATGGTGCTGTCGTTCACGGCCGGCAGATGATCATGACGATGTTGATAAGTCACTCTCATCGGTGTTGAGTCTGGTGGATGATGATGGCTGCTTCCATTAACAGGGACCGAAAAGTTCAGGGAATGCTCGTGCAGTATGCAGATTAGCAATGTGTTGTTCGAGAGAACGATGAAGGTGCTTTGAGTTAACTAGTACATAGCTTGGCAGTTGCGTGAACGAGTATGGGAGGTTCAGCTCTGGGGTTGAGGCTCGAAGTGGGTTGATGCAGTTTGCCGTAGCTAATGGCAGTGACGATGAGTTGAAGATGGAGCTGAGTTGCTGCCATTAACAGAGATGAAGCTGAGAAATGAAGGCAGTGATAACGGAGTTTGGCTTTTGCAGCGAGACTGTTGGCTGGTGATGGAGAGGATTCGTTTGCATGGCAGTTGGTGATCGATGAAGACTGGTTGTAGATGGAGAAAGCTCGACGTGCAGTATGGCAGGATTTTAAACTGTAGTAATGGTGATGGATCAATGGTATAAGATGGAGAAGATCATGGGAGTTTGTGGTCGGCGCTAGGAAGATTGATGTCGATCTCAAGTGATAATACATAAGCTTGTTACTGCCAGGGAGAACGAGAAATAGAAGAACTGAAGTTTGCTGGTGTTGTTGTGTTATCGTGCATGGTGTGTAGTGACTGAGATGAATGGGAAGAAGGGGTATGGCCGGAACTTACACAGGAGGTGATGGAGAGCTGTTGTTGCCAATCTCATTCACGCCGGCAACCATGGGTCCAAGGGTCGTGTTCGATGGGTTGAGATAGGATTTGAAGCTAAGAATACGGACCAGGGGAGTTCTGGTTTGGTTCTTTGTTTTTGGTTTCGAGTTTGAGAAGTTAACAGGGCTTGGAGGAGGCACGAGAACTGCAGTAGAAGACGATGAATTATTGATGCTGCAGTTAATTGACAGCAGCGACTAATGGTGATTATCGGTAATGAGGAATGGAGATGTACTAGTCCTGCAAGCAAGAGACCGAGGGGATGGTGAGCATGAGCCTGTGATGGATATGATGGTAGTGTTGGAACTGGTGGAGATTGATGTCGTGCTCGAGCTGATAAAACCCGATGGAGTAAGTTCAAAGAAGAGAGACGAGAATGGTCTGAGTTTGAGTCCGAGTGAGAGAAGAAACGAGATTATCTCGTTTAGAAAAGTTATCAGAAGAGATGTTGTTTTTGTTGAACCAGAGAGAGCAGTGATTGAAACTGCAAATAGATGAATGCACGAATGATATTGCAGGGAAGGAGGAGTTGAGTTATGCCGTGTACCTGATGTTGTCGAAGGCTGGATTTGGCTTGTTAGTTTCAGGTGACTGAAAGGCTTAAGTAAATTTGGATTGCATTATGGGCCTGTATTGGGCTGGAACTTAAGTTAGGCGGAAGTGGTCAGGTGATAGACACATTTTTGTGTCTAATTTGTCCTCAATGTCTGTATTGTTGGAACTCTATTTTTGTACTAATATTGTGTTTTTATGTTTGTTTAGGTGTTTTTGGAGAAAATACCCTTGTATGGAAAGAGTTGCTCAAAAAGTGATGATTTACACCCCGGAGAAAAGTACTAAAGGCACCCCGAAATGTCCTGGAGGCGCCCCAGAAATGTACCGGAAACGTCCCAGAAATGTCCCGGAGGAAACCAGAAAAATTACTATTTCAACCCAAGAATTACTATTTCAGCCCAAATTCCTAAGGGGACACCACTGCTTGCTAAGGGGACACCTTTTCACGATTTGAATTTGAAAATGGCGGGAGAAATCAATCACGCCTACATGAAATTTCTACTCGATTCTTGGACGTGTTTTTGGAAGATTCGATCGCTGGAAATTATTGGGCTAAGCCTGTTAAGGCTAAACAGGCCGAATGCAAGTGATTTTAGCGATCAAGTTGGGCTGAAATGACCGGGAGAGAAGATCAAAGTCCAAACAGGGGAGCTGTTTTCACGGGAGAATATTTTGGAAAATATTGGATTCTGTTGGAGGATATACGTGCGTTATCTCATGGGATTCGAATATATCTAAGCTAGGAAAGATTGAGAGAGCGTCAGAAGCCAAGAGAATATTTGGTAAACACGATTTCGATTAAACAGGAAAAAAATCAAAAATATTATTCTCGCGTCTGCAAAGAATTGAAGAGAAGATTATATGGAGTTATGATGGAAGATATCGATGTTGTTGGGTATAAATAGCTCACTGAGGTCAAGGAGAAAGGTTGTCGAGAGTTGGGAGGAGAGGAGAGAAGGCTGCAGAGGGAGAATCACCATTTCTCTCTGCTGCTGCTGCTGCCATTGATGAAGAGGAAGAACACGAAGAACAGACGGCCAAAGACAGTCGTTCCCAAACAGTGACAACGACCGGTCTCTGTTGGTCGTAGTCAGCTACGCAGACAACAGCAGCACTCTTTTATCGTTCTTTGTAACGGTGTTCTGTAACGCTTATAAGCGTTGCAGTTTACCGATTTTCACCCTTTTCTCCATTTTTTCTTCATTGTAAACACCAATTGAGCTTAATAAAATATTTTGAGAGGTATTTCACTATGATGAACTAAACCCAAGCACTGGGACGACGGAGAAAGCCTTAATTCATCCATGTGTTAATTTAATTAATTCTTTTTATTTACTTTTTGCACTAATTTTAATTGAATTAAGATTTTAAATTAATTACTTGTGATTTTATTTAATGGGGTATGCTTGGTCCTAGGGATTTTTGATGCGCCATGCTCATAAAATACAACTAATATTTTATAAAATCTATCTTGGCAATAAACTAGAGTTAATATTTGTTTTGTTTTTGAACAATAATTGTTAGAATTAATTTCTGAACCACTTGAAAATGAAAAAAACGGCCGTATCTTTAGTCCCAGTACTCTTTCCCATATTGTTAATATTTTTTGTATATATTTTTTTTTTAAATCTTTACAAGTCCGAGCAACGAACTTTTACTACCACTTTCAATATTATAACAAAATGGCGCCGCCGACGCGGACTTGTATATAGATTGATTTATTTTTTTTAGATTTATTATTTTTTTTTAGAATTGTATGTTCCTTTTTACGTTTCTTTTTGTCTTTATTTTGCAGGTTCAAAGTGAAAACTAAGGACTTGGAGAGGAAAAATCATAAAGCGAAAAGAGAAGAAAAAAAGGACAATTTTAGGATTTAATTTTTAATTTGTAATTTTTTTAGAGTGTGTGAGGAAAACTGTAATTTTTTATTTATTTATTTTGGACTTTGGACTTTAAACAATTGGACTTTGTTTTTTTTTTTAACCCTACGAAAGGGTATTATTATTAAAAAAATAAATAAATTATTATATAAACTGTGTGCAGGGAAGGACGACGATTACTATATCGTCTCGGCCCCTCGGGTTCGCACACGGCATAGGAGTCGTGGCCCGAGTCGACGACAACGGTTCATCGCCCGTCTGGTACGGGAGGTAAGTCCAATCGAAACACCCGTGAATCTCCTGCAAGCGGGTTACTGTCTGCCTTAAGGTGATAATTTTTTGAGGACGAACCGGACTGTCTTTATTTTCCTAGTAAAGGGCAAGGCCTGGCCTAAACAAGATAAGGGTTCGGATTTCATCACCCTTCCCTTCTTGCCCGCCTTAGGAAAACGAAACCTAACGCGAACCCAAGCTTAAAATTTGGAATAGAACGAGACCGATAGGGTAACGAGCTTAATAGGAAACTCGTTCGAAAAATATTGGTTGCTCTTTAAGCACACTCCAAAGTTCATGATGGTTTCTGTGAGTTGAATGCGTGACTGCGCCGCCTTGTGATAGCGGTGAAGCCTTGGGTATCAAAGCTCTACTGAGCTTCCCTCGCCTCAATTCAACTTACTTTGACTCGGATTGATTCCAGAGGGGTTTGCTCAAATTGCAACGAATTCCCTTTCGAAAGATAGAAGCTGGTCTAGAAACAATCTAAGTGGATCCATCATGCTTTTTGTTTGCTAGAAATCTTTAGGTTTGCTTTGGTGGAGTCGAGTCGGCCTTGTTTGTGATTGTATAGAATCCCTCTGTAGTTTATATTTCTTCGGTGATGAATCCTTTTGAGGAGACGCCACCTGCGATGACGTTGCGAGAATATATGTCTAGAAATTCTCGTTATCAAGAGACGTCTTCGGAAATGACTCTTGGTGAATATATTCGTGGGAAACGATATATGGATACTCCAACTTTTATTGAGGAATCACCTCTAACGATCTATGAGAAATATTATAAACATAGACCATGTAGTTGGGAACAAAGCTTGAGAATTCGTGAATATCAAAAATTATATTGTGATGATGATGAGGAGGAGGATGGTGATGATGATTATAATGATATTTCTAGTTCAAATCCAAATAATTTTAATAATTATTTACCTATTCAAAAGGACGAGGATTTGACTAGAAATACCCCCGTTTTAGACGATGATTACGAAACCGATGATGGTTTAGAGGAACCAGTTTATCTTGAGAGTACTGTTTTCGAGTCAAACGATTTAGAAACAATAGTCTTAGAAGAACTCGTAGAGATTAGCGGGGATGAACCTGACTTAGAAAAATCAATCGCCCACTTTCAGGAATCTGATGACCTAGAAATTAGGGAGATTATGACCAGTCTACCTAGAGACGCCGAAAACTCTAAGTTTGGGGGTGATTATCATTCTCCATGTTCTTTAACTCTTAAAAATATCCCTCACTTGGGACTTGACATCAATGCCTCACCCATCTTACGAGACTATCTTCGTACTCGTTTTCCAGAACCTAATGATATCCAACAAGAGTCTCAACTGTTAGAAACCCATCCTCTGGTTGATGTGGTTAACCCAGGCAATAATACCAAGATTGATTTTGTTTTCCCACCAAATAGTTTTCTTCCAAATGTGGGAACATATAGATTTCAAATGTGTCGAATATTAAGTTGTGAGACTAAACCTAAATGCTTTAGGAAATTAGAATCGACACATTTGCTTAAGGATGACCACTACTCTCATTGTGGTCAATTATGTAAGTCATATCTGATTGACTTAGAGGATCCGCAATTATTTAGGTTATTACTTCGTGATTCTAAGTTCGTATTTGAGTTTTTCCAGACTCTAGGACCTAGTAATTTAGATCCAATCTATGAGGAAATGCATCCAAGAAAAATATTTTATTTAGACCCTTTCATAGAACCTGAACCTGAACCACAATTAGATATAAATATCTTAATCAGGAAACTAGGTAAGGGCACGCTAGTCTTGTTCATTTTTTGGTTCACTGCAATTTCCTGTTGTCATCTCTTTTTGGTTTTAAAGACCCGCAGTTATTCCGGCTACTGTTATACGGTTCGAGTTGACTAAACCTTTTCTAAGTCTGGCTGAAGACTTTAAACTTAGCACTTTTTGGGAGGTAACCCAATCTCATGCAACACGGTAATATCCTTCCTTAACTCTTTTGCTTCAAATAGTAACCGTTTCTCCTTGTTCATGCTTTTAATTTCATCTTTAGAACATTGAGGACAATGTTAGATTTAAGTTTGGGGGTATGGGAAAATCTTTTAGTTGCAATAAATAAACTCCAGAGCCTAGAAATTTACGCCTATTAAGGATAGCACTAACCAATCTAAGTGGATGGAAACATTTTTGTTTTAGGAGTTGAGGAACCAATCTGACTAGATGGAAACATCTATAGAGTCTATTCATAAAAGCACAGAGCTCAGGTGTTAGAAATAACATGATAGTTTCGCCATATCTCGTCGAGTCCTTTTCACTTTCTATTTTCAGTTTTCTTTTATTTCAAGTGATTTGGTGGGGCACACGATTCAAGTTGTTACCACTGCTAGGGTGAATTAGAGTGACTGAGATTACTAAAAAAAAAAAAAGACTGGACCAGTTAGACCAATCGGAATAAGTATTAACACTTGGATAGCAATATGCGTGTGTTCTCCCTGTTTCCGTCGCCTAAGCAAGCGTGGAATGCAGGACCCGTGGGAACTATCGTGTAATCTGCTGACAAGAAGCATGCGCTTGGATCAAAAATCTATTCATGCCGTTAAAAAAAAAATTATTGTTATGTGTAGTCAACTGCTGGTTCCCTTGTATTTGCCAGTTTGTTGATCTAGATTTAAGTTATTGACCACTGGTTCCCTTGTATATGCCAGTTGTGTTGATATTAGTCAGACCGGTATCTCAGTCCATTAGGATAGGTTCATTCTGGCAGTGGCCTTCAGACAGATATGGGAAACATCGTTCACTTTTCAACCATCTACATTTTTCTTTTTCCATCTTCTTTCTTTTCATGTGATTAGTCTGACTCCGAGTATGATGTCCATCGTGAAAATCTTAGTAGAGCTCTGTCACTTATATGAATTTTAGTATGCTTGAGTGAAAACTCGTGTACAGTAATTGGAATTTCGCATCAGGGTACTTCCTCCTATAATTAATAAGTATGCCAACCAAGGAGGTTCTTTAGTGCTTTCCAAGATTTTGCGTAGATAGTTAGGGTCTGGAGTATTGGTTTTTGTGGGTACACCTCTGATAAACCCACCCGAGATTAACTCGGTCACTTTTCAAGAATAAATTTGCTCGAGGACTAGCAAATAATAAGTTTGGGGGTATTTGATAGACACATTTTTGTGTCTAATTTGTCCTCAATGCCTGTATTGTTGGAACTCTATTTTTGTACTAATATTGTGTTTTTATGTTTGTTTAGGTGTTTTTGGAGAAAATACCCTTGTATGGAAAGAGTTGCTCAAAAAGTGATGATTTACACCCTGGAGAAAAGTACTAAAGGCACCCCAGAAATGTCCTGGAGGCGCCCCAGAAATGTACCGGAAACGTCCCAGAAATGTCCCGGAGGAAACCAGAAAAATTACTATTTCAACCCAGGAATTACTATTTCAGCCCAAATTCCTAAGGGGACACCACTGTTTGCTAAGGGGACACCTTTTCACGATTTGAATTTGAAAATGGCGGGAGAAATCAATCACGCATGCATGAAATTTCTACTTGATTCTTGGACGTGTTTTTGGAAGATTCGATCGCTGGAAATTATTGGGCTAAGCCTGCTAAGGCTAAACATGCCGAATGCAAGTGATTTTAGCGATCAAGTTGGGCTGAAATGACCGGGAGAGAAGATCAAAGTCCAAACAGGGGAGTTGTTTTCACGGGAGAATATTTTGGAAAATATTGGATTCTGTTGGAGGATATACGTGCATTATCTCATGGGATTCGAATATATCTAAGCTAGGAAAGATTGAGAGAGCGTCAGAAGCCAAGAGAATATTTGGTAAACACGATTTCGATTAAACAGGAAAAAAATCAAAAATATTATTCTCGCGTCTGCAAAGAATTGAAGAGAAGATTATATGGAGTTATGATGGAAGATATCGATGCTGTTGGGTATAAATAGCTCACTGAGGTCAAGGAGAAAGGTTGTCGAGAGTTGGGAGGAGAGGAGAGAAGGCTGCAGAGGGAGAATCACCATTTTTCTCTGCTGTTGCTGCTGCTGCCATTGATGAAGAGGAAGAACACGAAGAACAGACGACCAAAGACAGTCGTTCCCAAACAGTGACAACGACCGGTCTCTGTTGGTCGTAGTCAGCTACGCAGACAACAGCAGCACTCTTTTATCGTTCTTTGTAACGGTGTTCTGTAACGCTTATAAGCATTGCAGTTTACCGATTTTCACCCTTTTCTCCATTTTCTCTTCATTGTAAACACCAATTGAGCTTAATAAAATATTTTGAGAGGTATTTCACTATGATGAGCTAAACCCAAGCACTGGGACGACGGAGAAAGCCTTAATTCATCCATGTGGTAATTTAATTAATTCTTTTATTTACTTTTTGCACTAATTTTAATTGAATTAAGATTTTAAATTAATTACTTGTGATTTTATTTGATGGAGTATGCTTGGTCCTAGGGATTTTTGATGCGCCATGCTCATAAAATACAACTAATATTTTATAAAATCTATCTTGGCAATAAACTAGAGTTAATATTTGTTTTGTTTTTGAACTATAATTGTTAGAATTAATTTCTGAACCACTTGAAAATGAAAAAAACGGCCGTATCTTTAGTCCCAGTACTCTTGCCCATATTGTTAATATTTTTTGAATATATATTTTTTTTAAATCTTTACAAGTCCGAGCAACGAACTTTTACTACCACTTTCAAAACTATAACATCAGGCCTTGGCTGAGACTTGGAAAGCAGTTCTTAACCTGGAAAGAGACGGCTATATAAGCTCTCTAGGGTTCTATTCTATGAGGGATTATCTTCTCTTCTATTTTTTTTCCTAGGGTTTGAACATGATAGTTTTATTGCTTCTTCTTGTTTATGAAATCCATTGATATGATTAGTAATTCTCTTTTGGTTAAGGAATAAGTTGGAATCCCAACCATGATATTTATGCAATGAATTAGTTTTGTCTCCATACTTTGTTGCTTATGATTCACTTTTAATATTGTTACATGATTTGAATACATGTTTAGTCGAGTCGCGAATCGGTTGAATTAGTTTTCATCTCTATTGCTAGATTAGGGTTATTATATGCAAAAGTGATAATTCCTGATTGCAAGTAGCATAATTGTGAGTATTGCTTGTAGTGATACATCCTAATAGTCACAAGTGGATCATAACCTTTGTTAAAACGGATTAGTGCTTTTACACGTTCATTTGCATTGATTAGTCTTATTTCATAGAACTTAGTGCTCTTAGGGAGTTAAACTTAATTGTGCTTTTACACTTTAGGTTGCTTTCTAGGTAGAATTCACATTCGCATCTTTTAATGTGTTTGTTGATGACAAGAGGAAATTAGCGGGATATTCTTGCGATCAAGGTATCCTAGGACTTTTGATAAAAGTTGAGATTAAATATCAATTCTAGTTATTGTTACAAATTCATGTTTGTGAATGAAAACTAATCCTTGACCAATATCTTCATCTTATTGATTTGCTTGTTTATTTCATTATTTGCTTTTAGTTTATTTTCCTTTAAATAAAAATCAGAAATCCCCCTTGTTTATATAGGAAACCGAAACAACTTGACAACCTAGATCCTCTCTGTGGGAACGATCCTTTCTTACCCTTGCTATATTATATATTTTAAGTTGTGAGAAAGTAATATTATTTTTGACGCATATGACAGCGATCACGGGGCGGACAGTGCTAATAAAATCCATTCTTCAATCCTACCCTACTTATCAAATGCAAGTGTTAGAACTCCCAAAAGAGACGTTGGACCAACTTGATAGAATTCAAATAAATTTTTGGTGGAATAAAGATGTATCTAAAAGACAAGGCGGGTTCATAAAAGCCTGGTCAGATTTATGTAAACCCATATCTCAAGGGGAATTAAGAATAAAAAACCCTCACAAATTCAATCTAGCGCTTCTTACAAAGCTAGCAAGTAAATTAATCTCCAATCCAGATCAATTGTGGGTAAAACTCCTAAAAGCCAAATATTTTCCAAACTCACACCCTCTAGAGTCCTCAAGAACCTCCAACCTCTCATGGATATGGACTAGTATCAAAAAAAGGTCTGGAACTTAAAAGAAATTTCTTCTGGCAAATAAAAGATGGAGAGTCGGAAAAAATTTGGGAAGACAGATGTATTCCTAATGAAGATGTTATTCAAAAACCAGATGATAAAGTAAACCAAATTCCGGAGTGGGTAAATGAGTTGATTACTCTAGATAATAATTGGGATATGGGAAAATTAAATGAATTATTCTCTCCAAACATTAAGGAAAAAATCCTAGAAATATCAACTCAAATCAGAGAGAAAGACAAGATCAAGTGGAGACGTCCCTTTTCAGGAGATTTTTCAGTGAAAAATATATATAATTTCCTTATAATACAAGACCAAGATTCTGATATTAGGGATAATTTCCCGTGGAAGAAATTGTGGAGAATTAAAGCTATTCCAAGAATTAAACTATTCGTTTGGAAATTAGTACAAAAAGCTTTACCAACTTCTAATAGACTGGCGAAGCATATGTCTAATATTTTGGCGGACAGTCAGATGTGTAACTCTCAAGTTCAAGAAAATGATGAACATCTTTTCAGACTTTGTCCATTTGCAAGAGTTATTTGGTTTAGTTTACCTTTGAGCCATATCACAACCAAGCTACCACAAACAACTTAAATAACTCGGTAAAAAATTAGATAGAAGATCCGATCAACTCTCAAATATCGGATAAAATAGCTACAATTCTCTGGTTCATATGGAAGCACAATTGTTCAATTGTTTTTGATAATAAAATTCTGAACCCATCCATGTTGATAAAGCAAATAAACAAATTCTTATATTCAGCCTCTGCAACAACAATTACGAAAAATACTTCGGGCAATACTAGGAATTTAATAAGTACAAATTGGGTTTATCTAAACACATATTGGATAATCTTTGTATACGCGGCTCATAAGAAAGAGGATCTATCAATGGGATATGTTTTTTTTTATTATTCTCAACTGATCAAGAGGAATTTATACATATTGAAGCGGGGTCAGATAAAGCAATGTCGGCAGCCCACGCAAAAGCGAAAGCTATGTTAAAGGCCATGCATTGGTTAAGGGATAACATATTATCTAGTGTTTCGATTGTCACATATTGCAAAAGTGTTGCGGACTTCGCGTCAAATAAGAGCAAAGAAATTGCTTGGGAAGATGAAAACTCAGTCAAAGAAATATAAAAAAACTTCGAATCACTTCCCCGAGCTAAGGTAAGGTATATAAACAGAAAACATAACTAAGCAGCGGATACTCTGGCGAAAGAAGCAAGAATAAAGAGTTTGCAACATCTTTCGATGTGCATTAAGGAAAAAAATTAGTAAATCAAGTTTATTGTCTAATATCTTTGAAAGATTTGACATTATAAATCTTTTGTACTATATTTCTTGAGTAATAAAATTAACTTTCCTATCAAAAAAAAAACACAATAATGCTCGGTCACATATAAACAAAATGATGTTACCGACCCAACAATGATCTTGTGTCGGGAATTTAACTTCTCGATATGGTCTACGAATAACATAACATAAATTACGACACCGTGAACTTAGCAGCAAAGAATAAATCAAGAAGAGGGAAAAGACCTTGGGATAGTATCTAGTTTTCAAATGAGAAAAAAACCACATCCATTAGTGTGTCACATAAATGTTTGATGCTTATTGGGGCTCTTTTGGCCTGAGTTTGAAGCTCGCCAGCATCTCTTTGCGGATCAAAAACAAGTTAGTGTCCCATAATAAGTCTGCAAAGGGGAATATTTGTGAAAAAAGATTTTTTTCACAAGGATTGTATCCCTATTGTAAATTTTTTTTCAAATACGTTTAAACTTCTTTAAATTTTTTTCTTGTAGAAAAAAAATTCACCCAAAAAAGATCTTGAGTGAACACACACTTCCGAACCCAAGACCAAACCACAACCCAAGTGGGTTGAATGAAGTACTTTTCATATGTGAAAGTATGTTTATCAGAGAGTTATGACGTGGATTCCAAGAATCCTAGTGATATAAAGAAACTTTTATCTTTAGTTTTCCATCTAGATTTTGATAGATATTTGAAAATATATATAATTCCATGGAATTCAAACTAGACTTGTGTGGATGTTTATAAATCCATCATAAAAATTAAATTCTATAAAAATCTAAGGCATTCAGTTTAGATATTGTGACTCGTAGAAAATCTTCGGTATTCAATTTTTTTTTCATGATCCAAGAAAATTGTGGTTATTTTTGATCTTATTAGGAAAAAAAAAATATTTTTCTTTCATCAGACTCTCTGTGGGAAAAGAATTTCCTGGATTCTTGTATCAGGCAAAAATAAATTGTAAAACATAAAAAAAATTGCTAGGAAAATGGAATTATATTAAACAAAAAGAGTTTTACAAATGGTTGAGGAGTGGAGGCAATGATCTCATCCATTCCCAAAAACTATTTTGTTGTCTACAATACTTTGCAGCAACATCAGTAAATGATAAAAACTCAGAATTTCTACTGACATGCTTGACTTCATAAAAATTGAAATTGTTCAAAAAAACAAACCAACTAGTCTGGTTATTTTTATTTCTTAAGTAAGAGACCGGTTTCTTAGCATCACTGTTGATGAATATCATTTCTAGATTCAGATTCTTAGCCCATTCAGCAGCTACAAGAATTACGAGACATCCAGCTTTTTTGGATCTTTAGCTATCTCTATAAATGTTTTGCAACATCCATAATTTCATGTTCCATCAATAATATAAATGCAAATACCAGTAGAGTTATCTCTATAAGAGGCATCACAATATAACATAGCATAATTATTAGGTAGATTATCTGGTGGTGAATGAGATAGGGTTGCTCTGGTAACGAGTGGCATAGAGTTATTGGTAGTAGCTTCTATAGTTTCTCCTGCAAGTTTCATGGCATAAGAAGCCGTAGCAGCAACACTTAAGATTTTCCTTGAAATGTCTTGAAGCATTTATCCCTTTGTATGGTCCAGGCAATAGTAAGTATTTGACGCATCATTGTCATATTTTTACATGTATAAATCCACTTACATATCCATGAATGGATGTCTATATCAGAGCTAGAACCTTGTAGCACCAGATTCCCACAGGAATTAAAGCCCAAACCTCTTTCGAGAATGAGCAGTGAAGAAAAACATGTTCTGCAGTTTCTAACGTATTATCCCCACAGAGAGAACAATGAGCATCTTGTTCAGGAGAAAATCTAAACACTCCAGACTTAGTGGGAAGTGTGTTTCTTATGCATTTCGAGAGAAAAAGAACTTTGGGTAAAACTGGTGTATTTCACAAATTTTTTTAGTTCTGTGTCTGTTGAGTGCTAAGTGGCGACCTATTATGATTTGAAATAACTATATATGTAGTCCTGACTTGAAAAACACCAGACTTAGTATGAGGCCAGACTAATCTGTCTTCCCCTATCAAAGGTAACCTAGTATTACTAATTTTCTGGCAGTTATCTGGAGTAAAAAAACACTGAACTAGATCAATGTTCCACTGTTTAGTGTGTAAAACATTAATATCGTTTATTAGGTACGCCGACTGGATAAAGATGATAATGATGGTTCAGAAGGAAACAAATGCTAGTGCGCATTCTATCTTCCGTAAAAAACCATTGAAATATCGATGATGAGTAGATCGTTTCAATTTTAAGTGTCTGAGCATAAATAACATATTCAATGATAGTCTTTGTTACACCATCATTAGTCTGAGTTCAAGGTGGATTTTTCGTATGTTGTTAAGGATACAAACAACACAAAAATAATCTTGCACTGGAAATACCATGCAATGGTGATTGGAACTCCAAAATGTGCAAGCAGACTAATTTTTCTTTTGAGGAGTGGAACCTTATCAAGCAACCTATTTTCTCACACTGTTGTACTTATACCTATACATATCAAGTATGTTCACTAGGTATATTCGTTGATAAGTACACATATTACTGCATTATTAAGGGGTTGATTATTCCAAATGACTTTTCCCCCTTTTAACAAGATATACTTGGTATTTACATATGAATCAGTTCGATATGGATGATAATTATATTTGTTAAGTCTTTATGATTCCATACAAATTTTTAAAAGAATTCATATTAATATATCATAGTTTCAAAAAATTACAATCGATGGACCTAAAATGAAACCTTATAAGTCTATATAATTCATCTAACACATGAATCCATGCTAATCCACATAGTTCTTGATTTAATACATCCCATGTAAAGCTTTCATTCAAGTGAAAATGCACCATTGTCTCTTAGTGACTTGTGGGTCCAATGATCAAATCCCACCAAGATTATTTAAACAGTTTAAAGTTTCATTTTCCCAGTCAGAAGTCCGAAAAAACTAATAAGTGATGACTGTCGAGACTTACATACATCAGTTAAAGGAACGATGAGGCCAATGAATAACAAAATTTAAGCTGCCATGATACCTAAAATTGATAGACGAGCAATGTGTACTTGGCGTTTGGATGGTAGTTTACACTGCGAATACTAACGAAAATATGTAACTTATAAGTATTTGCAATAATAATGTGTTAATAAATTCTCAATAAAGTTATGCGATATTTTGATTGAATAAAAATCCAGCACCTTTTAGACAGTCTAATTTAATTTTGAAACTGTTTTTTTTTAATACGAAAATAAATTCATTGGTGGGAGGATTAAATGACAGAGGTTTTATCCATTTGGATTTTTAGATTAATCCAATCTGGAATATTGTCTTGGTTACGCCAACTAACAGAGCTATCTAGAGTAATTGCAAATTTAGCTAAAGAGTGAGCCACATCATTGGCTTTCCTGGGTGCATACCTAATTATTAAAACTACCCCTTAAAACATCTAGAATTTCTGAAATAATACAATTTGAGGTCCACTTCACAGCATCTCTATTCCCGTTGATGGCAGCAATTATATTTTTGCAATCTCCTTCTATGTGTAGATTACTGCAACCTATTGTCTTTGCCCACTGTATTCCTTTGTATGCTGCAATGGCCTCTGCTTGCTCAGCATTTATGGCTCTGTCTGGTGTGCATCCAACTCCATGTTGCTCACCTGCAATATCACGAATTATTAATCCTAATCCTGATTTCTTATTTAATAAGTCAAATGCAACATCAAAATTTAACTTTAAATAATCCTGGGTTGGAGGATCCCAAGAGTCCCTGTAAGAAGTGTTTACAATATTTCTTCCTTGATTACTCCCTATTAAGGAATTCTGCCAGTCATTATAGTAAGACTGTATTCTGCTAGAGAGAGCAGCTACATTCACATGTATATTATCAAACAAAACTGCACACCTGTTTTTACATATGTGCCACAAAGCTACACAAACCTTCTGATAACAGGTAAGATCATCTACATTCATTCTCTGGCTATTATGATTAAATTTATCAGATAACCAATCATTAATATTACAATTACTAATCATGTTTGCTAACAGGGTATTTGTAGCAAGCCAAATATTCCTTACAATAGGGCAATCAATAAGAAGATGTTGCATTGTTTCTATTGAGTTGTTACAAAGAGAACAATTCCCAATAGCATGGTTAACATATCTGGAGAGTTTTTCATTAGTGGGAAGCATTCCATTAAGAAATTTCCAAATGAAATGTTGCAGTCTTGGTGGAAGCTTAGTTTTCCAAAAGAGTTTCTAGTTTAAGTTTCTATTTCCTATTGAGCCAACAAGAGATTCATTGAGAATAACTTTATAGGCAGATTTAACAGTAAATCTACCACTATTTTCAGGTTCCCATCTAAGGATATCTACATCTCTCCGAGGAAGTCTAATATCTCTAATTTGATTAACGGTTTGTTGGTCTAAAAGAGCCTCAAAAATATCCACCTTCCAATTGTTACTACCTGCATCTATTAGCTGATTGACAGTGGACATATGTGAAGAAACCATTGTACTATTAACTAAGTTCCTATTCCCAGGTATCCATCTATCTTTCCAAATTGTTATTTCTTTACCATTTCCTATTTCCCAGCAACTGAATTTTTTCACATTCAATAAACCTTTGGTTATACCCTTCCAAATCCAAGATCCATTATCAGTAAACTCATTATGAAGAGGATTAGAGTTATGAAAATACTTACCTTCCAGCAGTTTGACCCACAAAGCATCCTTACAGGTGACCATCCTCCAAGCAAGTTTAGTTAGGAGAGCTTCATTCATAATAGCAGACTGTTTAAGGCCTAATCCTCCTAGACATTTAGGGAGGGATATCTTTGTTCCACTTTTTAATATAAACACCTTTAGTATTTTTCTTCTTATTTCACCAAAAATTACTTTGAATGGAATCCATCTTATTAGTAAGGATTTTGGGCATTGGGAACACAGACATGTGGTGAGGAGCAAGAGTACTGACAACAGATTGAGTAAGAACAGTTCTTTCTGGCTAACTTAGGAACTTAGATTGCCAAGGATCTAGTCTACCATCATATCTGTCCATAAGCTCACTAAAGGTTTGAGTTTTATTTTTTTGAATCAGTAATGGAACACCTAAGTATTTATCATTAAGAGTAAGTCTCTTAATGTTAAGAATATTTGAAATTTCATTCTTAACATTATTAGGCACTTTAGGACTAAATGACATACCTGATTTCTCATAGTTGACAGCCTGACCTGAATATAAACTGAATTGTTCTATGATAGAAGCTAGGTTCCTAACACATCTAGCATTTTCCATAGTAAAGAGGAGGCAATCATCTGCAAAGAAAAGATGAGACACTGCAAGGCAGAGTTTGTTAGCTTTCATACCTTGGATTTGATTATCATATTCAGCTTTCATAAGGGCTCTAGAAAAAGAATCCATGCATAGTATAAAAAGATAGGGGGATAAGGGATCCATATGCCTCTGCTCTCTTTGTGGTGAAAACACATCTCCTCGAGAACCATTTAACATTGTGGAAGTGGTAACAATACTTAAGCATTGCTAAATCATTCTACACCAATCTTCACAGAATCCTAGTTTTCTTAGAGTGGCTAAAAGAAATGGCAATTATATAATATCAAAAAGCTTTGGACATGTCCAGCTTTACAACCATCCACCCATTAGTAGCTTTGCAATTTCTCATGGAATGTATCAACTAATGTGCTATTACAATGTTGTCTGTAATTAACCTACCGGACAAAAAAGCCGTTTGATATGGGGAGATAATTTTATCTAACATGCATTTAAGTTTAGTGGCTAAGAACTTAGATATAATTTTGTAAGCTACATTACATAAACTTATAGGTCTAAAACCAGCTGCATTTTTTGGACAATTATATTTAGGAATTAAAGCAGTAAAGTTGTGGTTTAGATGTTTTAACATAAACTTTGACTGAAAAAAAGACTGCCCTATACTTATAGTGTCATTACCTACTGTTCCCACATTTCTTGATAGAAACCAGGTGGAAAACCATATGGTCCTGGAGTTGTCCAGGGTTTCATTCCAAAGACAATTTGTTTCACTTCTTCATGAGTGGGAATCCTAGTTAACATTTTGTTATCATCATCAGTCACACAAGGAGAGATGAATTGAAAATAGGGCTGTCAATGGATATTCGATATCCGGTATCCGTTTCCGAACATCCGGATTCTGTTAGGTTAATATCCGACATAACGGCTATCCGATATCCGATAACCTTAACGTAACGGATATCCGTTTATTAACATAACGGTACCGGTTAAGGGAGTTTCCGTTAGGTTAATATCCGAAACCGTTAGTGTATAACTATATCATAAAATTTTCGGAAATTTTCGATACCTAATACCCTTTAGGTTTACTCTTTAGCCATTTGATTACGTCTCTCCTAAGTAAATATCGGAAAATTATCGAATATTAACGGAAATTATCGGAAATTATTGAATATTAACGGAAATTATTGGAAGTTTTTTGTATCATGAGTAGATAACGAAAATTAACAGAATAATATCCGATATCCGATAGCTTATCATTAACCTTATCGATATTGAATTTTTGAATTCCGATGGATATTATCGGATACCGGATATCCGATAACCCTTAACCTTAACCTTATCGGTATTGCCAATATCCGACGGATTTTTATCCATTGACAGCCCTAATTGAAAATAGTTACTAGGATCAGGAGGGTGTGATGTTCTGCTCATATTAAGGAAATGTGGCTTAAGATTATATGCAATCTCAGTTCTATCAGTAAGCCGTAAACCAATATCATTCAGAATCCATTCAATATTAGTTCTACTTTTTCTAAATTTTTCTTTATTAGTATGAAAATAAGCAGTGTTTCTTTCACCAAACCTGAAAGCATCCTCTTTACCTCTTTGTTTCCAGTAATCTTCTTCAGCATCATACCACCTGTTTAATTCTTTGATCAACTCAACGACATTAGGAGAATTCATGTGAGAACCATTAGCCAAAAACTGATTAATTTGATTTTCAACCTTAGCAATTTGAGTTGGTACATGACCAAAGTGAGTATAGTTCCAATTCTTTAAGATCTGTTTAGTATTAAAAAGGGTTTTTGCATGCCTAAAGGGAGCAAACCTACTTCCACGGTAATTCCAATTGTCTCCAATAAGGGTTGTACAAGAAGCATCTCTAAGCCAATATCTATTGAATCTAAATAATTTATGAGTAGAAGATTCATTTCTAGAAGTACAGAGTAAAATAGGACAATGATCACTAGCATTGGGAATCATGTGGTAAACAATGGCATTAGGAAATTTATTAATCCAGCTAACACAAGCTAAGGCCCTATCTAGTCTTTCTAGAATAATATTTTGGCCATTCCTCCTATTTGTCCAAGTGTATGTGTGACCTACATAATTAAGGGAGTGCAGACCAGCATTACCAATAAGCAAATTGCCTTTATCTAGTTGGGCTTGAGTGACTGGGTAACCCTCATCTTTATCTACTATGTCTAGAATGAGATTCAAATCTCCCATTACACACCAAGGAATATTAAGAGAGGCAGAGACATCATTCATAAACTCCCACTGAGCATCTTTAGTATCAGGATCAAGAGATCCATAAATGAAGGAGAACAGAGAAAAATTGGTTCTAGCATCGATGTTTATAATGCAGTTAACAATATTGAGATAAGAACTATGAATTTTAACATCAATTCCATCCTTCCATAAAAGACAGAGACCACCAGAATGACCTATATGATCAACAAAATATGAGTTTGGATAATTGTATCTAGAGATATAAGACTTTATTTTCCTTGTAAGGTTCTTTGTCTCAATGATAAAAACAATGTCAGGATTGTCTGGTCTAACTAACTCTTTAAGATGGTCTTTAATATTTTTGTTTCCAAAACCACACACATTCAAGAGATAATTTTCATATTTGAGATGAAATTCAAAGTAAATTATTGAGAAAATGTAGAATAGAGAAGGTGCTGAGACTTTAGAACAAAACTAAATGTGTAATATTTTAAAGGGATGGGATATACCTGTCTCTCTCCATTTGCTATAACAACATGTTCAATCTGTGCAAAAACTTGCTTATTCTCCTTGGTGGTTATTGTCATTATTGTGGAATTCTGTAGTTGAGAATTTGCTTGATTTGGAGAACCTGAATCAGTCCCAGTAGACAATGAATTTGGAGTAGTAGTGCTTCTTTGTCTCTTTCCCAGTCTAGCTCCCTCATCTTTGTCCACATTTTCTGCTGCATCGACAATGAATTTGGAGTAGTAGTGCTTCTTTGTCTCTTTCCCAGTCTAGCTCCCTCATCTTTGTCCACATTTTCTGCTGCATCGTCTTCATCAATGTTGTTCTTCTGGAAGTTATCAAATTTAGAAGGGTAAAAAGGCAACTCCAACATGAGGGTGAAAGTCTTGCATTATTTCCAAAAAGAGTGTCACTCACTTTAGAATTGGAATAGCGGTGGGTGATGAGTAAGTGCAATGGGCCTAGCATCACTCAATCCCGTGCCGACTCCGATTTCAAGAAAACCCTAATCCAAGAAGTTACCCATTATAGCGTGTATCCTGGAATAAACTTGTTTCCATAACCAAACAGATCCAATCTCTAGGGCGGCTACTTGTCTATAAATACCACACTACGGGTTCTCGATTTTTTTTTTTCTCAATTGGACTCCTCTCTCTCTCGGTCTTCTTCTTCTCCCCCAAAAGTGAGAAGAGATTTCGTCTGAGATCGATTATCTGATCTACTCAGACAAACACTGTTCTGCTCACTTACTCAAAACGAACAATCAAAAATAGACAAATCATAAATAAAACTAACAGAAAAAAATTGATTTCGCAAGTTATCTGAAACCCTAATTTTGATTTCTGAGTGATTTGGAATCAAATATCCATTACCCATGGATATGCGATTTCCTTTCTCTCCTGCTGAGGTTGCTAAAGTCCGAATGGTTCAGTTCGGTATCCTCAGTCCAGATGAGATTGTAAATCTTCTAAACTCTTCAAATTAGGGTTACTTTGTTGTTATGATTTCATGTTTTGAGTTTAATGTGTTTGTTTGGTTGTTTGTTTGCAGAGGCAAATGTCGGTTGTACAGATCGAACACAGTGAAACAACTGAACGAGGGAAACCTAAACCAGGAGGATTAAGTGATACTCGATTAGGAACAATTGATAGAAAGATGAAGTGTGAAACATGTACAGCTAACATGGCGGAATGTCCTGGACACTTTGGACACTTAGAACTTGCTAAACCTATGTTTCATATTGGGTTTATGAAGATTGTTCTTAGTATAATGCGATGTGTCTGCTTCAACTGTTCTAAAATCCTTGCAGATGAGGTTCGTTTCGGATTGAATTTGCAATTTGACTGTGAATTCTTTTCGAATTGAATGAATTTGCGTTTTTACTGTGAATTCACGTTTTCTTGACTGGTAACTTTTGTTTGAGTACGGTGAGGTGAGTACCTTTAAGCAGATGTTGGATTATGAAAGTTTAGGATTCTGTGATTCTTGTAGGATAGGTTTAGGAGTTGTTGTTTGCTGTTTTAGTGTTTATAATAAGTTGTTAAACTCGTTTGTAGATGGGAAACTTGAAACGTTGATTGATTTCAGAGTCCTGGGAAATATGGAAAGTTCTTTGGATGTTTTTTAGAGCTGGTTGCTTGGCGGTGTAAGCATGTGTCACCTTTTTAATTTTTTTGGTTTGATCACTCAGGAGGATCACAAGTTCAAGCAATCTCAGAGGATAAAGAATCCAAAACATCGACTAAGAAAGGTTCTTGATGCTTGTAAGAATAAAACAAAGTGTGATGGGGGTGATGAAATTGATGTCCAAGACGAAGATTTGGAAAAACCTGTGAAGAAGAGTAGAGGGGGTTGCGGTGCTCAACAACCGAAGCTCACTATTGAAGGTATGAAAATGATTGCAGAATACAAAATTCAAAGGAAGAAAACTGACGATCCAGAACAGCTTCCTGAACCTGTTGAAAGAAAACAACAGCTTACTGCAGAGAGGGTATATTGCTTATGTCCCTGACTCTTTGTCCCTTTTCTTTTGTATACCTTTCGGTTGCTAATTTATGTTGCCTCTTTTCCAGGTTTTGAGTGTCCTCAAGCGGATAAGTGACGAGGACTGTATATTGTTGGGTTTGAACCCTAAATATGCCCGCCCAGATTGGATGATTTTACAAGTCCTCCCTATACCTCCTCCTCCTGTGAGACCTTCTGTGATGATGGATACATCAGCTAGGAGTGAGGTAGCTATCTTTTCACGAATTGCCTTAAACTTTCCCTTACCACCGTGGAGAAACCTATCTTCATTTGAGGGAACCGTTGTCCTCAGTTTCTAATACTATGTTTATAACTCTTTGAACAGGATGATTTAACTCATCAATTGGCGATGATTATTAGACACAATGAGAATCTGAGGAAGCAGGAGAGAAATGGTGCTCCTGCCCACATTATTTCGGAGTTCGCACAACTATTACAGTTCCATATTGCAACTTATTTTGACAATGAGCTGCCTGGTCAACCAAGGGTACGCTACCATACTACACATGCATCTTCACGTGTTTGTATATTCTTGTTGGTTGTTAACTGGACTGTGCTTATTTTTCAGGCTACACAACGTTCTGGAAGACCAATCAAATCTATATGCAGTAGGCTTAAGGCGAAGGAAGGTCGAATTAGGGGTAACTTAATGGGGAAGCGTGTTGATTTTTCAGCTCGTACTGTCATCACGCCAGATCCAACAATCAACATTGATGAACTGGGAGTCCCTTGGAGTATTGCTTTAAATCTGACATATCCAGAAACAGTGACACCCTATAACATCGAAAGGTATATCTTTTGGTTGCATCAGTATGATGGATTCATTAGTTTCCGACACTGACTGACTTGCCTAACCTTACAGGTTGAAGGAGCTTGTTGAATATGGGCCTCATCCTCCCGTTGGTAAAACTGGGGCAAAGTACATTATAAGGGAAGATGGACAGAGACTTGATCTTCGTTATTTGAAAAAAAGCAGTGATCATCATTTAGAGCTTGGATATAAGGTTTGGATTTACATCCCTTCTTCCGCTCTCTTTTCTGTCACAGATCTTTTGTTATGATGGATCTGCCCCTTATTTTCTCCAGGTAGAGAGACACTTGAATGATGGTGACTTTGTCCTTTTCAACCGTCAACCAAGTCTTCACAAAATGTCTATCATGGGGCATAGAATCAAGATTATGCCTTACTCAACCTTTCGTCTGAACTTATCTGTAACTTCACCATACAATGCTGATTTTGATGGGGATGAGATGAACATGCATGTTCCTCAGTCATTTGAGACGAGGGCAGAAGTTTTGGAGCTCATGATGGTTCCTAAGTGCATCGTGTCACCTCAGTCTAATAGGCCTGTTATGGGTATTGTCCAGGACACACTCTTAGGGTGCCGGAAAATCACCAAAAGAGATACGTTTATAGAGAAGGTAGTGGGTTGCCCAATCTTCTGATTTCGTTTAATGTTTTTTCAAATGCGCTCCTCTATGTTTTATTGCTCTTAAGACTCAAATTATATCATTCTTGTGTTTTGCAGGATGTCTTCATGAACATCTTGATGTGGTGGGAGGATTTTGATGGAAAAGTACCTGCTCCTACAATTTTGAAGCCTAGACCTCTCTGGACTGGAAAACAAGTCTTCAATCTCATTATTCCGAAGCAGATTAATCTCTTGAGAACCTCAGCGTGGCATTCAGAGAATGAAACTGGTTTTATAACACCAGGAGATACCCAGGTTAGAATAGAGAGGGGGGAGCTTCTCACAGGTACTCTGTGCAAGAAGGCCCTTGGAACATCTACTGGAAGTCTTATTCATGTCATCTGGTATGAGAATATATTGACCTTCGAATAAGTTATAATCTGCTTCCATATTGTAATTGGTTTTTGAACTGTTTTGGGTACATGTTCCTGTATGCAGGGAAGAAGTTGGTCCTGATGCTGCTCGTAAGTTCTTGGGTCACACTCAGTGGCTTGTTAACTACTGGCTTTTACAGAATGGTTTTAGCATTGGAATTGGAGACACGATCGCTGACGCCTCGACCATGGAGAAAATTAACGATACAATTTCAAAAGCGAAAAATGAAGTCAAAGATCTTATCAGAATGGCCCAGGAGAAGAGTTTAGAACCTGAACCTGGGCGAACTATGATGGAATCGTTCGAGAACAGAGTGAATCAGGTATGCAATATTATTGTTATTTGTTTTCACCTTGTTGTGCTCACTTTAGCAACGTCTGCTGTTTCCTAAAGTACCAATGCTCTTTCAGGTGTTGAACAAAGCTCGTGACGATGCTGGAAGTAGTGCTCAGAAGAGTTTGTCTGAGAGTAATAATCTCAAGGCTATGGTTACAGCAGGATCAAAAGGAAGTTTTATTAACATATCACAGATGACTGCTTGTGTCGGACAGCAGAATGTAGAGGGGAAGCGGATTCCTTACGGATTCATTGATCGAACACTACCTCATTTTACTAAGGATGACTATGGGCCTGAAAGTCGTGGGTTTGTGGAGAATTCATACTTGCGGGGTCTGACTCCACAAGAGTTCTTTTTTCACGCTATGGGAGGTAGAGAAGGTCTGATTGATACTGCCGTGAAAACTTCTGAGACGGGGTATATCCAGAGGCGTCTTGTGAAGGCTATGGAGGACATTATGGTCAAATATGATGGCACTGTCCGGAATTCTTTAGGAGATGTCATTCAATTTCTTTATGGAGAGGATGGTATGGATGCTGTTTGGATCGAGTCTCAGAAGCTGGACTCCTTGAAAATGAAGAAACCCGAGTTTGATAAGGTTTATAGGTTTGAGTTTGATGATGACAATTGGACTCCAAATTACATGCAATCAGATTATGTTGAAGATCTGAAAAATATTAGAGAGTTCCGTCATGTGTTTGACGCAGAAGTTAAGAAATTGGCAGATGATCGGCTCCAGCTTGGAACTGAGATCACTACCACTGGTGACAATTCTTGGCCCATGCCTGTGAACTTAAGGAGGCTCATTTGGAACGCACAAAAGACCTTTAAGGTTGACCCGAGAAGGCCTTCTGATATGCACCCCATGGAGATTGTGGAAGCTATTGATAAACTTCAGGAAAGGCTTAAAGTTGTTCCTGGTGATGATTCAATGAGTATGGAGGCTCAGAAGAATGCTACCCTGTTCTTCAACATTTTGCTGCGTAGCACTTTTGCGAGTAAGAGGGTGTTGAAAGAACACCACCTGACACGTGAAGCATTTGATTGGGTTATTGGTGAAGTTGAGTCTCGTTTTTTACAGTCATTAGTTGCTCCCGGTGAAATGATTGGTTGTGTTGCAGCACAGTCTATTGGCGAACCTGCTACTCAGATGACTCTTAACACCTTTCACTATGCTGGAGTGAGTGCGAAGAATGTGACCCTCGGTGTTCCCAGGTTAAGAGAAATTATTAACGTTGCCAAGAAAATCAAAACACCATCTCTCTCTGTTTATCTGAAACCCGAGGTTAATAAGACAAAAGAAAGGGCTAAGAATGTTCAGTGTGCTCTGGAATACACTACTTTGCGTAGTGTAACTCAAGCTACTGAGGTATGGTATGATCCAGATCCAATGGGCACCATTATTGAAGAAGATATTGATTTTGTCAAGTCCTACTATGAAATGCCCGATGAAGAGGTTGCACCAGAGAAAATTTCTCCCTGGCTTCTTAGGATTGAGTTAAATCGTGAAATGATGGTGGACAAAAAATTGAGCATGGCCGACATTGCAGAAAAAATCAACCTCGAGTTTGATGATGACTTGACCTGTATATTTAATGACGACAATGCGGAAAAACTGATCCTCCGTATCCGTATCATGAATGATGAGGCTCCCAAAGGGGAGTCACTGGATGAATCTGCGGAAGATGACGTTTTCCTCAAGAAGATTGAGAGTAACATGTTGACCGAAATGGCCCTTAGAGGAATACCAGATATCAATAAGGTTTTCATCAAGAGCGGGAAAGTTAACAGGTTTGATGAGGATGAAGGATTCAAGCCAGAGGTTGAGTGGATGCTGGATACTGAAGGTGTTAATTTGTTGGCTGTTATGTGCCATGAAGATGTTGATGCCACAAGGACTACGAGTAACCACTTAATTGAAGTGATAGAGGTTCTTGGTATTGAGGCAGTTCGTCGATCCCTCTTGGATGAGTTGCGAGTCGTTATTTCATTTGATGGATCTTATGTCAACTATAGGCACTTGGCTATCTTATGTGACACCATGACGTACAGGGGTCATTTGATGGCCATCACCCGTCATGGTATCAATAGGAATGATACCGGGCCAATGATGAGATGCTCATTTGAAGAAACGGTTGACATTCTTTTGGATGCTGCCGTGTATGCTGAAACAGATCATCTGAGAGGAGTTACTGAAAACATCATGCTTGGTCAGCTTGCGCCAATTGGGACTGGAGATTGTTCCTTGTACCTGAATGATCAAATGCTACAGCAAGCTATTGAGCTTCAATTGCCAAGTTATATGGAAGGTCTGGATTTTGGCATGACGCCTTCTCGTTCGCCAATCATGGGAACCCCATATCACGAGGGAATGATGTCACCAAATTACTTGCTGAGCCCTAATGCTCGCTCCTCGCCAATATCAGATGCTCAGTTTTCTCCATATGTTGGCGGGATGGCATTCTCTCCTACTTTATCTCCGGGGTACAGTCCATCATCTCCAGGCTACAGCCCGTCATCTCCTGGATACAGCCCAACCTCTCCTGGATACAGTCCGACCTCTCCTGGATACAGCCCGACTTCTCCTGGATACAGCCCGACCTCTCCTACATACAGCCCCAGCTCTCCTGGTTACAGTCCAACAAGTCCTGCATATTCTCCAACCAGCCCATCTTATTCCCCCACATCACCAAGTTATAGCCCCACTTCCCCGAGCTATAGCCCCACTTCTCCAAGTTACAGCCCCACTTCCCCAAGCTATAGCCCCACTTCCCCCAGCTACAGCCCCACTTCTCCGGCTTACAGCCCCACTTCCCCCGCTTACAGCCCTACCTCTCCAGTCTATAGCCCTACCTCTCCATCATACAGTCCTACGTCACCATCATATAGCCCCACCTCGCCGTCCTACAGCCCCACCTCGCCGTCCTACAGCCCCACCTCGCCATCCTACAGCCCCACCTCGCCATCATACAGCCCCACCTCTCCTGCATACAGTCCGACGTCTCCTGGGTACAGTCCGACATCTCCGAGCTACAGTCCCACATCTCCCAGCTACAGTCCCACATCTCCTAGTTATCATCCTTCATCGGCAAAGTACAGTCCATCTTTGGCATACTCTCCAAGCAGTCCAAGAATATCACCGTCTAGCCCATACAGTCATACATCTCCAAATTACAGGTGACTACTAAACGTTCATTTTCCTATCTGAATGTCACATAGGAACAAGGTTGCATCAAATATCTTGCTGTAGCTTTATGTTCATGTTTAGCCATTTGATCGGAAGGCTTTGAGATGGCTAAAGTGTGCTCTGGGTTGGCTTTCCCTGCTGACTCGTTATGGTTTACTTGTTCAGTGTTTTTCACTAGGTGAATTAGAGCGCCAGGATTAGCTATCAATCGTTGATATTAAGTCTGTTGATTTTTGTTATCTTAATATATGTTGCTTCTTGTGCAGTCCAACATCACCGTCGTACTCACCGACTTCTCCATCTTACTCTCCTCCAAGTCCAACATACAGTCCCAGCAGGTCAGATTCTCAATTTTTTATGTTTCAGTGTTATAGAAAACATTTTTGAGATGTAGAAAGAAAATTGAGATGTAGAAAGAAATAATGCATGTAATTAGTAATATATGGCATTTTCAGTTGAACTAACTTCTTTGGCCTTTTTGATCATTTTCTGCTGCAGTCCTGGTGCGAACCCGGACTATAGCCCTAGTTCCCCACAGTTTAGGTAAGCAACTTTTTGTTACCTCTAACTTCATTGAACTTGTCTGTTATATGGTAGTTCCCCACTTAATAATGCTTTCTCACTGAAACAGTCCGAGTGCGGGATATTCACCAACGGCTCCGGGCTACTCACCGTCATCCACCAGTCAGTTCACTCCAGAGACGAGCAACAAGGATGATGGAAGCACACGTTAAGTTGGAGATGTCATAATTGTAATAGGCAGGACAGCTGTAATCTTGGTTAAAACCCTGGAATGATTGGAAGGAAGTTTTTAGTGTTATTTGATGATATATACGGAATTTGAAAAGATCAAACCCAACCAGTCCCTGGTATCACAATGATTTTTATTTTTTTCATGTGATCAATGTACTTCCCTTTGAAACTTTCCTCGACATCATTGTCCTTTAATTTCAATCTTTCCTCAGTTTTTAGTGTTATTTGATGATATATACGGTAAAGTCTGGACCAAAAGTGTCCATGTTCATGTCAAGCTTGAGGTTTGCTTGTCTTAGGCTCACTAGACGAGCCTATATGGTACAAGCTGAGTCAAGTTTAAGCTTGAGTTTCTTACATTCATAATTCCAAAGCATGAACCACCATCCTGAGCTTGAATAATGATTTTATGGCGGCGGCAGCTAAACAATTTCCTTTGGCTACATGTACGGTTGCCTTACTAACTTCCAGTAATAATTTACTGCCATGTCTGGTTCACGAGTCTTTGAAAAAATCAACCCAACCACTCCTAGCATCACAAGGATTTTTTTCAGAGTGTGATCAATCAGTTCTATTGCATGCCCTTGAAACTTTCCTCGACATATAATTGTATGTACTTCAATTTGAAACTTTCCTCAGCATCACTCCTATGTAAGATGCCCAGCTTAGTTTGTAGATACACACATCCATCATTCTACATACCAAGCTTAGTTTCCTCAACATCACTCCTCAACAATAGCTTAGTTTCCTCAACATCACTCCTCAACAAAAGCTTAGTTTCTGAGAGATGAATCATCAAATGTTGTTCTTAGAAATCATTGTCAAGTTAATGATCTTGTTGTCCATTTTCGCTCATGGAACTGCTGCAGGTCTGAATTTCGTTGTTGGTGACGAACTCCCCAGACTTTGAGTGTCGGAGATACTCTCGGTATGTGTTTTGAGTTGTCTAGTTAATGATGGAGTTTATTTACTTTTAACTGTTCAAGAATTGTTGAAACTGAAACTGACTCTTTTTATTACAAACAGAGTTTGTGATTCTGCCCAGCCACTCCATGCTTGAAGTAAACGAGATTTCGTACGGTTCACGGAAAATCCAATAAGCTTTTATAATTCTCCATCTACATTTGTGTCGCTCACCTCTTTAGGTGCTAGGTACTTCATCTGTGGTACTCAAGGTCACTGTACCTTGGGAATGAAAGTAAAGATTGTGGTTGACGAAATTGGATCAGCACCACCATCACCAATTGGCCGTCCTAGTCATATTCCGCTACCACCACCACCACCTTCGCCTATTGTTAGTTCTCCACCACCTCCGGTTCCCCACTCTTCTGCTGCCAGCAACAAAAAGAACATAATAATGATTACTTGGGTAATCAATTTCTTCTGTGGTTAATTTGGAGATTATGATGATTATGGTATGGTATGGAATTATTTACTTTATTATCTATGCTTTTTATGTTGTGGTGTAGTGTTACTTTTATTATCTATGAAAGAATGTGGTGTTGTAGTGTTGTTACTTATCTATGAAAGGAAAATGTTATGGTTTTATATTTTCTAGCTATATTTTTTGTTTCCTTGTTCAATATTATTATTTTAATCACCACAAACAATGATCCAAATACCCCTGATTACTGCGTCACTGAATAATTTCAACAATACATACCGTATTATGTTTATCCGCCATCTCTCTCAAGACTTCAGCGATAACCTAACCCTGATATGTGTGAAGAAAAGATTGGTCTGGAAAACTTGAGTTGTTTCCTAACCCTGATGCTGCTACAGTTGTTGATATTGAAGATTAATCTCATATCAATTTTCGAGATGGATTTTTCATCTACATCGAATAGGAATGTATAAACAGATATTTTATTGATTCATTCATTGCCTGTTTATGTTAAAGAATTGATTGTTGTTGGTGTTGCTGGTGCCTTTGCTAAAACCACTGCCCCATTGGAAGGCATTCTCTTGCAGGTAATTAGGTCAATTAAGACTTTGTGTAATTGTTGATATAAAAATGTGATTTTTTTATTAATTTTGGGGATTTTATAGACTAGAAAAGAAAGGTTTCATTCAATTGGTGTGTATCAATCTATGGAGAAGTTATTGAAGTATGAGAGTGTCTTTGAATTCTTTCGGTAGGTCATAATGTGCTGCATTGCTTTATGAATTCTTTTGTGGTTTCTTTACATTGTTTTTTTTTTCCAAAAAGTGAAGTTTTTAATTGAGAAATATCGATGTTGGATCTTGAATAACTATCCTGCAATGGGTACAGGTCCTGTTGTTGATCTTTTAGCGGGCTCTGTAGCCGGTGGAACTGCCGTTTTGTTTGCTTACCCCTTAGATTTTAGCTCGAACCAAGCTTGCTTATCAGGTACACGACTAAAAACTAGTGGCTTTGCATCATATAATGTTTATCATAATCTTTTTCGTCGTACTTTTGTAGGTTATGAGTCCTAAGAGAGTATAGGGCATGGTTTGCATAGTTCACATTCTCTGCCTGATCATTGTGGTTTAAAAGATGTCTTTAAGAGTGTATATAGGGAAGGTTGGAACGAGTGTGCTGTATCGAGGTGTAGGTATGTGTATAGCCATTTTTCTGATACTGAGTTAAGTTTTAGCTGTTTATTCTGCAAATTTTCCGCTAAACATGAAAAGAAATTAGGTAGAAGTGGCAATACCTATTGTTTGAGCATGTATCTTCCATGTATTTGTCACAATTATTACTCTTCAATGGATGAGGGGACACTAGGATTTCAATACTTCCTTGTTGCCTTAACAATTTAACATGTAACAACATACGGTGTTAATGATGTGAAATCTCGGTAAGTATTTTTGTAAAAATGGTAAGTGAATAACGATATTACTTCATTAACAGGTCCTACACTTGTTGGAATCCACCCTTATGCTGTTTTGAAGTTTTACATAGATGAGGAACCCAATAGATGGGTCCTTGAAGAGCACCAGAATTCTGTTATGTTGTGTCTATCTTTTGGGGATTTAACTGGGTTGTTTGGACAAATATCTACATACCCATTAAATGTCGATAGGAGACGATGCAGGTAACTCTTTTTGTGAGTCCACAAATTCTGTAAGTTAGTTGCTAAATCTTTGAATTAGCTTGGGAAAATAGGAGTTTGTAAGCTTTTGCCTTGGTTATTTCAGGTTCAGAGTCTACAACAAGATGGTCCTGGATACAGGATCCTGACTCAACTGCTTTGTCCGCAACTAGATCCCAAGCATTTTAAGATATTTTACCGCAGGGAATTTTCGGTCCCAGTGATATTGAAGTATGCTTTGATCACTTTCCCTACTATCTGAGGTAAACTACTTTTAATTGTTGCCTACTTGGTGGTTGTCTCTTGATTGCTGCTTTACTGTATACATATACATATATATATATATATATATAGTCTGGGTTTTTTTAGTTTGCCCGTCCAGACTCTTTTTCATTATGATCTTGATGGTTTAGTTTTTACGTTTACATTCTGAAGTGTACAGACTTTATTTTACATCATGTAGTTAGGGCTCTAGTTCATAACTCTCATCACCAGCCTTCTGGAATAGAGAGTTTAAAACGCATCATATATTCTATGGGAAAAATATGGTTTGGTCATTTTTAGGTGGTCTCATGTCTATTTGGTCCTGTCAGAAATTACATTTTCCATAATTATTAAAATATCTAAGTACCCCTTCCCTCTCTTATTTTTCCCGAATGGTTTCTCTCTCTTGTTTATTTTCTCTACTAATTTCTCTCTCCTTCTAACCTTAATATTTAAAAGTTTAAAAATTAAATATCTCTCAAAATATATGTCAAAAATTAATAAATTTTATATATTCGGAAAGTCCTCGACTATAGCTTTCCAACGAGTACCATTGTCGCCATGTTTCAGAGCTTTTTAATTTTTTTCGGTATAATAGTAGTTCATTCCGAGAATGAACACTATTTTATAACATGGTAGTTCATTCTAGTTCTAGCAGTTCATTTCATAGAATGAACTCGTATACACTAGCAATTTATTTTGTAGAATAAACTCATAGTAATTGTTCAATTTGAAGAATGAAGTCGCAATGGTAGTTCATTATTATAGTTCGTATTGAAGAATGAACTCGTGATAGATGTTCTTAATTTCGAATGCACTCATAATAGTTGTTCATATTGTAGGAATGATAATTCATGTTCTAAAACGAACTTGTAATAGTAATTAAAAATGGTAGTTCATATTGTAGAATGAACTCGTAATAGTTGTTCATTATTGTAGTTCATTTTATAAAATGAACTCGTAAACGGTAGTTCATATTATAGAATGAACCCGTGATAGGTGTTCATATTGTATAATGAACTCGTAATAATAGTTCATTATACCACTTCATTTTGTAGAATGAAGTCGTATGATAGTTCATTTTGTAGAATGAACTCGTATGTTGTTTAATCCAAAGAGTTCACTTTTTGGAATGAATTAACTAGCATGATAGTTCATTAAAGTAGTTGATTTTGTAGAATGAACTCGTATAATAGTTCATTAAAGTAGTTCATTTTATTGAACTCGTATAATAGTTTATTTTATAGCTAAAAAATAAGGCAAAAATTAAAAGCTTCGAAACATAACGATAATGGTACTCGTTGGAGGGCTTTCTGAATATATAAAATTTATCATTTTTGGACACATGATTCAAAAGATATTTAAATTTTAAGTTTTTATTTATTTATTTTTATTAAGAGAGAGAAAAAACAAATGTGTGACATCACCTTAGGACCAAACCATTATTTTCTAGGACCAAATAATAATATAAGGATATTTATGCCACTACAAGATGACATTTACATCATCCATGACATCACCCTAGGACCAAAGTATAATTTTTAGGACCAAACTATAATATATTTTTCTAAAAAGGACCAAACAGACAGTTGACTGAGTCAACTGGACCAAACTCATCCTAATATATTATTTCTAGGACCATATGGTATTTCCTACATATTCTATATGAAACCAGCACTAAACATTCGCTTAGTGTGAAGTTAGATTTGCTCATGAAAATAAGAAATCTAGTTCTTAGTGTGAAGTTAGATTTGATCCTGTTGCTTTGCTGCGATGTCGTCAAAAAGGATTAAGCATGTAGCATACAAACATCTTGGGAGAGATCTTTCAAAACCATAACTAGGGTTTCTCATATATCTTTATTTTTGGAATTATGAGAAAGAGGAAATCAAGAGATAACAAATCTTCTAATGATCGTGTTAGATAAGATGAGATTGATAGGATCAGATTTCCTTACAGAATAGAAGACAAGCATAAACTCACTTCTTTTGTTGACAACTCATGTTTTGAGAAATACAAAACCCTTAAGAGAGTAGAGTTTACTGCTGAAAAGAGATTCGATCGTGAAGTCCAAGACAAAGACTGTGAAGTTTGTTCAAGATCGGAACTGAGAAAATCTTTTTGATTTTGAAAATTATATGTCTGACTTGAGAAGCTCTGCAGGTTAACTGCACAGAATGAGAAGTGTGTTTTAGTTATGAAGTGAGTGTTTGCTGCACAATTCATGTGCTTAGATTGCTTATTTTCAGTTCCTTCCATTGATTTTGGTTTTGGTACGGTCTTTGTCATGTGAGAGATCACGAGTGAGCTGACTTGCGAGTTTAATGATGAAACTAAAAATGCTATTATAGGATTGAAATTGGTGAGATACATTGAGTACAAGTTGATGTGGTCTTTTATGAGTCTGCATTCAATTGAGAATGTGGCTTGGTGTTCTTTATCCTTGACTGTTTTTACTTCATTATCCAAGTTATGCTTTGTGTGAGTGAATAATTCCTGGTGCTTTACTAAGTACTCTAGTGTGTTGAATAATGCAAGGCAACAATCTATCTTGATAATTCAGGTGACTGCTCGCAGACTACAGGTTACGGCTACTGGAAAGAATTATAGTTCACAAAAGTTGAATCTAGTTTGATTGATCTCATCTATTTGTGGAAAATTGAGATCACCACACCCACTAATGTTTGTACATGCTGTTCAAATGTATACCACTTCTGGTTATTCTATCGTTTGGTCCAGCATCGGCTGAATCTAATGAAAACTCATCCAGAGAGACAGCGCAAGGATCAATTCAATGCAACCGTTTGGTCAAATGCAAGTCCTCTTATCTCAGAGGACAGGGCCCTTTGTGCAGTTATTTGAGAAGTACTCTAGTGATCATTTTACATTACAGTTTCTTATAGTGTTTTAGATCCTGTTAGCTTCACAAATGAAGGACTCTAGATTTTGATTTTTGAGGGTAGAAAACTGATCAGTAGAGATTCAATTAGAGATATTGAGAGATTCAATGACTTGTTTCTTTTTCATCAAAAGTTGAATTTGTATTTTGTGTTTCTCAATCAATTTGTATTTATTGCAAAGGTAAATCTATAATATAAGCAAAAATGATTAGTTTGGTGTCCCTAGAATTTTGATTACTTTTTCAGTAGACATAAATGCCCCTGCGTCATCGTCACATTTTGGTAGATTCTGAGAACTCAAGGGGCAAATAGGTTCGACAAAAATAAATCATTGTTTTTTTCTCCTCAACCGTGAACACTGAAACACCATCAGTCATCTTCTCCCACACGAACAACTACCAGCAACAGCATTGCCTCCATTACACAAAAACACCATCACCACTTCCTTAATATCTTCTTCTTCCAATTGTTGTTGTTTTTCCCCCAATTTTCTGCCCTAATCTAATTGTAAGAGCAACTCTTCTCACCATCTTCAATTGATAAGCAACATCGTAACAGGCAACTGAAACTGAAATAGAAAATGGGTATGAATTGAAATTGGATTTGTCAAACGATTTCAGTTCATATTACTTTCGTTTTTATACAGCAGATACAAACCTGATATCTCTATCAAATTTTCTGTTCCTCAACAAATATTAAAGCTTTTGTATCGGTACAAAGATTATTTCAAGAGAAAAAGGGAGAAACAAACCCCAGTTGTTCGATTTAACCTATAATTCCAAAAAAATAATATAAAAATACCAAATCCAATCATCAACCAAGAAAATAGAACTAATAATCATATACGGATAAAATCGGAACATGAAAGAAATGGTCAAGAAGGAAATGCCCGGAAGTGGGGTAGTACCGTAGTAGAGTTGCTGCAGTTGCAGATCAAATAGAAGAAGAGAAAATTGATGCCTGGAATATTTAACAAAGTGATGCCTGCTTTCTAAAGTTTCGACATCTGGTCGCATGCATTGACTGCTGTAGAGGTGAGACAAACTAGACCGTAGCAAGTGAAAGTGGTGTTTAGGTGGTATTTGGTCACGTATACACATTTCTTTACCAAGGAATTACAGATGGCTCCGGCATAATATGGGTATGGGACCCACCAAGTAAAATTAAGACTTATTCTAGACTTTTGTCGGCCGCGACAACGGTCATCGAGCACCACCACCAGTATCATCCCCGACACCAATATCACCACCCGCCAGTAACACCAACGTTATCACAGCTGCCACCGTTTCCAAGAAAACTCCTGTCGAAATTATTTTATCTTTTTGTAGTGATCTACACTGCAAATGAATAATCAGGCCTAATTCTACATGATCTACTCTGCAGACATTAGAGATAAACCCCAAAGAGGGAAGAACAACACACAAATTCTATTTCATGAAAAGAAAGGGAAAGCAGAGTCGATACATATTGGGGAAGAAGAATGTCGCATGTGCCAGACACACACTAATAGTACTAAGTACACCCAGGGTGCCCTTATACACGGGTGCCCTATAAGACATGGGACATGACAAATCCCACCCCGATAAGAAAATGGAATGTGCGGGGCTGAAGATATGCATAGTTGTCGCAGCTTGTTCATGGATACTGTAAGAGATGCGACCCATGTAATCTTCAACGCCAAGGCCCATATAAGTTGAACTCAGGTCTTGGTAAATACTAGTAAAAGCACCACTTGCATCCATGAGCAACAACCCCAAAATAATGTTACTAATGACTGTATAAGCACTTTTGAGTATACTGATGTGTTTGTAGTAAGCCGAGAAAACCCAAATAAATGGGTCTCCTTTGCTGAACTTATCAAGTGAGCCAATACTAGCAGGTATAACAGTGCCTAGGGTGCAGCCCATTTGACGTGGAAGAGACCTCCTGTGATTCCTCCAACGACAGTCAATGAAATAGCATGGTAACAAGAAGAAATCCCACACCCAGTCGAAACAGACCTTATAACTTCAAAAATCACGGCTAGGTAGATAATAGTGAAAGCGTCGTTCCCAGCGTTGAGTAACAACTTAGGAATAGCATTGAAATTGACTGTCCGTGTACCTTTGAGAATCAAAGACCTTACTTCACTTCCAGTTGAGCCATGAACGTAAATCTTCAGGTTGTCTTCTACCTCAGAAAACTCATTCCCATCTCTTATCTGGATGATGACTTCTTTACTGCTGGGAATCAACTAAAGATTTTTATCTTTCTCAACAGATAAAGTATTCAGCTCAAGTTTGTGCATAATGAATCTGTTGATGTGATGTCTAACTGAATTAAAAGGTGAGCTTGCTGTATGTGCCGAACATTTCATTGAAGTAAAGAACACCACCTGCAACAAATGACTGGTAATCCCTGGGTTTGAAGAGGAAAAGATTACCTCTAACTGAATATCTAATGTGAGTGTCCGTTCGTTGTCATTCCGCTTCTCTGAACCTGTCCTGCATTCCCACTCTTCGTTCAAACTCCTTATGAGATAACAGCAAGAATGAATTGAGCTGGATATATTTGAACCTTAGCTTGAAACCCAGAGAGCAATAATAGCTCATGGATTGGTGATTCTCCATCCTCACACACAAACAATTCTCAAGTTGTACACTTCTAATACAGTCTTCTTCATACATAGCTCCCAACCATCGACAACAACATGCTGGAAAATATAAAAGAGTGGGAAAAACAATCCAACAGGCATATCGAATTACCTCAACACGCTCTCCTCTAACTTGACCTGGAATGGTTTTATAGGACTTCTGTGAAGGTGCTGGACAATCCAAGCTCAAAAGATGAACATATAGAATTTGCAGAGGGAGCATGCTTAGACTTGTACCGTTCATTAAAATAATTCGTGTAACATCACCATGTTCAGTACAACACACACTGCCATCATGACATGGTTCCAACAGGTGATGAGAAACAATACTCAGAAGCATTTTACAGAACCCATAACAGAAGATAGGTGAAAAATTGAATGGATGTCGAGGTATACATTTCTTCCTGAGATTGAAAACTTCACAGCAATAACAACACGGAATGTGTTCTGTGTTTGCATTATTCTTTGCATATAAACATTCCTTAAGCAGTTGGTCTTGATTCCCAACCCAGCGAAAACTCCATTCACTACTACCAGCATTTCCCGTACTCCTTAATTTAAAGGAGAACAAGGTGATTCCAAATACATATAAGAAACCCAATAGGCTGAGCTCTAGAATAGTTACCTTCCACACCAATAGCGAGGCTCTGTTGACTACGAGCGTATCAATTCCCATAAACCCTTTCGGATTCACTTTCACCCACTCGTGTCCACTATTTCCACCACCTTTAGCCTTTGCAAGTATTTCTCTGATTCCCACCAGCCTTACAAATGATTTCACTCCTTTATAATCCATCTTGAGCCGCAAGAGCTTACGATAACCTTCAACAGCTTCATGAGTGGCAGTAAACTGAAAGATGCAATGCAAGAAAGGTGATAGTTCTTCCTGATTCCGTTGTCGGAGAAGCACAAAACCATTAAGACTCCAGTTATGAAGAGTAGGCCTGTAATCGACTAGTTGTTGTGCATTGCTAGGTTCGTTTTCCCCTGCGACATTAAGACTCGAACTAGTACAGAGAACATTAACTTGCTGCAAAATTTCATAATACAACTCGCAAGCATTCTGACTGTCACCGTTTTGAACAAGTAAAACATTGGAATACCCGAATAACAATTCCACACAGTACCCAAATTCCATAATTAGCTCATATAAAGAATTCCCACTTTTAAGCACGTCCAATCTTTACCACGACCAAACAAGATTTGAGCAAAACCAAAGCCACAACAAAGACATTTACCTCTACATAGCTTCTCACGATAACAATTGTCACCATCTATCAGGATTAAAAACTATTTGATATCACCAGCAAAAATTCTATCCAGCACCAATGAACAAAATTCGACAAAAATTCATCAGTGTATCGATCCACTAAAATAGACCCATCTAAATCTCTTCCTCGATCAAATATCATCCGAGTATACAAAGCACTAGATGAAGTATCACATGCAGAAGTAAATTGAAATTGTATGACGAAATATAACATGCTAATAGCTTCCAATTGCTTTCCTCGATCAAATAATCTTCTCATAACTTCACACTCAAGCATTTTGTCAAATATATACCAAGCAGTAGTAATAAAACCATCATTCGCTAGCATACAAGCAATTGAATCACCAGAAAACCCCTTTGATTGATACCCACTTTGATAAACAAGCTTCTGAACAATTTCCCTATATAATCTATCCAAAAATTGAAAACCCATGCAATAAGGAGACCTCAATCTAGAATCAAACTTCAATTTGTATTTTCCACGATCAAATAAGCAACGAGAAGAATTCATAATACTGGAAGGACATTTAGCCATTAATAGTCTGTGAGTTAGGGTTAATAGTACCTGTTTGAAACCCTCCTCGCTCAATTTGATGAAATTCTTTTTAACATAATCTTAAACTGAATTGATTCTGGAATCGAAAAGCTTACCCTCTTGATAATCCAGAAACATCACTTTACACCCATCACAGAAGGAAAAAACGGACTCAGCTTTGTGAGAAGAAAGATTTTCATAAAGCGGTACTGATTTCTCACAGTTGCGATTTGAACTGCCAATTTGAGCTCTATGAATAATTGAAAATTGGGATTTGAAACTGGATCGAGAATTACCTTCTTCTGTTGCTAGAGGAGTTGAAGTTTTTGAAGTGAAATCGTTTACTGAAATTGAATCAATAGGAGGTTCTTCCAGTTTTTGACTGATTTCTTTCTCCATGAGCGTCACTTCCTTCAACACAGATCCAATTAATTCGAAGCTCTCCCACGAATTTGATTCCCAATTCTCATCAACAGACGGACTTAAATATATCTCACGCTCCAGTAACAACAATTTCTTCGTTTCTCTTGCTAAAATTTTCTTGCATTTGGCTAGAAGCACATGAGATGGTGTATTTTTAAGAGCCCTTGCAATTACTTTTTGAACTTGAAGAACAATAGCTAATTGCTCAGCTAAAACCTTAAATCTACTACCATCATCCATGATCAATTCAAGGAAAGACCGTCTCTGATACCACTTGTAGTGATCTACACTACAAATGAATATTCAGGCCTAATTCTATAGGATCTACTCTGCAGACATTAGAGATAAACCCCAAAGAGGGAAGAACAACACACAAATTCTATTTCATGAAAAGAAAGGGAAAGCAGAGTCGATACATATTGGGGAAGAAGAATGGCACATGTGCCAGACACACACTAATAGTACTAAGTACACCCAGGATGCCCTTATACACGGGTGCCCTATAAGACATGGGACATGACACTTTTATAATAATGTTGTGTCGTGATTCACTGATTCACTATTTGAATAAATTTTGGTACGTCTCTTTGGTGAAGATTACCCGATACGTAGATAAAGGCATTAGGCATAACGCTAACATCCCTTCCGCCCCCGTGCCATTATGGCACGGACAATCCACTAGTATTACAATATTATTACATGGTTTACATGCATGCATAAGCCAGTGTGCAAAATATCCAGACGAATTTGAATTTACTGCAGCTCTTAAATGTTGGGATCTTCGTTGCATGTGGAACAGTGGAAGATTTGGTCAATCCTTGTACTTGGTGAAGCTTCAAGTTTAAATAAAGAAGGGTATCTCTTGTGATTTGGCATATTGAATAGAAAGAACATCTACAAAACAAAACACTGGAGAAGTATCAATATCATGTTGGCAGTAACATTCACCAGCAGGTTCAAACACTCCTCATGAGCTCAATAATGAGTCTGGGACTTCAATGCCGCGGCGTTTTGGTAATAATTTATAATTTTGCTTCTATTAATTTAAATCTTAAATTTATAGTGATTATGATGCATGGTTCATTTGTTTCTTCTTGACAGTGAAAAGGGGAATTACTAGAATGCTGACAGCCATGGCTAGACTACCTGTCAAGACACTCCTACATGTAGTGTTAGTTGTTGAACGGGAATTTGTGGGGTGAAAAAGCGTTTGGATTAATCCAATCCCTGAGAGTGTGGTCTAGGCAGCAAAGAACTTCCCTCTTTCAATTTGTTTATTCAGAGATATGCCGCAAGAAATTATAGAACGAGTTTCTCAGATGGCTAGGGTAACAAAACTCTCGTTACGTATTTTTCTTTTCATTTCGGTTCCACTTTTTTTATTTTTTTATTTTATGAAATCTTATAGTAACTTCTGTCTTTTCATTACACGTTTGAACCTAATGATGAGTTTGCTGAAAAGGCACTGAGAAAGCATATGAGGACAGCCTATAAGAATTACATGGCAAGTTTACTGCTACGTACCCCCACTCGTACCCCCACCATTCTCCCCCGCGATGTGGCATTTTTTCATTGGTGCTGGAGCAAGCAGGAGGGTTCATTGGTGTTGGATGAGCCACTAATGCGAAGTTTGGGGGCAAAAAAGCCGGGTATAAAGCATTTTCGGCTTGCGTAAACATTTAAGAGAGTAGTGTAAACGTGATCTCCAGAGCATGGTAATTACTGGGCCCGACATGTGTAATTTAACCAGGTATTATGCCTGGTTCCAATGAGAATTTAACCTTTTCTAAATTCTATAGTGTTTTATGTGTAATTATAATTCTATTTTCCTTTTTTTCTTTTCATAGGCAAGATCGAAGAGGGCAAGCGAGGCGAGAAAGAGACAAGCTCTAAACCACACAAATGTCACTGAGAGCTTTGCAAGAAAGACATTTGACAGGGCTATTTCAAAAGAGGGTAAAAGGTCTAGCTATGGATCCTTTGACGATGTTTAACGAGACCCACAAGGATGAGAATCCGAAGCTTCCTTCATATGTGCAGAGTGGATGGTATATTTTTAAGTTTTTATTAATGATGTAACTGTGTTATGGTTGATTCGCTATCACTGTTCCTCAATGATGCATGTGACTAGTAGTAAGTTATAAACTATTGAAGATTTGTCATTGATCGCTTTTAATTAGAGTTTAAACCTGAAATGTATTACTTTTCTTGTGTTCGTTATTTAGACAATGGTACATGAATAATTCATTTGAATTAGCTCTTAACTCCAGCAGCTATTCCCATGTTTATGAAAGAGTTGTTAATGTTCTTAATCCATATCAACTTGTTATCTACATATCTGAGTAGTTTCACCTCGGAACCTTCATGACCCATTTATTTACTTATCCTTGCTCTTGGCGTTTCCTTTTCCCTCTATTTTATATACCTATCTTCTTCTTTAAAATCCTCCCTTCATACGCCTATTTCGATCTCACTCTTGAAAATATTTTCACCAGAATTGTGTGTACATATTTCACCATCAAACACGTGTATGTAGGAAGACACGTGGAGAGCATGCGGACTAAGCCATCAAAACATGATGACACACGCCCACAACCAAGAAGCCCATCCCGTGGACGTCGGATCTTTGCTCGAACAAATCCAAGGGCAGAAGATAAGAGATTTATCAAAAACACGATGTACTGCGGAGCACCAAATAACTCCCGAAGAGTTACTTTATCTCATACCCAAAAGAAGCCAAGATCAACGGTGAAGAAAAGGTCGACTGACATGGACGTGACAGGGGCAGAAGACACTTGTCTGACACGAGCATGCGTCTCAACTACCCGCATTAAACACTCTGAGCAATATACGTGTCGATCAACCCGTGGAACGAACGAGGATCACTCTGCGTGATTAAGTAATGAACGAAGACCTCCGCGTGATGGACACAAAGCACAAGAAGATAAGGTTCCAACGGCCCTCAGAAACGGGTCCCACAATCTAACCCTATAAATACCCCTTCTCCACCAAGAGTAAGGGGGATCGGAAAAACAGGAGAGAGAAGGATTGTGAGTGTAAGTTTGTCCTTTACAATACACAGATCTATGTAAACTCCAATGTCACTCGACTATCTCTGTAATCATCAAGTACATAGTGAAACAACCCCGTGGATGTAGGCCTTAGTGCTGAACCACGTAAATCCCACTCTTATTTACATTCCAGCACTTTATATTCGCCGAATGTTCCACGGATTTTGCTTTTGTACCACGTTTTCTTTATCTTCCTCTATGTGAACGCCTCTAGTGATGATATTAGATGAGGCTATGATAAACCCGAAGGTTTTGAGCCGAGGATTCAGTAGTCATTTCATCAGTCCGAGTGGGCACATAGAGTGCGAACATTGTTTGTAAACATATAAATGCCTTCGTGATTTACGTGTTCACAATTTGGCGCTAGAAACAGGGACTTCGTCCCGGTAAAATATTTATCTTATCCTGTGATTTCATCTTAAACTAGCATATGATTGATCTGCTTCTTTGGCTCTAGCAGTATTTACCTTTTTGTTAAACTTTACCATATTCAAAGCAATTTAAACTGGTTAAAAGATTTATTGCTTAGATCCATGGATTTACATTTTCTAGATCTCGTACGGACCTGTCTTTCCGGTGGGTTTTCGAAAATTTTCAAAAAAATCTACGTGCATTTTCAATGGGATCCTTTCACGTGGCCCTCGGGCAGTTTTTCCCTGTCTTGGAGTAAGGTATTTCGCAAACTAACCCGATCCGCATGGACATTTCTGTTTCTCGCTGTTTGAAATTCCCTTGTGCAGAAAGAAGACGACAAAATGAACCACAATGGAAAAGATGCAGGAAGCAGGAAAATCCAAAGCCTCGTCAAAGGAAGCACCAAGGACAACCCCGGTCATCACCCGGAGCAAGCAGAAAGGATACAAATCCAAAATGACTAGTCAGAGGCAGGATATTGCGGAGATCACTTCGCCTATGAACGCTAACTCTGTTGCAGCCGCGACCCTCAGAGCAGCGGCAACAAAGTACAGTACGGCAGCGGCAGCCCCAAAGGCTGCGGAAGCCAGCAAAACTCTTGCTACGAATCAATTTCACCAACCAAAAGAAAGGGTGGATGAATCCGGAACACATCAACCCGTGCACCCGCCAACCTTCGGAATGCCATCAACAAACGATCATAATCAAACTTAGCCGGCGGCTTTAACACCGTAGATGGGCACTCGGCCCGATCTGGAAATGCCAACAATCGAAGCTGAACCTCTACCCCCCTTAGTGCAAACCGTAGAAGAAGGTGGCACCATGTCCGTTGTAGAACAAGATGGGACTCTCAATCAGGGGTCAAACCAATCACATCGATTGATGGCTGAGCTTGAAGAATTGAAGAAGAGCCAGCATGTTTACGCAGATGCAGTAGCTCTGCTGGCCAGAGAAAACCAAGATTTAAAAGACCGGATTGCCCAAAGCACGAAGACCAGCTAACCACTTGATGAAGCAAATTCATAGGCACCAGAACCAAATCGAGACCGAAGAGTCATCGTAGCAGCTAATGGAGACACGGCTAGGGGAAGTAGCGCATCCGACCCAGATTATAACGACGGAGAGTCAGGCTATCACGAGCAGAATAGCGTAGGGCACCACCGCGCGATGGAAGAGATGCGTGATGAAATGATGGCAGAGATCAGGCAATTAAAAAGTAGACAAGGCGGGGGAAGGTTAGAAGAGGTCATGAGAGAGGCTAACTCCACGCCCCTTACTCATCTCCTAGCCAACACCCCTATTCCACTGAAGTGCCCTGTCCCGACATTCGAATGCTATGACGGATCCAGTGATCCCGCTGCACATATTCGGTATTATAACCGTGTCTTAGCTAGATGGAGTCAGAACGACGCCATACTCTGTAGATACTTCCCATCAAGCCTGAAGGGATCGGCATTGTCTTGGTTTGATAATCTACCGCCAGACTCCATCCACTCCTACGACCAACTCGCAGAAAAGTTCTTAAGAATTTACATGTACAACAAGGCTGTTAACACCGGAATGGATAAGCTCTTTTCACTGGCGCTACAAGGAAACCACGAGGGAATACACTAACAGATGGCACAAGATATGCCAAGCCATAGGAAGTATGGACCCAGTGGTAAGTATCAACTGCTACAAGTGGGGATTAGACCGAATGAGTCCACTATTTGTTGAGATTCATGGAAGCGTGCCTAAGATAGAGGGAGATCTTCGAATAATTATTGAAAAGCACGCTCGTCTTGAAGAAATCCAGCGTGAAAACCCGAGGGAGTACCCGCAAAGGTCTCACCGTACCAATTCTGCAGAATAAACCAATGGGGCCAAAAGGAATTGCTCAGTGGAACGGCCTCACGAAGACATGAAGGAACGAAGGGATGAACGGCGAAAAGACGACCGAAAATTCGAAGATCAAGTTTACACGAAGCTCAATGCTAGCTATGCTCGGATCCTGCGAGAGATCAAAGGAAGGGAAAATCTGGAGTGGCCATGGTCTAAGGGAAAACATCCCCCAAGAACCGAGAAGTCTAAATATTACTGTGAATATCATTGCTTCAACGGACACCAGACCGAAAAATGTAAAAACCTCAAAATAATGATCCAAAAATTGATTGATGCTGGCGAGCTCAAACATTACATACGAAAGGATATTGCCGAGGATAGATCCAAACGAACCAAGCCAGTCCAACTTCCAGAGGGAAACCGCACAATCAACACCATCTCGTGTTCTGAAGCCGCAGGGCCCTCACTCACAGCACAGATAGGAAAGAGGTTACGGAAGCAGTTCGAGGACCGCTGCGAATTGTATAAGATCGATGGGTAGAGGTGGACGAGCACGAAGAGTGGATGGACTCACCTATTATCTTCGATGCTGAAGATATCGAAGAAGATATGGAAGACCATAACGACCCCCTGGTCCTCACACTACCAGTGGCTGGATGTAACCTTAAAAAGATCCTCATAGACGGGGGAAGCTCAGTGAACGTTCTATTCTACGACGCATTCAAACGAATGAAGCTCCATGAAGAACAGCTAATGACCTCTTATTACACCATCTACGGATTCAACGGAGCACCCACGAAGCCATTGGGAGACATCGTGTTGCAGGTTAACGCCGGACCCATGAAAGTAGAAACACGATTCAGCGTGGTTGACGCCCCATCCCCCTACAACGCCATTATTGGACGAAAATGGTTACATAAACTCAAGGGAGTGGCGGCAACTTACTACCAATATCTCAGATTCCCTACACCTGAGGGAGTGATGGAAATCAAGGGAGATCGGGTCTCTGCAAGAGAGTGCCAAGCCACTCAGGATCGTATCAACAACGAACAAGAAGAGCAGCGAAAAACCCGAAGAATTAAAAATAAAGAAGCCGCGAAAGAGAAGGCCATAGACCTGTTCCTCAAGGAAACTACAGGAAGGGGTTTGACAAAAGATGATAATGTCCTAAACACAGAGACAGGTCCTTCAGCAGCCAACGAAGGACAGAAACATACCAAATAGCAATCAAAGAACGTCCCAGTCCTCGGGGACCCGAAGCCGGTGTTCACGCCAGTAGAGCCCGTAAAAGAAATCAACATAGGAACGGAAGAAAACCCGAAAATGATCAAAGTAGGGACCATAATGGACGAAAGAAGGAAGATTCTCTAACCAAATTACTTAAGGAATACGCGGATATATTCGCCTGGAAACTAGGAGATATGCCGGGGATTGACCCGAAAGTAATCCAACACGAGCTGCGCATCAAACCAGGCACGCCCCCGTTCCGGCAGAAAATTAGAAAAGTTGCACCAGAGTACCATAAGGCAGTGGAAAAAGAACTTCGGAAACTACTAGACGCGGGTTTCATCAAGGAAGTCAAGTACCCTACATGGATCTCCAACATGGTCGTCGTTCCTAAGAAAAATGGAGGGGTTAGGATATGCATCGATTTTACTAACCTCAACAAGGCATGTCCAAAGGACAGCTATCCCCTGCCAAGCATAGATCAGCTGGTGGAAGCAGTAGAAGGATATGAAGAACTGTCATTCATGGATGGACATTCTGGCTACAACCAAGTAGCCCTGGCAGAAGAAGATCAGCCACACACAGGTTCTACACCCCACATGGCCTTTATTGCTACACTAGAATGCCCTTCGGACTTCGAAACGCAGGGGAAACATACCAAAGAATGGTCGATACTATCTTCAGGCCATGGATTGGTAGTACCTTAGAAGTCTACGTCGACGATATGCTCGTCAAAAGTAAGCTGCGCAAAGATCACCACCAGGATCTGAGAGATATCTTCGAAGCAATGAGGAAACATCACATGAAAGTAAATCCAGAGAAATGCACTTTCGGTGTCACCTCGGGGAAATTCCTCGGATATCTGGTAACAAAAAGGGGCATTGAGGTAGACCCAGTGAAGATTCAGGCCATAGTAGAAATGCCATCCCCGAAGAATTTAAAAGAAGTGCAGAAGCTCAATGGGTCCATAGCAGCCTTGGGCAGATTTATTGCCCGATCCTCGGACAAATGCAAACATTTCTTCAATATTCTCAAAAAAGGGAGCAAGTTTGAATGGACCGCAGAATGCGAAGAAGCCTTCCAAAAAATCAAAGAACACCTAGCTTCAATTCCGATCCTGCAGAAGCCGGATCCTGATGAGGTTTTGGCATTGTACATAGCAGCAACAGAAGACGCAGTTAGCGCAGTGTTGGTCAAAACCAATACGAAGATAGAACAGCCTATCTATTATGTCAGTAAAACCCTCAATTCTGCGGAAAGGAACTACACGAAGATCGAACAACTTATCCTAGCATTGGTATGGGCTACTCAAAAGCTGAGAACCTACTTCCTAACTCACTTCATCCGGGTCCCATGCAAAGCACCACTGGAAGCAGTCCTTAAAAGCGCAGGAAAAGTGGGCAGAATAGCCAAGTGGAACACCCACCTGGATCAATTCAACATCATCCATGAAATTCAACATTCCCGAAAATCCCAAGTTTTGGCGGATTTCTTAGCAGACCTCCCCCTGGACAACGACGAGGAGATTGAGGGAATACCAGAAGCCGAGGAAGAAAGCAAGGATTCAATGGATATCCTCGAACCCGCGAGTCAAAGACAATGGGAAGTCTTCGTCGATGGGTCCAAAAATAAGGAAGGAGCAGGAATAGGCATCGTCATCACCACCCCAACCGGAGAAAGGATCGTACAGGCACTCAGGTTAGAATTCAAAGAGCATACTAACAACATCGTCGAATACGAGGCAGTCGTACATGCCCTCCGTTTAATAATAGAAATGGGGGTAACCGATGTAAGACTGACAAGTGATTCACAGCTTGTCATACGGCAAATAGGGCTCGAGTACAATGTGTACGACGACACCCTCTCAGCTTACATGGCCTTGGTCCAAACATTGGCATCACAAATTCCAAACATCAAGTTCCGGCACTTATGCAGAAGGGATCTCAGGCACGCGGATGCCCTAGCATATATATCATCCATGCTGAAGGACAAAAGCGTCGAAGCTATTAAGATAACAAGGGTATACGAGCCTTCGATTGCATCACAATTCTCCTTCGCTACCAATCAAGATACAGTGGAAGAAAATATCGAAGACCAGGTAGGAGAAGACATCCATAACGATTTTGACGAAGAAGACATCCTGTCAAGAGCAAATCAAGACGAAGATTTCAGCAACGAAGATGATTGGAGAAGGTGATCCATGCGTTTCTCCAAAAGGAACTTTACCCGCGGATCATAAACAAGCCAGGAAAATACTCTCCAAAGCAGGAAGATATGACCTTCGGGATGGAATCCTGTACAAGAAATCCTTCCTCGGACCGTTACTACTGTGCTCCAGAAAAGAGGGGCATCGAATTCTAAACGACATCCATTATGGACGCAGGGAATCATAGCGGCATGAGATCACTGGCCGACAAAGCAAAAATGCAAGGATATTACTGGCCCACAATGATACAGGATGCCGCAAGAATGTCCCGACGATGTGAAGAATGTCAGCGTTTCGCCAAAAAGATACACGCGCCAGCAACAATTAAATTCTGTAGGTAGCCCGTGGCCATTTGCAAAATGGGGCATAGATATCGTCGGGCCTTTCATCGAGGGATCAGGGAAAAGACGATTTTTGATAGTAGCCACGGACTATTTCAGTAAATGGGTGGAAGCTAAAGCCTTAGCCAGGATCAGAGACGTGGATGTGTTTACTTTCATATTCCAAAACATCATTTGCAGGTTCGGCATACCAGCAGAAATCGTGTCCGATAATGGTAAGCAGCTACAAGGGAAAAATAGACATGCTCTTCGATACTTTCAAAATAAGGAAGAACAAATCCACCCCCATATACCCTCAAAGCAACGGACAAGCGGAAGCCACTAACAAGACCCTCGCCCTTATCCTCAAAACAATTAGACGAACATAAGGGGCGATGGTGTGAACAGTTGCACAATGTGTTATGGGCATACAGGACAACACGAAGATCTGCCACTGGGGAATCCCCGTTTCTCCTCACTTATGGAGCTGAAGCGGTCATCCCAACAGAGATCCTCATGCCAACCACAAAGACTGAAGCATGGGAGAAAAATCTCACAACAGACATGATGTTGGAGAGATTGGACGACCTGGAAGGAAGAAGGGAAGCAGCATTGCAGAAGATGGAAAATTATCAACGAAGACTAGCAAGGGAGTACAACAAAAAGGTAAAACTTCGAAATTTTGTAGAGGGGCAGTATGTGCTAAGAACAATCCCACAGTATCAACGAGAAAAGAATGGGGAAAGCTAGCACCTACGTGGGGAGGACCTTTTATAATACACGACATTGCGGGGAACGGTTCCTACCATTTCGCAATATGAAAGGCGAAGTTCTCCGACATCCTTGGAATGCTAAGTGGCTCAAACCATACTACCCATAGGTGCAACGCAGCTTTGCATCTGCGTGAAGAATCCCAGAAGAAGAAGGCAGCGTAACCGCTCTACATGTTTCTATCTCTGGACGAGGAAGCAAGCCTCAACCTATCAATCAAACAAGCCTTCTGAAATTCGAGTAAACAAAACTAATCAACAATATTGGGGAAAGTAGTCAACCTACAATCTCTCAGGGCTCTCCCATCAGTGTCCATAAGTGTAAGACCGGGGAGAAGGCACCCAGCAGAAAGAGATACCCAACCAATCTTAAGGCAACGGGTCGACGGAATGGGTGTATGTAAATATTTTTACCCCATATCCTAGAACGTTGCCTCGACCCCCACCGTCTGGGAATCCTCTGGCCAAGGGTTCGCCAGCGGGGTGACAGGTCTCAAGACGATCACGAAGGTACCTCCCTTCGGTATCGCACCCAAACACTTAAAAAACTCTTCTTTTTTTTTAGTGTCCTTCCTCACAATGCTTAAAATAAACAACAAACTGATATTGCAGGTATATCAAAAAATGATCCATTTCATAAAGGTTGGTTACAAAAAGCGGCAAGGCCAATACAAGGAATACACATCAAAAATATTCTTTTTACAAAATACTAGCAAAATCTAACGGAAGGCTAATGATGCCGCGGTCTCTACTTAGATGATGCCGCCCCATCGCAGGGTTGTTCCGAAGAGTTGAAGGGACGCTCCCACCGATGAGGGTCCCGAGGAGCCAGGCAAGGAGGAGGACGGACGACGCGGATAGCTCTTCACGAGGCCATGCTCGGTCTTAAGGCCAAGCTCAATCTTCTCCAGCATCTTGTTTGTCTCCTCAGCCAATTGACACCGAGCCTTATGCATAATAACTGTCGTCCGCTGGTGGGCTTGGATAACAACGAAGATAGACGATTCACTTCTTTAGAAGCAGCACCAACGGCCTCCTCGCGGGATGCCGCCAAACTCTTAAAATGATTAGTCTGTTCTTCCTGCTGCGCTAAGGAAGATTGAGCCTTTTCAAATTTTTCATTTGCAACGCGGAGTTGTCCCTCGAGCTCTGAAAAACAACACAAGGGAGTTAGCACAGAAAAGACACAATCACACTCGACGAAATAGGGTTATACCTTCGACACAAGCCGAAGCCTCTTCATACTCATTAACAACCGCATCTCGCGCTTCATCAAGATGTCATATTCCTCGGATAATTTCTTATAATCTAGTTGAAGGTTGGTGAGAGTAAATTGACTGGCATCTAATTCTACCTGCTTCATCGAATCCATGTGACGAAGGTGGTTGACTTCGTTGTTTATCTCTGATACCCCTTTGCTAAGTCTGTACATACATACTTCGAGATTTCTCTCAGACTCAGCCTGGCGGGCTATTTCAGCGCGAGACGCAGCAAGGGCTTTGCTTAGAGCCCCAACTTCGGCTCTGGCATCGTCCCTTTCTCTGGTAAGACACACATGCTCTCCTTAACTCCCGGAAAAGGAAGGGAGCGAGCCTTTCGTAATTCCTCTTCCAGAAGATGTATTCTAGACTCCAACAATGAAGTGCGCTCACGGGATTCCCGCAGATTCTCACGTGTCCACAGCAGCGTACCATTGAACAAAGTACGGTCATGGATACAGATTCTGCATATCAACCATTTGAACATGCCTTGCGCGCCATCCCTCAGCCCGAGCGTCCCACTTTTTGGATTCTCTCTTAATTTTCTCGACCATCTCTTTGATACGAGATTTTTGCCGTGCCCTTTCGTTTCGAAGCCATATCATCTCGGGGACGCCACCCACTGGAGATAGGGTGGGGAGACTCAGACATAACAACTAAGTAGTATGGAGGAATTACGACAAGCTTCGGGGGTAAAAGAGGAAAAAGAACCAAACCTGTGAAAGATGAAACTTGGCCGCGAGTTTTCTCTAACTCAGCGCGAACGACAGCAAGCTCTGAACGAAGACCAGCCTCCGCTTCACCCAGCCTTTTTTTCTCTTCAAGGCTTTTCTTCAGTTCTTCTATTTCCACCTCAGCCGCAGATAATTCCTTTTCTCTGTGACGAAGCTTAGCCTCCAGCTTCAAAGATTTCGCTCTAAAGAATTGATACAGCACATGGTTACAATGCTCACTCCTCATCATCTACACATCAAACGGCAAACATTATTACACCGAGGGATTCAATTGTCACGGAGAGATATGTACGAAGACTTACCTCCAAGACACGCTGCTGGGGATAACCATATTGGTACCCATCGGCTATGGCCATCATGTCCGCAACAGAAGTGGGAGGCTCCGATACGAGGGTAGCTTCGGGAACACTCAAGCTTTTCCCCCACATCTCAGATACGCGCGCCTCAGAAGAAAGTTCCATCATCCGATGGGTATAAGCATCGGAATCCTTCTCACCAGCAACCACCGGGGCAGGATGGGGGACAAACAACAGACCCTTTTTCTTGAGCCAATCCATTATGACATCCTCACACTCAAACGTCAGCGAATGAGGGAAATCCTCGGCAGGCGAGTCAACCACAGACTTCCCCTTTGCTGATATTTCCCCATCGTCACAAGTTTCGGCATCAACATGCGCATTGCGATCATCCGCGCCCTCATTCTGAACAACAGCGTCTTCCTTACCAGAACCCCCGAGCACATCCCAATCATCATTGGGGGAAAGCAAAGAAAAATCTTCAGGAAAATCGAGAGTATCGTCAAAGAGTTCCCCTGCAGAATAAATCCTGTCAAAGGAGAACTCTTGAGAAGTGGTGGGGAGAGTTTCCGCAGCCTCACCAGCAGGAGCAGACATATCAGCGATAACACTGCCGTCAACCACCGCGGTATTATTTCTCACAACACCATCACAACCCGCACCAATCTCTTCCTCGACATTAGGTGGGGAAGTATCAGTGCGTTCTTCCCCATCAGACATTTCCTCATCCTCGGCAAACTCTTCGTTCATCGGACTGGTAACTTCTTCATGAACCTCATCCTCACCCGTCACAATGGTAGAAGACTGCTTGGGCCCAATCTTCTTCTTTTTCGACACCTTGGCAGTAGTGACACTCTTCGGTGGAAGTATAGCACCAGAACCTTCCTCCTCATCTCCTTCAACGACGTCGAGAGCATAAGGAAAGTTCATGCCTTCGAAGTTTAAACGCCAGGGACAAAAATCTCCATAACGAGCAGGAGGAGATTCACGAGGCCTGCTACTCCCAGAAGGACGCCAACCGCGCGGACCGGGAATCCAACCATACGCCCAAGGACCAACAATTTCAATAACAGTGGCGTGCCACTCATAATCATGGTCACGTTTGATCCTTTCGCGCGCGGGAAAAAGTTTCCGCTGACTCGACCCCTTGGTGCCCAGAACGTATTTCAGTTTGGCATCGCTCACCTCATTTAACAGACGAATTTCGCCCCGAGGAGCAGCAAGGTTCGAAGGCTAACACTCCAAGGTTTACGGTTCCTACTATTGACATAATCCCCAAAGGAGTTGTTGAAGTTTTCAGGAGTATACCACTCCCTCTCAGCGGGATTTTGAACGTAACATGTCATCGTCGTCTCCCCCTTACTCCGCAGATAACATTCCCTCAGTGCGCGGAGATAATTCCCCGATAGTTGTGACACGAAACGACTGTGAGTATTCGTGGAAGAGCCTTCACGACCAGCCAGCACATCGTAATAAAAGGAATCACCAGACTTGTACAACGGCAGCATAAGACCCGCCTCGAAGGCTCCAACCGTAGTCAGCAGGTGAAACTCACCAAACTGATACTTCGAGATGAGCTCGTAAGTAATATCATCCTCAGGGGCATAGAAACGAACCTCGAAGGCTTGAAGCTCATGCTTTTCCTTGAAAACTTCAAGGTCAATTTGCTTGAACGTAACTTTCTTCTTGCTGACCGAAACGCTGCGTATCACTGGGGCAACCTCATCCTCTTCCGCGGGATCGGACGAACCAACAAAAGCTTCGGAAGCTTTTCTTTTCAAAGGAGGATTCTTAGACGATTCAGCTCTCGGCGCACCACCTTTGGAGTTCTTCCCTTTAAAAGAAAGCACTGGAGGCGGCGGCAGAGGGTGCTGCACGGGCACTATGGAACGAAGAGGGGGAATATCGAAGGTGCCACCGCGAGGACGTATCTGCGTACACCCTGAGTCATCACGAAGGCAAGAAGCAGCACGATCGGCAGCGTTTCGAGACCCGGAAGGACTCTTCGATGGATCCCCTTTCCTAGGAGGAGAGGCCCTCGTCCCAGAAGAAGATGAAACTTTATTACCACGGGGATCCATTTGAGACAATTTAGAGAAATCTCCCCCAGGTGGATATCTATCAGACTCTCTACGTGGAGGGGATCTCGGTAGACTAGAAGCCGGAGCTTTATATGGAAGTCGCGGACGGTCAGACATGGCTGCGAAAAGGAACAACAAAAACAAGTTAGAAGCAAACACGAGGACATCAACAAAGATCAAAAAACAACAAAATTACCAGTTCATTTTAACAAACCACAGAAACCCCAGAACTAGCATACATACATGTACACCCTAAAACCCTAAAACCCTAAGCTTAAAAGTTCAATCAATACAAATGCAACAATGGCCTCCTTGACTTGAGAAGAAGAACAGGGGCAAACTAGCATACATACATCAAAAGGTGTTCTTCATCACAAACAAGGTACGACAGCAGCATAAAATTTTGTTTCAGCACAATCAACACAACTTAAAACAACAGAGACGAAGAAAATAAACCTTACCACCACAAATAAAATCCCAAAAGAAGACAACAAACCAGAAACAAAGAAGAAACGAGCGTGATTAATGCTAGGGAAGAGGGAATTTAATGGTTGAATAACAAAGAATGAAGACTGACAGGGAGAATGAAATTAATTTTCAAAGAGAATGAAATTAATTTTTCTCTCCTCCTTAATTTACTCGAAAGAAAGAGAAGGAAGTTAATGGAGGAATGGGAAACGTGCACATTAAATGAGCAGTTAATGCACGAGTGAGAAACGTGCCCAAGTATTTAGGAGAGAGGAAGAATATGTAACGTCTGTTTTCTTCAATGCTTCCAATAAACACTCAAGCCCAAAGAAAAGGGGAAAATTGTGTGTACATATTTCACCATCAAACACGTGTATGTAGGAAGACACGTGGAGAGCATGCGGACCAAGCCATCAAAACATGATGACACACGCCCACAACCAAGAAGCCCATCCCGTGGACGTCGGATCTTTGCTCGAACAAATCCAAGGGCAGAAGATAAGAGATGTATCAAAAACACGATGTACTGCGGAGCACCAAATAACTCCCGAAGAGTTACTTTATCTCATCCCCAAAAGAAGCCAAGATCAACGGTGAAGAAAAGGTCGACTGACATGGATGTGACAGGGGAAGAAGACACTTGTCTGACACGAGCATGCGTCTCAACTACCCGCATTAAACACTCTGAGTAATATACGTGTCGATCAACCCGTGGAACGAACGAGGATCACTCTGCGTGATTAAGTAATGAACGAAGACCTCCGCGTGATGGACACAAAGCACAAGAACATAAGGTTCCAGCGGCCCTCAGAAACGGGTCCCACAATCTAACCCTGTAAATACCCCTTCTCCACCAAGAGTAAGGGGGATCGGAAAAACGGGAGAGAGAAGGATTGTGAGTGTAAGTTTGTCCTTTACAATACACAGATCTATGTAAACTCCAAATTCACTCGACTATCTCTGTAATCATCAAGTACATAGTGAAACAACCCCGTGGATGTAGGCCTTAGTGCTGAACCACGTAAATCCCAGTCTTATTTACATTCCAGCACTTTATATTCGCCGAATGTTCCACGAATTTTACTTTTGTACCACGTTTTCTTTATCTTCCTCTATGTGAACGCCTCTAGTGATGATATTAGATGAGGCTATGATAAACCCGAAGGTTTTGAGCCGAGGATTCAGTTTTCATTTCATCAGTCCGAGTGGGCACATAGAGTGCGAACATTGTTTGTGAACATATAAATGCCTTCGTGATTTACGTGTTCACAAGAATCAAACCTCCGCAGTAAAAAATGAATGTTCTCTTTTCTCTTTTTCTGTTATCTCTCTTAACTGTTACAACTAGTCAGAAATTGCTTTTCGATCTGGGAATGCAATGGGGTATTAGGAAATGTAATTTTGGGATGAACGCTCGCCCTGGCCAAGTGTGTCCTCCGCTGCAAACGGATTTTACCCTGCACGGTCTATGGCAGAGGACAACGGTAACAGCTCCTCAAGGTGTTCAAAAGACACTGGACATAACGACTCGAGACTTTTCAACTATAATGCCAAATCAGAAGTATTTTTGTCCGGATTGTCTCTCTAGCGATTCAGCTGCAAATGAAGAATTCTGGCAAAGGGAGTGGGAACGACACGGATACAAATCCGGTTTCACGCAGTTTGAGTATTTTTCAAAGACAATAGAGTTGTACAGTAGGGCATGCTGGTTAAACTTCAACATAGAAGTCACTAACAAGCTGGTTAGGACAAGATTAGGAAATTGATGTAATCCTAAGGGAATTAGAAGTCATCTAGTTCTAAGAAAAGGAAAGACATGTAATAAGGTAATAGGACTAGGAAAAGGAATTCATAGTTCTATATATATATGATCACCAAAGTTGTGCTTGATCATATGAGTAAGATTAGAGCTTGTGTTTAGTTTTGAGAGATTTTCTAAACATCAATAAAGAGAGTTGTCTTTATATAAGCTAAGTTTCATCTTGCAGTTGCCATTAATTGGTATAAGAGCTTGTTTTTGAGCCATGGAAAACGAAACCACCATTGTGGGTGCAAAACAGTTCGCGCCACCATGAATACAAGTTCCAATCCTCAACGCCACAAACTACACAGTATGGGCCATGAGAATGAAGGTACTGATGAAAATCTACAAAGTTTGGGAAACAATTGATCCTGGTACATTGGACCCAGACAAAAACAATGTTCCCATTGAATTTCTCTTTCAAGCAATACCAGAATGTCTTGTTATACAAGTTGGTGAACAAGAAACTTCAAAGAAAATTTGGGATGCAATAAAGGCACGTAATCTCGGAGCTGATCGAGTTAAAGAAGCCCGTATGCAAACCTTAATGTCTGAATTTGAAAGAGTGAAGATGAAAGACACTGATACTATTGATAGCTTTGCAGGAAAGCTATCAGAGATAGCCTCAAAAGCTGCGTCACTTGGACAATCCATTGATGAAGATAAACTGGTAAAGAAGTTTCTCAATAGTTTACCAAGATCCAAGTATATTCATATCATAGCTTCTCTTAAATCTAAGACTAGCTATGAAGATATAATTGGAAGATTGAAAGCATATGAAGAGAGAATCCTTGATGAAGAAAACAATGGAGAAACTCAAGGAAAACTCTTGTACACAAACTCTTACCAACAAAACTCTGCGACAAGAGGAAGAGGTCGTGGAAGAGGTGGTAGAGTAAACAGAGGCCGAGGAAGGGGAGGAAGGTTTAATTTATAAGATAGAACAACAAGTCGGAATGATCAAAACCAAGGGAAAGAAAAGAAGGATAGATCAAACATTATTTGTTATAGATGTGATAAACATGACACTTCTCCTCTGTATGCCCTGAAAGAATACAAAAGATGGAAGAAGCAAACAAGAATGAAACAAGGGAAGCAGATACAACTATTTTCATGCACGAAGTTGTATTCTTAAACGAAGGGAAACTAATACCAAAGAACTACGAATCAAAGGATGGAGAAGAAGGAATCTGGTATTTAGATAATGGAGCCAGCAATCACATGACTGGTAAGAGACACTACTTTTCTGAACTCAATGAGAAAATCAAAGGACAAGTGAAGTTTGGGGATGGATCTTCTGTAGAAATTGAAGGGAAAGGATCAATTATATTTCAGAGCAAGACCGGAGAACAGAAGCTTGTCACAAACATCTAATTCATCCCAAACTTACAAAGCAACATTCTAAGTTTAGGACAAGCTACAGAAGTTGGATGTGATGTTAGAATGCGACAAGATTATCTAACAGTTCATGACCCAAGTGCAAGACTTTTAGTTAGAGTCTCACGCTCACAGAATAGACTCTACAAGATAAGTCTCATGATTGGAAGGCCATTGTGTCTGAATATGAGACTGGAAGATCAGACATGGAAGTGGCACGCAAGGTTAGGACACATAAGTTTCAGAACCTTAAAAACTATGTCTCAGAACAAGATGGTTCGAGGGCTACAACAACAAAACGGAGTGGTGGAGAGGAGAAAAATGACTCTAATGGAGATGACAAGAAGTTCTTTAAAGGCTATGCAGGTACCTAATTATATATGGGGAGAAGCTGTACGACACTCCACATACCTAATAAACATGATACCTACGAAAACTCTGAAAGACATGACTCCATATAAAAGTTTGCGAAAGAGAAAACTTTCATATGGAGTCATGTCTTTCAGAGTTTTCATAGGTATCATGTTTATTAGGTTGCAAAGCATACGCAACTCTTAAGAGTTTTCGTAGAGTTTTCGTAGGTATCATGTTTATTAGGTTGCAAAACCAAACATAGATCATTTAAGAGTGTTTGGTTGCAAAGCATACGCAAAAGTTGATTCTGCAACTCTTAAGAAACTGTATGATCGATCTCAGACTCTTGTGCATCTAGGAATTGATCCTGGATCCAAAGCTTATAGATTATTCAATCCAACAACGAAAAGAGTGATACTGAGTCGAGATGTGGTATTCGATGAAAAAACAAACTGGAACTGGAAAGAAACTAATGATGAACCAAGTAGGGATCCAGGAATGTTCCACATGAGATGGGGTCAAGTAATTGATGAAGGAAAAGGACCCATAATCATCAATACCAATGGAAACAATGATGTTAATCAAGAAGAAGAAGAGAATAATGAAAACACTGAGAATAACGAAGAAGTAGAAGAAGAAGAAGAAGAAGAAGAGGAGATCGATGAAATAACTCAACCCATTCCACTGCGAAAATCAACAAGACAGATATAAAAGCCACAGTATCTGGAGGATTATGTTCTTCAAGCTGCAGAAGAATGTGAGATTATGCTACTTTCTGTTAATGATGAACCAAGGAATTTTCAGGAAGCAAAGGTCTCGACTAAATGGACACAAGCATGTAGAGAAGAAATTATTTCAATAAACAGAAACAAGACTTGGTTTCTAGTTGATAAGCCAGGTGGGGTAAAAGTGATTGGTCTTAAGTGGATCTTCAAAATAAAACGGAATGCTGATGGTACTGTCAACAAATATAAGGCAAGACTTGTAGCTTAGGGATACGTTCAAGAATCAGGCATAGACTTTGATGAAGTTTTCGCACCAGTTGCTAGACTAGAGACAATTCGTCTCTTAATAGCAGAAGCAACATCAAAATCATGGGAAATTCACCACTTAGACGTTAAGACAACATTCTTACATGGTGAATTGCGAGAAGATGTGTATGTTGAACAACCAGAAGGTTTTGAAGTAAAAGGACAAGAGCATAAGGTTTATAAGTTATCAAAAGCTCTATATGGTCTAAGAAAAGCTCCTCGAGCCTGGAATACAAAGTTAGATCAAATCTGAAGAGAAATCAGATTTGTTAAGTGCTCTAAAGAAACATCAGTATACAGAAGAGAAGAAAAGGGAACGCTTCTTGTGATTGCGGTCTATGTAGATGATCTATTTTTGACTGGAAACTCCCTTAAGGTGATCAATGAGTTCAAGAGAGAAATGTCATCAAAGTTTGAGATGTCATACCTCGGAAAACTCACTTATTACCTTGGCATAGAATCCATCAAGGAGTAGATGGGATTGAGATTAAACAAGAAGCTTATGCAAGGAGAATTCTGAAAGAAGCAGGACTTGAAACTTGTAATCCAACTAAGATACCAATGGAGTTTGACCTTAAAGTTTCAAAGGCACAAGAAGAAACAGAGATTGATCCAACGAGTTATAGAAGAAATGTTGGATGCCTTAGATACTTGTTACACACAAGACCAGACTTGGCTTTCTCTGTGGGAGTAGCAAGCCGTTATATGCAGAGTCCATGCAAGTCTCATGGTGATGTAATAAAGCAGATATTGAGATATCTAAGAGGAACAATCAGCTGTGGATTGAAGTATGGTCGAGGAGGATCAAAAGGAATTGTTGGGTATAGTGACAACAGTCATAATATTGACCAAGATGATGGAAAAGGTACAACTGGTCATATATTTTATCTAGGAGAAGCACCTATTACATGGTGTTCACAGAAGCAAGACACTGTAGCCCTCTCATCCTGTGAAGCTGAGTTCATGGCCGCAACAGAAGCAGCTAAACAATCAATATGGCTTCAAGAACTGTTGGGTGAAATCAAAGGAAGAGAACCTGAAAAAGTTCTCATCAAGATTGATAATAAGTCTGCAATTGCACTCACTAAAAATCCAGTGTTTCATGGGAAGACGAAACACATTCACAAAAGGTATCATTTCATACGAGAATGCATCGAGAAGGAGGTCATTAACGTAGAACACATACCTGGAACTGAGCAGAAAGCAGATATATTGACAAAGGCATTAGCTAAGATCAAGTTTGAAGAAATGAGACAACTGATTGGAGTACAAGATATGTCACGGGTAAGGTTGAAGCTTAACGGGGAGAATGTTGCTTAAACCTCAACATAGAAGTCACTAACAAGCTGGTTAGGACAAGATTAGGAAATTGATGTAATCCTAAGGGAATTAGAAGTCATCTAGTTCTAAGAAAAGGAAAGACATGTAATAAGATAATAGGACTAGGAAAAGGAATTCATAGTTCTATATAATATGATCACCAAAGTTGTAGTTGATCATATGAGCAAGATTAGAACTTGTGTTTAGTTTTGAGAGATTTTCTAAATATCAATAAAGAGAGTTGTCTTTATATAAGCTAAGTTTCATCTTGCAGTTGCCATTAGGGCAGATGTCTACAAGATGACCCAATAGATATTGGGTGATAGTAGATTTAGTCCAGCGAGGTACGGACAAATTTATCTGCCCGACCTAGACCAAGCTCTCCACAAGCTGAGACTGTACCCTCGCGTTGCTTACTCTTGCAACACTTACAACGGGATGAGCCAGTTACTCGAATTGAGATTATTATTTGAATATTACCTAAAAATTTTAGCTCTCCACAAGCTGAGACTGTACCCAAAAATAGCAATGTAATATAAAAGTCAGCTCATCACCATATCAACAAATTTCATGTCATGCAAAAAAAAAAAAAGAAAAAGTGAAACAAATGAAGAAAAAAAAGGAAAGGGATACAAACAAAACTTGTTCCACCAACAAATCATCTTCGTTCATATACGATTTAGGATTTTTCTCGTTGTTCTTCCCGCTTCTTTTTTCAGCCTTATCAACAACAACGAATCATGATCTAACATCAAGAATAGCAGTAAACTTGAATCTTCTCAAACACCTTGAATTTCTTCAACATAAATATTCCCTATGTTTCTATAATAGTGTTACTAGCATTTTTGCAATTTACCCTAAAAAAGGTTAAATTGAAAAAGTGCTAACAACACTTTTGCGGAAACGAGGGAGTAGTTGATTAAGCTTTTCTACTATCTTCATCAAACTGATAATGAAGTTCCTCAAGGTATATCTGTTCAGATGTAATTAGAGTTATAGAGTTTTGATATAATTGGGGACCTTTTTTTTGTTGATTGTGGATATGATTTATAGACGTGCTCAAGTAGATAGGTGATTCGAATTACGTGATGTAGAAATGATTTACAGACTTGCTGAAGTAGATAGGTGATTCGAATTACGTGAAGATGGAGCTGAATCACGTAGATGGTTCCCAACAGAAGCCAGACATGGAATATTGCCATTCTGGCCTATGGATTCGGCTATTCTTGAATGGTTGTAGCAGGTTGCGTGAGACGCTGGACACAACTAGTAGTTCCACATAACATCAAATGGCTTAAATGGTTGATAAGCCAAAGTAATAATAGTGCGATTCATGTAAACACACTTTCTAACTTCTAACAAACAGTTATGATTGGAATTGGATGCTTTCTAACAACCAAAAACTGAGGAGGAATTGATTTATGCTGTTAAATTGGATATCTTATTGTGGAGTTCCAGTACGGATGCTTTTAAAGATTTCACTTCCAACCAAGTAATTTATCACCGGGAAGATATAGTTTTCATGGAATAGGTTTTTTTTGCTTGCTTCTTCAGGGAGGTCTTTTGACCATTTTGTATATATATACTCTGTACATATATTTTCCTTTTAATCTATCCTTCCTTTCTCTAAAAAAAAAAAAAACAACCAACATGATCTAACCATCAAGGACCGAAAACTCATGGTTTTACAATCTAGTGAGATCGTTTAGAAATAACATGCACCGCATCAAAAAATCTAACATGGGAAATAACTGAAAGCACATTTATCATTTGTACAAACATTTAGCAGGGTCATCTAATCCGAATAGAAACAACAAATTTCCAATCAAAACCCAATTACTAAAACAACAACAAAAAAACAAAATAAAAAAATAGAATTAATCCAATCAAAAATCATACACCAACGGAAGTGAAAAATCATAATTTAAGGACGATAAATTGTATTAACATGTTTCAGGGATCACTTACCAACCAAATGAGCATTATTAGAAATCGACCAAATATTTAAGATCCCTCTAAATATGGGGATAGGAAAGTGAAAGAAAATGAGAATCTCCAAAGGGGAATCTAAAGTGAACTGTATATAGAATTAAGAGGAGATAGCTTTAGTTGCTGCGTCGACAGAAACAAGGCTTTCCTTATAGATAGCAGCCGTAGGACAACAGAATCCTTCTCCAAAACCAAGATCCTCAAACTCATCAGTAATAAAATTGTACAATACCCAAGTTCCGCCGATGAATAAACCCAACTTTCCATTCCAAGGAATTGCAAGGATGCTATAACCCGTTTGAATTTTTGGAGACGTGGCATCAACTCTGTAAAGCTCAGTCCACATCTCCTTCCCCGTATCGTAATCATTCAACATCCACACCTTGTGGAATCCAGAAACTTCATAAGGGGTCGTAATGCAAGCTAGTTTATCACCTATTGATTGTAATACAGGAGAGTTACCATCTGGAATCTGTAGTACTCTTTGGTATTTGTCTTTGCTCAAGTCAAATGACAAAATCACACACTTATCGGGTTCTGCGGTGTAGTCCACACCTAGATGGAAATAAATACCATTCAAACTCTGTCCTAATGTTGGACAACAATGAGTACGGAAATCTGAGTCTAGCAACCTCCAGGAATCAGTACTTAGTAATGGCAACTGCAAGATGAAACTTAGCTTATATAAAGACAACTCTCTTTATTGATGTTTAGAAAATCTCTCAAAACTAAACACAAGCTCTAATCTTGCTCATATGATCAACCACAACTTTGGTGATCATATATATATAGAACTATGAATTCCTTTTCCTAGTCCTATTACCTTATTACATGTCTTTCCTTTTCTTAGAACTAGATGACTTCTAATTACCTTAGGCTTACATCAATTTCCTAATCTTGTCCTGACCAGCTTGTTAGTGACTTCTATGTTGAAGTTCAACCAACATTCTCCCCGTTAAGCTTCAACCTTACCCGTGACATATCTTGTACTCCAATCAATTGTCTCATTTCTTCAAACTTGATCCGAGCTAATGCCTTTGTCAATATATCTGCTTTCTGCTCAGTTCCTGGTATGTGTTCAACGTTAATGACCTCCTTCTCGATGCATTCTCGTATGAAATGATACCTTTTGTGAATGTGTTTCGTCTTCCCATGAAACACTGGATTTTTAGTAAGTACAATTGCAGACTTATTATCAATCTTGATGAGAACTTTTTCAGTTTCTCTTCCTTTGATTTCACCCAACAGTTCTTGAAGCCATATTGATTGTTTAGCTGCTTCTGTTGCAGCCATAAACTCAGTTTCATAGGAGGGCTACAATGTCTTGCTTCTGTGAACACCATGCAATAGGTGCTTCTCCTAGATAAAATATATGACCAGTTGTACTTTTTCCATCATCTTGGTCAATATTATGACTGCTGTCACTATACCCAAGAAAATCCTTTTGATCCTCCTCGACCATACTTTAATCCATAGCTGATTGTTCCTCTTAGATATCTCAATATCTCCTTTATTACATCACCATGAGACTTGCGTGGACTCTGCATATAACGGCTTGCTACTCTCACAGAGAAATCCAAGTCTGGTCTTGTGTGTAACAAGTATTCTTGTGCCTTTGAAACTTTAAGTCCAAACTCCATTGGTATCTTAGTTGGATTACAAGTTTCAAGTCCTGCTTCTTTCAGAATTCTCCTTGCATAAACTTCTTGTTTAATCTGAATCCCATCTAGCTTATCAACTAGAAACCAAGTCCTGTTTCTGTTGATTGAAATAATTTCTTCTCTACATGCTTGTGTCCATTTAGTCGAGACCTTTGCTTCCTGAAAATTCCTTGGTTCATCATTAACAGAAAGTAGCATAATCTCACATTCTTCTGCAGCTTGAAGAACATAATCCTCCAGATACTGTGGCTTTTGTATCTGTCTTGTTGATTTTCGCAGTGGAATGGGTTGAGTTATTTCATCGATCCCTTCTTCTTCTTCTTCGTTATTCTCAGTGTTTTCATTATTCTCTTCTTCTTCTTGATTAACATCATTGTTTCCATTGGTATTGATGATTATGGGTCCTTCGCCTTCATCAATTACTTGACCCCATCTCATGTGAAACATTCCTGGATCTCTACTTGGTCCATCATTAGTTTCTTTCCAGTTCCAGTTTGCTTTTTCATCGAATACCACATCTCGACTCACTATCACTCTTTTCGTTGTTGGATTGAATAATCTGTAAGCTTTGGATCCAGGCTCAATTCCTAGATTCACAAGAGTCTGAGATCGATCATCTAGTTTCTTAAGAGTTGCAGAATCAACTTTTGCGTATGCTTTGCAACCAAACACTCTTAAATGATCTATGTTTGGTTTTCTCTTTCGCAAGCTTTCATATGGAGTCATGTCTTTCAGAGCTTTCGTAGGTATCCTGTTTATTAGGTATGTGGAGTGTCGTACAACTTCTCCCCATAGATAATTAGGTACCTGCATAGCCTTTAAATAACTTCTTTTCATCTCCATTAGAGTCCTGTTTCTCCTCTCCACCACTCCGTTTTGTTGTGGTGTATATGGTGCTGTGAGTTGCCTTTTGATTCCATTTGACTCACAGAACTTGTTGAACTCTACGGAAGTGAACTCTCCTCCTCTATCAATTCTAAGCATTTTGACCTCCTCTTTTAACTCTTTTTCTATCAGATTTCTGAAAGCTTTGAATCTGTCAAATGCTTCACTCTTTTCTTTCATAAGAATAGACCACATATATCTTGAGAAGTCATCTATAATAACAAGTATGTATTTGTTATTTGCAAGGGTTTGTGGTGTAATAGGACCACATAAATCAGCATGAATGTTGTTGCTTTTGGGAAACCTTGACGAGTTTGTTTCCCAACTAAACATGATTCACAAATTTTTGCTTCATCATTTATCTGTGGTAGTCCTCTAACCATCTTGTTCTGAGACATTGCCTGTAAAGTTCTAAAGCTTATGTGTCCTAACCTTGCGTGCCACTTCCATGTCTGATCTTCCAGTCTCATATTCAGACACAATGACCTTCCAATCATGAGATTTATCATGTAGAGTCTATTCTGTGAGCGTGAGACTCTAACTAAAAGTATTCCACTTGGGTCATGAACTGTTAGATAATCTTGTCGCATTCTAACATCACATCCAACTTCTGTAGCTTGTCCTAAACTTAGAATGTTGCTTTGTAAGTTTGGGATGAAGTAGATGTTTGTGACAAGCTTCCGTTCTCCGGTCTTGCTCTGAAATAGAATTGATCCTTTCCCTTCAATTTCTACAGAAGATCCATCCCAAAACTTCACTTGTCCTTTGATTTTCTCATTGAGTTCAGAAAAGTAGTGTCTCTTACCAGTCATGTGATTGCTGGCTCCATTATCTAAATACCAGATTCCTTCTTCTCCATCCTTTGATTCGTAGTTCTTTGGTATTAGTTTCCCTTCGTTTAAGAAGACAACTTCGTGCATGAAAAGAGATGTATATGCTTCCCTTGTTTCATTCTTGTTTGTTTCTTCCATCTTTTGTATTCTTTCAGGGCATACAGAGGAGAAGTGTCCTGGTTTATCACATCTGTAACAAATAATGTTTGATCTATCCTTCTTTTCTTTCCCTTGGTTTTGATCATTCTGACTTGTTGTTCTATCTTGTGAGTTAAAACTTCCTCCCCTTCCTCGACCTCTCTTTTCTGTACCACCTCTTCCACGACCTCTTCCTCTTGTCGCAGAGTTTTGTTGGTAAGAGTTTGTGTATAAGAGTTTTCCTTGAGTTTCTCCATTGTTTTCTTCATCAAGGATTCTCTCTTCATATGCTTTCAATCTTCCAATTATATCTTCATATATAGTCTTCTTTAAATCTAAGACTTGTTCGAGAGAAGCTATGATATGAATATACTTGGATCTTGGTAAACTATTGAGAAACTTCTTTAACAGTTTATCTTCATCAATGGATTATCCAAGTGACGCAGCTTTTGAGGCTATCTCTGATAGCTTTCCTGCAAAGCTATCAATAGTATCAGTGTCTTTCATCTTCATTCTTTCAAATTCAGACATTAAGGTTTGCAGACGGGCTTCTTTAACTCGATCAGCTCCGAGATTACGTGCCTTTATTGCATCCCAAATTTTCTTCGAAGTTTCCTGTTCACCAACTTGTAGAACAAGACATTCTGGTATTGCTTGAAAGAGTAATCCAATGGCAACATTGTTTTTGTCTGGGTCCAATGTACCAGGATCAATTGTTTCCAAAACTTTGTGGATTTTCATTAGTACCTTCATTCTCATGGCCCATATTGTGTAGTTTGTGGCGTTGAGGATTGGAACTTGTATTGATGGTGACGTGAACTGTTTTGCACCCACATTGGTGGTTTCGTTTTCCATGGCTCAGAAACAAGCTCTGATACCAATCAATGGCAACTGCAAGATGAAACTTAGCTTATATAAAGACAAATCTCTTTATTGACGTTTAGAAAATCTCTCAAAACTAAACACAAGCTCTAATCTTTCTCATATGATCAACCACAACTTTGGTGATCATATATATATAGAATTATGAATTCCTTTTCCTAGTCCTATTATCTTATTACATGTCTTTCTTTTTCTTAGAACTAGATGACTTCTAATTCCCTTAGGATTACATCAATTTCCTAATCTTATCCTAACCAGCTTGTTAGTGACTTCTATGTTGAAGTTTAACCAACACTTAGGCAGTATATCTCAACTTTACGCGGGATATCAAGGCGCCCAAACCAATTTTCATCTTGGGGCCCGAGAGAAGAGACTTGTATCACCTTGTAATCCTTAGTTTCAACATCAAAACCAAGTCCAACAAAATCATGATGGTAATGCCGAATCTTGGGGTTTCCATTGGACGACTTTGGAAGAAGTCTACATTGTCTCGTAGCAGGGTTCCAAAGAACGATATCCCTAGTTTTCCTGTTATACATGCAAATTATTCCATGAACACAGTCCACCATGTCTATGACACTAGATTGTCTCGCATCTTTTAAACATGGTTGTTTCCCTAGATTCTCCAACTCCTTGAAGCCTTCGTCAGAAAGCAAACAAAACGGAGGTGTAGGTACTAATGTTTCATGTTGGCAGATGAAGGTGTTGCCAAACTTGGAATTCTTGTCCACCACATTAGTAGTAGTCGTAGTAGTGGAATGGCACTGTTTGAAGTGAGACGATTGAACGAGGGAATACCATGATGTACTCAAAGATTTGAATTAGGGATGCACAACGGGTAGGGTGGGTAGGATATGGCCTATACCCGCCACCCTACCCGTTTACTGGCAGTTAAGAAAATTTTTACCCGCCATTAAACGGGTAATATCTTACCCAACCCATTCTCTGGCGGGTCGGGTAGGGTAGGGTGGCTTGGTATAACCGTTTTTTTTTCTTTTGCGAATTTCGAAGGTTATTGAACCTGGAAACGATAAAGAGCCAGATGATGTAGAGATTAAGGTGCCTGAACTTAATGCTAAAGATGTGAAAATATGGAGAAGATTATTGCTGGTAATGTGTTTGATATAATGCTTATAAGGATGTAAGTTTTTCTGGATAGAGTTTTAATCTGGTTTGTGTTTGGTTTTTGATGGATGAGAACAGTGGTCAGTTGGAGAAACAGAAAGTGGATCTTGCGTAATGATGAATGACATTGTATTGTATTTGATTTTGCATTTTATTTTGTTGATGTTGTTTTGATCTAATTTGGTTATTCACTGTGTGTAAGTACAGGATCATAAATGGCTGTGGAAAAAAGGAAGTATCCGCTATCTAGCTATGTGTACAACCACAACGGTTTGGTTGTTATGATTGTAAGAATGTTAGTACCTTGCACTTAATTTGAATGTTAACGTTGGTTGTTCCGTTTGCACCTCGCTCACAATGAATAACTTATCACATGCTCCTGTAACCAATTGCATTCCAAGCTAGCACCACCAACATTCAAGAGCTGGGAATACCGACCGACGTGCATAAGGTGCTAAGTCTAAGAAGCAACTTGCAAAAGATCGATATAACATATGAGATATCTTTCTCTGATTATGTTGATAAAATAGTGGCAATTGTGGATAAATTGGAGAGGAAAAAAAACCGTAAAATGCTAACATCCGAAAACAGAGACGAAAAGAAACTTCGATAGTTCATCCCAGTTTTGCTGAGTGACTTTTATTTATAAAGAGTGAGATAAGTTATGGGAGTTGTATTTTTGTGATGAAGGACGCCACTGATGAAATTCCATGTTCAATTAAGAATCTGACTATTTTTCAAATGGTATATTTTGATATACAAAATTAATATCTTCACGGTCATTAAAACGGCGGGGAGATGCTCTATTTTGCTGGCAGTCAAGTGGTACTGGAATGTTGCGTTTCACCATCGCCTCCGTCGAAGAGGACTTTGGTATTCACGTTTACTATTGTGAAAGTGAATGTATCATTTCTTTTCTACCAGTATCAACGAACCAAGGTTTTATGAATTAATTTTTTCTGATAAAGGGAAATAGAAAAAATGAGAATCTTTGCAATACACAAAATATAAAATATAACCGTTTTTTTTTTCTTTCTGGTACTTCAAAGATTTATCTGAGAATCTAAGATTCTATTAAAGAAATGGTTTAAGGAGAAAACGATGTGGAAGAAAACGAGAAATAATTTTCTGTATTAGATGATTTAGATCGATTTGATAAAAGACACGGAGTTAACATTTTACCCCTTGTTTGTTTTAAAATAACGGATCAATGGGCACGAGACGAAAAAAGGACAGGGATTATTTGGTCTTTTACATATATGAGACCGGTAAGCGGATAGGGTAGGATAATTTCGGATTTTATCCGTCACCCTACCCGCTAATTGGCGGATGAAATAATGTTTACCCGTCACCCTACCCGCCAAATAGTGGATAGGGTAGGATACGGTTAAAAAACTGGCGAGTAGGGTAGGATTGGCGGGTAAGGATAGGATATGTGCACCCCTAATTTGAATCGCAACAGAGATTGTACAGGGAGCCATATCAAAATTTGAAAAATCACATCTTCAGGAAGAACAAGAGTAGCCATCGAAAATATTGATTGACTAAAACCGACTATGTATTTACTAGCCCCCGACTATGTATTTATAGAGAACTATATAGAATCCTAAGCAGATAAAGGAACTTAGTCCTAAACATAAACTAATTCCTTTCTACGACTAAAACAGAACCCCCATGCATGCAACTAGAATCCTACCTAATTGGTGTTCGTTGGTATCCCAACATCTTGACGTGGGAATAAGATTTGGACGACCGGATATCGGACCAGGCCGCTACTTTTACTTTAAGGTAACCCATGTTTTGAAAATCGCCTCACTGGATGATATTGAGGAGGCTCAATCGTTCTCAAGTACCTCTGACGGACCCAAATTGTATTCTGCTTATAATCTTAGCGGAAATAATATTTATTTGTCGTGCCTTCTACTCCTTCTGGATTTTTTGCTGATGCTCTGGTGGATAAAGAAAAAGAGGCAGTGGTTGTACATACCACAAGATTGTATGGTGAGAATGTTAAAAACCTGATGTCTACTAAGTTTTATAAAAACATAGTTCAACGGAACAAAAACGGAGATGCAACGGGAATAATAACACAGGAATTTATACAGTGAGGCTAAGGAAAAGAACACCAGGACCAGGAACATTCTTCAAGGTTGGTCCGCATTTTGAAACTCACACAAAATAGAACTGGTATCCCCTTGGTGAAATCTGGCGAGGAAGAAAAGAGACAAAGATTTTACTGATTGTTACAACTACATAATGAAACTTGAAAATGAAATGTCGTACTTCGTCTGGAAATAGGACTTGAGTATGCTAAAAATGCATTTCAAGTGTAGGTGGTCACCGATGTTGTAAATATCAGTTGGTTAGAGTAAGTGAAATAAGAACACACCCAAATATCATTTGACCACTTTATCGACAAAGCTGGATGTTTTGGTGTATAAAGAGCAAAATTCTCAAGAGACCCAGTCGTTTTGTTTATGTTTTCTTCCGTGAGTGGTGTGGCGCGGGGTGGGATGGGATTAGGTTCATAGCGGTTTTTGGTTCAATTTTGACTTGGTAATTCATTTCCTTCGGTTACAATATTTTGTTTATATCTTCCTATTTTAATCTCTCCTACTCAATCTAGCTTTATTAAAGGGCGTCAAATTTTAGATGGAGTTTTGATAGCAAATGAATGTGTGGATTCTGGACTCCGTCAAAAACTGCCGGGGTTAGTGTGCAAATTAGATTTTGAGAAGGCTTTTGATAATGTGAATTGGAACTTCTTAAATGAAGTCTTATTTAAAATGGGATTTGGAGGTGTTTGGCGTGCTAGGATACGGAATTGCTTATCTTATTCAAAATTTTCGGTTCTTGTGAATGGTACCACTCATGGGTTTTTTGGTAGTGAGAAGGGTATTCGTCAAGGTGATCCTCTTTCTCCTTTTCTTTTCACCATTGTTGGAGAGGTGTTGAGACATATGTTGAGTAAGGCACAAGAAGTTGGTAAAATTTTGGGTTTCCCGGTGAAGAACGAGGGAACTAAAGTTAATCATCTCCAATTTGCCGATGATACCATTGTTTTTCTTGATGCTAAGCGTGAAAAAGTAGATTCTCTTCGGTATTTACTTCTATGTTTTGATTTAACCTCGGGCTTAAAAATCAACGTTGCTAAAAGTTGTTTGTTTGAAGTATCTCTCGCTGAAAACATTGATGAATTTGCTAATATGTTGGGGTGCAAGAGGTCAAATTTTCCTTGCATTTTTAGGGGCCACTCAAAAGGAATTAGGGGCCATCTTTTTATTCCCATCCATTGAAGGACGTTAAGGGGTGTCTTAAAAAATAGAAAATTGTCTATACTGTCCTTCACCTTTATACTAAATCTAAACCTATATCCTTTATTTTCATAATCATATCATTCCTCTTATTCTTCTCTTTTCTACCCATTGAAATTTTTTTTCATCATTTTAATTTTGATTGAAAACAAAGGTCGTCGATCAAACAAATGTTATGATTGATTGTTTAAAATTAAAACCCAAAATTCATTAACCTTAAAGTTGAAACTTAGAACATAAAAAAAAAGGAGTTCAACAAACAAAACGAATAGATGATAGTAGTTGTGATTCAAAATTAGGATTCGATTACTTGAAATCAAAAATTTGATCTGAAAATTTTCTTGGATTTACAGTAGCAGAAACATAATCGGTAGATAACTATCTATTTTACCTACCGATTATGGTTGATGTTCTTGGATTTACACTAGCAGAAACATAATCGGTAGATAATAATCTACTTTACCTACCGATTATGGTTGATGTTCTTCGTTTCTTAAGAACATCAACCATAATCGGTAGGTAAATTGATCGATATCTACCGATTATTCTTGATTCTAAAAATTAAATTTCTCTGTACAAAAAATTACGCACTATCGATAGATAATGAACACCATTAACTACCGATTGTGAAAGTAGAAAATTTTGAAATTTTTGTTAAGTTTTGAAAATTTGAGGCCATGAACACAATCGGCAGATAATAAGCATCACTTATTAACACAATTTACTTCCGATTATGGTAGTACTAAAATTCGAAAATTTAGTATATTCGGAGGTTAAAGTAACACACTTTACTACCGATTATGGTAGTACCAAAGTTCGAAAATTTTAGGATTTTGCAAAATCACATTTTGGGGCCAATATACATTAGGAAGTCAAATTTACTACCGATTATGGTAGTGCTAAAATTCGAAAATTGAGTATATTCGGAGGTTAAAGTAATACACTTTACTACCGATTATGGTAGTACCAAAGTTCGAAAATTTTAGGATTTTGGCAAAGTCTCATTTTGAGGCCAATATAAGTTCGGAAGTTAAATTTACTACCGATTATGGTAGTGCTAAAATTCGAAAATTTATTATATTCGGAGGTTAAAGTAACACACTTTACTACCGATTATGGTAGTACCAAAGTTCGAAAATTTTAGGATTTTGGCAAAATCTCATTTTGGGGACAATATACATTCGGGAGTAAATTTATTACCGATTATGGTAGTACTAAAATTTAAAATTGAATACATTCGGAGGTCAAAGTAACACACTTTACTACCGATTGCGGAAGGGTAATTTTGCCATTATGAAATATGCGAGATAAGGGCTAGCTTCAATTTATGTTTGGGTGACCCTATTTTGTCTTATTGTTGGCCCCTAATTATTTTTGGGTGGCCCCTAAAAATGCTAGGAAAATTTTCCAAGCATTTATCTCGGTCTTCCTTTGGGTGATAAAGTTAGTGGCACTCAAAAGTGGGAGAAGATTTTTGAATTATGTTACTCAAGACTTTCTTCTTGGAATGGGAGAACGATATCAAGAGGAGGTAAGTTGACTCTCATCAAAAGTATTTTAGCTAGTTTGCCCATTTATTATTTATCAATCTTTCTTGCACCATGCTCCGTTACAAATAGTATTGATAAGATAGTAAGAAACTTTCTTTGGGATGATGATTCGAACAAAAAAAGAATTCATAATGTTGGGCGGTCTATAATCGTAAAATCTAGAGAAGGTGGTGGACTTGGAATCCGGAAGTCCAAATACATGAATTCGGCACTTTTCAAAAAGTGGTGGTGGAGATTTGGAACGAAAAAGAATGCTTTTTGGAGAAAGATAATTGTGGAAAAATTTGGAGAATCATCAACCGGTTGGGAAACTTTGCAACCGAAAGGGCCAAAGTGTTGTAGTTTATGGTACAATATTTATAACGAGCTCGAGGATTTTAACAAACATGTGAAATTTAAGATCGGTGCGGGAAATGAAATTAGATTTTGGAAAGATTTTTGGATTGGAGATGTCGCTTTATGCAATAGATTTCCATTGGCATTTGAAGCTTCAAGAACCAAAGGGAAAGTGGTGGCTAGGTTATATGAGATTTCGAGTAACGGCATCAAATGGAAGTCATGTCTCGAAGTAGATATTCTCAAACCATAATGAGTGAGATTGCTTCCATAATCTATTTACTAGAAGTGGTGAATATTCAAGAAGGGGTCGTGGATTCTAGATTGTGGATGGTGGATAGAAACAATACGGTTGATGCTTACACGGTTAAATGTGGGTTTGATTCTCTTTGTGATCAAGGCGATATTAGCTTCCCAAGTGAGATTATTTGGAGTAGACATTATCCGTACAAAGTAAATTTTTTTCTATGGCTTTTATACCATGAAAGGTTGATGACGACGGACAAGCTTAATAGAAGAGGTATGTATGTGGATAGGGTGTGCCGGTTTTGTGAAGAAGATGATGAAACTAGTACCCACTTGTTACATGATTGTTGGCGAACAAAGAGAATTTGGGATTATTTCTCCGAAGGATGCGACTTCAATTGGAATTATGATAGTAATATTTCCACAAGTATAAAAAATTGGAGACATGATTGGGGTGATGAAAGACTTAACCGCATATGGAACAACTTACCGGTCGCAATATGGTGGTGCATTTGGAAAGAAAGGAATTCTAGAATCTTCAATCATAAAAAGAGAAACTTGGAAAGTCTAATTCGAGATATTAAGATTCAAGGTTATTTTTAGGTGGAGTCACACACTAAAATGTTGGGGTTGACGGCTAACATGGTGGTAGCTTTATGGGACTCGTATTTTTATCGGCCGTGTTGAGTCGGATATGAGACATTTGGTGTTTATTGTCTTGTTTTTCTCACTTGACGTTTTGTTCTTTGTTCTTTTGTTTGGGTGATCAACTCCAAATTCGGTTTCCTTTTTTGTTTCGGTTGTATTTGTTGGGTTGAGGTACCCCTAGATACCTCTTTTTCAATGAATCATTTCCTATTGACCGATAAAAAAAAATATTCTGAATGCTTTTTGTTTTTGTTTTTTTGTCTTTTTTGTCAGTACAATGGCGGACATGTGTGGTTTGGTATCCTTTGGAGGCATTATTTTTCTTTTAGTAGTAGACAATAGTGAGCTTAGCTTTCTGTCTTAACACAGCTGGCTAGGGCATATAACTAACAGGACTGTAGTGGCATAAAACCACACACCACATCCAACGAAGTAGAAGATTGATTAACACAAAGTGAAGATACACAACAAACATAGGCACAAAGATATACGTGGTTCGGTATGATTACCTACGTCCACGGGGTGAAAGGGTGAATGCTATTATTTCTCTTCTTTGGTTATAAATGTTCTCTCCTTCTCAAATGGTGAAGCTCTCACAACTCAAGTATGGTGCCTTCTTTTTCTTCCCTTACAACTTGCCTCTCTCTCTCGACCTGCCCCTATATTTATAGGCCAAGGTCGACATACAACAGAATTACAATGTTGGTCACATTACATCAATTTAGCTATTCCCTATCAGAACTTCACTGCTCGCCCGATTTTTTGGTTTGACCGATAGTTCTTCACCCAAGGCCGAGTCTTAATCGTCTGGTTAACACGATGTCGCCCTTCTTTCTTCTCGTTCCTTTGTTTGACCATCTTCCTTCGTCTGTGCTTTCTGATTGTTCGCCCGACCTGTCAGAGGATAAGGGTCACGTCACATCCGACACCTATTGGGCCATCACGTCCGAACCACGTGATACCTCGCTCTTTGCGCCGTTTGGTTCTATCTTGTGCTTCTCCGATCTTTGTTCTTTGGTTCATCAAAACTTAGGATCTTTCCACCTAGACCTGTGGATTATCTACACCTACATTTATGCCCCTTATTTCTCTCGTGTGCTTGGCACGAGGGAAAGAAAATCGCTCCAACTTCCCACGTCCTCGAGCATGCCAAGAATCCCGCCATGCAGTCTCCCACTAATTCTCCTTTTATGACTTGTAACCGTTGCTGTCGGTTGAGGCGCTGTACCCTATAAATACCTACCTTCATGTTCTCTTTACTTTTCTCGCCATTTTTCAGAGAAACCAAGTGTTGTTCTTTTTTTTTTCTTTTCCTCCCACTTTACCGACGCCATTAATTCCGGTGATTCTCTTATCTTCTCCGTTTTCGGCTTTGCTGTTTTTGTTGGTGAGGTTTGCGACAGTCGTTGTTAGTTCTTCCTTTTACTTCTCTCTTCACCAACGTTCGTATCTCTCTGTTCGCTTTGTGCCATGGCTACTTCTTCTCCGTCAATGACTGAAAAAAGGTGTATGAGTGATACCTTCTCCGAGGGTGATGTTGTTTCTCTTGATTCCCTATTTTGGCTTGAGAGTCCTTCCCATCACGATTATCGTGCTATAAATTCCCTTTTTCCTGATGATTCTCCCTCTTTTTCATGTAGGGCTGATAAGAGAGTCTCCAAATACTTGCCTGATGATGAGTTTATTGAACAGTTGAAGGAAGAATTCGGTCTTCAAAACTATGAAGTGACCCTAGTCTCGGGCCAAACGGGTGTGTTGAAGAAGACCGATGTCGATAAGCATGAGCAGTCGCCCGAGGCGGTCATCGTCACTCGTGGGCAGTTGGAACTTGGCCTTCGCTTTCCTCCATACAACCCTGCCAGCCCTTTCTACTATGAGGTATTGTCGCAGCTTCGTCCGTATCGGGGCTTGACTCAGTGGAATGGCACCACTTTCCGTCTGATGAATGAGTGGAGAGACCGAGGCGAGGGTCGCGGCTCTGCGGCCGATTGGTCGACCTATAAGCCTGGAGACGCTCCCGATTACACTTCTGCCAATTTTATCGTGAAGTACCTAAGCGGGACAGCTACCAATGGCGACCTTGCTGGTTTTTCTGCTAGCCCTCACCGTCAGAAATCTATGCCCGAGGGTGTTGACATATTGATGCGATATGCTGATCCCCTTGGTAAAGGTTCCAACAAGCGTGCTCGCCACACCAATGACCCATGCTGGGACCGAGTTTCACTTCTTGTTCGCGGCCAAATTTTGCATGGTAGCTTTCCTCCTCCTCAATTTCCTGCAGAGCCTTATCCATTATGGGTAACGATGATAGGGTATGTTGCTTTCTTTCCGCTTTCTTTGATTCCTGCTGTATCGGCTTGGGTTACTGATTACTTTCTTGTCGTAGGTTAAGCCTCAGGGCGAGCCTACCAAATCGGATTCTATTTCCAAGAAGAGGAGCGCTGGCACAAGGGTCGAGGAAGACCAGGGGAAGGTAACAAACATATAGCTTTTATTCTAAGTACATGTACTTGCCCCTGTTTTTTGCCTTCACGTGTTCTTATGCTAAACCTTGTGTAGAAATTCCCTAGGTGCGAGGATGAAGATGTTGGAGGGTCTGATACTGTTGGTGGTGAAGGTTTGGTTCCAAGGCGTAATCCTCCTCGGGGAAAGGTGGCGACGAAGGGAGTGGTGCTGAAAATCTCGGACATTGTGATCGACATCCCCGATCAAGAAGATGAGGACGATATATTCGGGGGCGAGCAGCTATTTGATGAGGATGCTGGTGGTCAGAAGGAAGGGGAGATTCCTGCGGAAACTGCTATTGTGACTCCCATCGTACAGTCTGGAGCTCAGGGGCCGACCCGAACATCGCTCCAAAAGCTTCCCCAGAAGGATGTTGGGTCTCCCTTGGGTGTTCTGACATCTTTTACCATATCGGTCCCTATATGTGATTCTCTTGGCGCATTACACTCGGAGGAGTTCAGCTCCTATACTGATGAGCAGATGATTGCTGTCGTGCCCCTGTATCATGACATTGCGCCGGTCTTTGATAATCTGGTAAGTGGTTTGTTTGAACTCTTAGTTTTGATGTTATCAGGCCTTATTAATGTCGTCTTGGGATGGAATTTGTAGGCGTTGAATCGGTCGAGGTTGGAGGCTGCACTCCGCCGACAAGAGATTAGGAAGTTGAAGGCTTCTCTTCAGCAGGAGAAGGAATGATCTCGTGACCTGGAGATCCAACTCGCCGATGCTCAAGGTATATTGTTTACATAGTTGTGTTGATTGAGTTCTTCGTACCAATATCCTGAGTCAATTATTGTTCTTCTAGACGAAATATCTAGTATAGATCTAGATGCTTCTTCGGAGTATAGGCTTATGAAGAGAAAATGGGATATCGAGAAAGATCTTGTGGAGAATCTTCGACAAAGAATTTGCAATAAGGATGGGAAGATAGACCGACAGGAGGCCGAGATCCAGCAACTTCAAGAGGAATTGGACAAATATCGCCTGTTTGAGTATGTCCCCGAGGAGATAGATAACTTACGGGCTCGCTTGGGGACGTTTCAGAGACTTGCTGGTGATAAAACGTTACTAGCCAATAATCTGGAGAGTCAAAATGATTCCCCTAGGCTTCAAAATCGAGATCTTCATGAAGATCAGCGACGAATTTTGAGGGAAAAAGCTGTGGCCGAACAGTCCAACCGAGATTTTCTTGAAAGGACCAAGGGCTTCGATAAGCTGTCCAATGACCTAGATTGGACCCAAGCCCAGTTATAGATGCTACAATTGTTCTATAATCGTCAGAAGGCCGAGTGGAGCGACCACAAGAAATATTTCCCTTCGAATGAATTCAATGAACAATACTACAATGACTTAACTTTGAAGCTTTCTATGGCCGAGGATGAGTTCTCCAAGTCCGTGGAGTCGTTAGAATCTGTGTTGTCAACCCTAATAGGTCTCTGGAGTGCATGCCGGGGTGGCCTTAAGACCGAGTTAATTTGTTTTTTTTACTCCGTGTTCTGCTATATTCCGTGTTTAACATGCTTATAATGTTTTGCTGCAGCCAAGCAGGGTCGTGCTAAGGATCTGGAGAGAGATGTGCACAACCTCGGGAAAGAGGTGGAGCAGTGGAAGAAGGCTGAAGGCGAGACGAAGGTTAAGCTCCAAGACGCCGAGTCGAGGTCCGAGCAGCTTTCTCAGCAGATTGTGGATGAGAGAAACGCTCATCAGAGCGAGCTTGCTGAGGCGATCAAGGCCGGTGTAAAGGAGTACATCGCGCAAAAGCGCCGCGAGGTTTCTCAGAGGAAGGGAGGGGCCGGTGTTGTTCCACCCAGGAGTTGATCACGCCTTTTGTAGTGTTGCGCCACTAATTTTCCCTTTGTTGCGGGTTGTAATTCGTTTGAACACTTGTCCCATGCTTCTTTGAACAACTTCTTTTAAATGGGGTGCTGCGTCGCCAAGCTTGTTTTTTATTTTCTATTTTCCTTGACAATTTCCGCCTTTTCCACTGTGTTGAGAATTCTCTTGATAATTTCAGCCTTATCTTGTTTTTTATGTTACACACCTGCATTTGATGTCACATGTATTGGTTATTAGTGCCTTTTCTGTCGAACACACTCAACAAGGAGGGTCATCGGGCCCGTTGCCATGTCCCAGCCGAGGTATCTCATCACTATCTTTTAGATTCAGTGGAAGGGTTATAGTCGCCCTAGGTCTAGGCCCGATAATCCCGAGTGGTTATCGACCAACCAACTCGGGCAAGTGGTCACATCCACCTGCGATGGGGGCAACCTTTCAGATGTAAGTAGGTTACCTGGCTGAGAAGAAATCGTATCTTAACAACCTTTGGTATCTGGCTTCCAACCACCAGTACCCTTAGGATACCTCGGCACTTGCATACTTCCACTGCCCCGAGTATCGAATAGCCAGTCGACTGTAAGTCACCTCGGCACTTCCACACTGGCTTTGCCCCGAGTACGAATGACCATTCGAGTGTAAGTCACCTCGTCACTTCCTCATTGTCTTTTCCCCGAGTACGAATGACCATTCGAGTGTAAGTCACCTCAGCACTTCCTCACTGGCTTTGCCCCGAGTACGAATGACCATTGGTCGCTCATGTCATATTTCCTACCCCTCGCGGTTTTAAAGAAATGAATGACAAGTATGTTTTCCTGTTTCCCTCGAACCCCTCATGGGTAATAGAGTTTCATATGTTGTGCGTTCCACGGTTTTAGCTCGGGTTTGCCGTCTAGTTTGAGTAATCGCTAAGCTCCCTTGCCAGCTTTAGACACGATTGTGTATGGTCCTCCCCACCTTGCCGCTAGTTTACCGCCCCTTTTGTCAAGTTCCCAATCAGCTAGATATTTCAACACTAGCTGCCCCGGTTGAAACTCTCTTGGTCGAACTCGTTTGTTGTATTCTCGTTGTAATCTCCTTTGGTAATTCTCCATTTTTTGCAACACCATCTCCCTTGTTTCCTCCAAGTCATCGAGATTGGCCAATATTAGATCTGCCGATATGTTTCGCCTCTAGAATTCAATTCTTGTGGTGGGTATCATTGCTTCAGTTGGTAGTATCGCTTCGGTTCCATAGGTCAGCATGAAAGGTGATAGCCCTGTTGCTTCCCTTCGAGTGGTTCGATAGGCCCATAAAACATTGTAGAGTTCTTCGCACCAATTACCGTATTCTCCATCTAATTTTTTCTTCATATTATCGGCGATAGTTTTATTTGTGATTTCGGCATGCCCATTACTTTGAGGGTATATGGGGGTAGCCTTGCTTTTTCTGATGTTGTAGGTGTTAAATAGTAGGTCAATGTTTTCTCCCTGGAGCTGTTTTCCATTATCCGAGACGATGGACGCCGGTACTCCGAAACGACATATGATGTGCTCCCAAATGAACCTGAAGACGTCCTTGTCACGGATATGTCTCAGTGGTGCCGCCTCCACCCATTTAGTGAAGTAATCCGTCGCTACTATTAAGTATTTTCTCTGCCCCGATCCCACATGTAATGGTCCCACGATATAGATCCCCCACTTTGCGAAGGGACAGGGGCTTACTACCGAGTTTAGAGATGCTGAAGGTGCATGTATCTTCTTACCATACCGCTGGCATGCTTCGCAAGCTTGCGCCATTTGTTTTGCATCATCGTTCATATACGGCCAGAAGTATCCCATCGTTTTCGCTCTTGTTGATAGACTTCGTCCCGAGCTGTGATTTCCGACCGCTCCATAGTGTAGTTCATTCAAGATTGTCTGGCCTTCTTCCTTACTTAAGCATCTTAAGAGTGGTCCCAGGTATGATTTCCTGTATAGGATTCCGTCTCTTAGCTCGTAAGCGGCCGATTTGCTTTTCACTTTGTTGATCTCGGGTCGCCCCTTGGGTAACTCGCCTGTCTCCAAGTACGAATGAATCGGATTTCTCCAATCTCCGTCCGGATATCTGTCGGCCGTGTTGATAGCCACGTCGACGTGCACCTCAGGTATCTCTGGTATAGATGGGGCGAGGAGTCTCATGACATGAATACCCTCTACACTTGGGTCTGTGAGTTGGGATGCAATACATGCCAATGCGTCCGAATGTCGATTATCTTTTCTGCATATGTGGAGAAATTTGATGCTGGGGATTTGGTCGATATATAATTGGGTGAGCTCCCATTACTTCTGCAAAATCGGGTCGTGAATGGCGTATTTGCCTGTGATTTGTCGGATCACCAACTGCGAGTCACTAGTTAGTCTTACATCTTGTAGGCCCATCTCGACGATTAATCTCAGGGAGTGAATCGCAGCTTCGTACTCGGTGACGTTGTTTGTCGCCTTAAATTCCAATCTAAACGCATGGACCATTTTTCGTCCCTTTGGTGTGGTAAAGACTATACCAAGTCCCGATCCATCTTTGTTTGACGCTCCATCGACGAATACTTCCCAACGTGATGGGCTACTTGCTTCGAGTAAGTCGGCCGGGTCTTCTCTATATTCTTCCATTCCGGGTATGTCCTCGACCTCATCTTCGTCGCTTAGTGGAAAATCTTCCAAAAAATCTGCCACTACTTGTGCCTTCACTGCTGTCCTCAATTTGTAGAAAACGTTGAACTGTTTAATTTGCGCCCCCCATTTGGAGATCCTTCTAGATCGGCCTGCATTGTCCAGTACCGCCTCAATATGTGATTTTGTGAGAACGCGGATCCGATGGGCTTGGAAATATGTCCTTAGCTTCAAGGTGGCGAAAGCTCGCGCTAGAATCATCTGTTCCATCCTTGTATAATTTTTCTTGGCCGGACTCAATGTCTTGCTAATGAAGTAAACGGGCTTTTCCTCGTTCCCTTCATTTCGAACTAAGACTGCACTGGTAGCATATGAAGGTGCTCCGAGGTATAATCTGAGGACCTCCGACGGCTCGGGTCTTTGTAATACTGGAAGACTTGCAAGATGTAGCTTAATATTCTGAAACGCCTCCTCACAGGCGTCCGTCCATTTGAATTTCTCTCCCTTTTTAAGAGTGCTAAAGAAATCCTTGCATTTGTCGGACGACCGAGATATGAATCGCCCCAATGCTGCTATACTTCCGTTCAGCTTTTGTACGTCTTTTATTGTGGCTGGTGACGGCATCTCGAGGATGGCTCTGACTTTCTCGGGATCTGCTTCTATCCCCTTTGGAGTGATGATATATCCCAAAATTTGCCCGATGTGACCCAAAAATCGCATTTGGTCGGGTTAACTTTCATTTTATATTCTCTCATCGTTCGAAAATTTCCCGCAGGTCTCGGATGTGATTCTTGGCTAGGCGACTTTTTACTAGCATATCGTCGACATAGACCTCAATGGTGTTGTGGATCTGGTCTTCAAACATGTCGCCCACCAACCTCTGATATGTGGCGCCTGCATTCTTCAGCCCAAACGGCATCTTGGTGTAGCAGTATAGGCCCCTTGGTGTGAAGAAGGAGGTGTGTTCTTGATCCTCGGGAGCCAGCGGGATCTGGTTATACCCCGTATCCGTCCATCAACGTTAGTGCCTCGTACCCCACTATAGATTCCACCAGTTGATCGATACTTGGGAGAGGGAAACTGTCCTTCGGACAAGCTTTGTTCAGGTCGCTGAAGTCGATACAGATTCTGACTCCTCCGTTTCTCTTTGGTACCACGACCATGTTAGATATCCACTGTGGGTAGTGCGATTTCCTAATTATTCCCGATTCCTGTAACTTCTTTAGCTCCTTCTCGACGGCCGCTGTAATTCTGGTGCGATCGCCTCATCTTTTGTCGGACCTTGAAGCTTGGGTCGATCCTTAGATGGTGACAGCATACCTCCGGATCTATACCCTCCATATCGTGCATGTTCCATGCGAATGCGTCCATGTTTTCCTTTAGCACCGCCACGAGCTGGTTTACTTGTTCGTCCGATAGTAAGGACCCGATCCTTACCACCCTTGGTTCTTCTACAGTTCCCAAATTAATCTCCCGAGTAGGTTCCACGGCCGAGAAGTTTGGTTTTGATTCCTTCACCGCGCGTCTCCTTTAATTGCTATGAAGGCTCGTTTCCTTGTGCTTCGTAAGTCATGACCGCCTGCGAAATAACTCTTTCCAGTTCTTCTGCGACTTTGGCTTCTTTAGCCTTTTCTTCTCTCCCCTTTGTCGTGCTCGCCGCTCCTCATTTATCTGGGCATCGACCTGCATGCACTGTCGGGCTGCCTGTGGATCTCCTACGACCTCAGCTATCCCCTTGTACGTTGGGAATCGTAGCCTTTGATGATAGGCGATGCCACTCCTTTGATTCCGCGATCCATGGTCTTCCGATTATAGCTTCATAGGGCGAGGCGACATCAACCACGCAGAATGTGGTTAAAGTATCTAGGTAACCACCTCCATCCGATACCCTTAGAGTTACTTCGCCCTTTGGGATGGTTACGGTCCCATTAAAACCGTAGATACGATATGTCGATGGGACGAGTATATCATCTGACAACTCCATCCTTTTGAACGTATCGTAGAAGAGTACTTCGACTGAGCTCCCACTATCTACTAGTATCCTTCTTACCCCCCATTCCTCAATCAGTAGGTTGATAACCAAGGGATCACTGTGATCTTGGCCGTTCATCGGGACATCCTGAGCCGAGAAAAAAAAGGGTCGCATCATCCAGGATTCCATCGGCAAAGCTTTTGCTACACTGAAAATTTCCTTCCCATTATGATCTCTTTTGTGGATTCTTGACATGATTCCAGGATTCAGATTGTACGCTTGAGTGGCGGAATGGGAAATCGTGTTGACAAACTGTGTGGATCTGTCGATCCGGACCTGATGAACGGGTGCATCGAGCGCTGCGGTCGCCTGGGCTGGGTGTCGGACGAACTGCCTCAGATAACCATCTCTAATAAGGTGTTGCACGATGTCTTTCACTTCTCGACAGTTATTTGTAGAGTGGCCTCGATATTGATGATAATGGAAATATTCCGGGTGATCCTTGGTCTCCTCGAACTGTACCCCTCTTGAAGCTGGGTATATGATGTCACTCCTTTTTTTGACCTCTTTGAAGATTTCTTCTGGTGGTGCATTCAAAGGGGTGTACGTTCTCGCCTCGTGCCTCGGCCTCTTTCCTTTAGCCACCCATTCCTTCTTCCCATTTCCTCGCGTAGGTGGGCTCGGTCTCTTCTCGGGACGCCTTTGAACATCGTCCGATGTCGACTCGGGCGTCGCACTAGCCTCTTGCACTCCCCTATCCATTGACTCTTCCTGAATTTCTTCTAGGGAAATGAAATGTTCTTGCATTTTCCTCATTTCTTTCAATGTTTGTGGTTTTTCAGTGAACATGGCTATCCATATGGGATCCGACCTCCCAAGTGCGTTTTCAAACCCGAATATCTGCTGGTCGACGGGTACTTTCCCAATTTCTGTACACAAATTTCTCCATCTAACGGTCAATGATCTGAAAGGTTCTCTGAACCGTCGGGCCAAGGTGAATAACCTGTTGACCCTGGGCCGAGGTCTGCTGTTGTGCATGTATGTCTCAAGGAAGGCTTCGACTAGAGTCTCATAACTGTTGAATGTTCCTGGTGCGAGGTTGTAGAACCATTTCCTTGCCTCGCCTTCCAAGATTTCAGGGAAGAACTTGCACATTAACACCTCATGGTTTTTCCATTGTATTAGGGACATTGTGTACATCTTCAAATGCTCAACTGCGTCTCCCATGCCGTCGGACCTTGATGGGAAGGTGGGGAGCGTGCACTTAGGTGGGAAGTCCGTTAGTTCTAGCTCTTGGGTGAAAGGGGTCCTCTCGGCCTCGCTTATGACCTCGGAGAGCTTATCTTCTTCGCCGGTTCCTGACAACTTCCTTATCTTTTCCTCTAACTCTCTTATCTTGGCTTCAGTCGTATTGTCGGACCTTGTGTTTCTATGTTGATTATTCCTCTCGTGCCTTTCGTCGTTTGTCGATGAATCCTCGGGTGGACTGTATCTTCCGATAGGTGGTGTTGGGGGTGGTCCTGATCGACCGGAATTGCTTGGTCCTACTGCAGGTGGTACCTGCCCGATTCGGCCTTGGTGTCCTGATGTCTCTCGGCTAGAAGATCCTCTCGACCTCGAACTTAAGTTCCATAGCTGATAGTTCTCGAACTCTAGAGCTAGGTTCCTCTGCTGAAGATCCCTTAAAGCCGCCTCTTGCCTTCTTTGGATTTCTAGAATTTCGAGCAGTGTTGGATCTGTACTCTCATGGCTAGAGTGACCATTTGGATGGCCTAAATGGGCAGGGGGTGGTGCTGTCATCATAGGTGGTGGAGGTGGTACTGCGGGGGGTATCTGAGTCGATGTCGCTGGATCGATTCCGATAGTTGTTTCTCGTCCTAGTTGTGCTCGCCTTAGTCGTTCTTGCTCTCTCCCGAGGGATTCTTGATACTCAGCTTGTCGTCTGATGTTTCGTCTCTGAGCATGCAGGATGAATGTTGCTTCATCATCTTCCGTGTCTGACTCGGTAAGTCCATCTATTTGATCATCCCTCCTTAGGGGCGAGGCGATTCGCTCCAGAGGAGATGGGTCACCGTCTCATCCCAGATCGATCTCCTCGTCCACAGTTGGCATACCCCTTGCATCAGCTCGTGATTCCTCTTGTGGTGGATGCCCGTTACTCACTCGCCTCGTCCCAATTACTCCTCCTTGCATGCTGTTACTGAGGATCGTGCGGTTCCTCAGAGTTCTTCCCATCCATGACGTGCTAGCCATCGGACACAGTGTGTTGTTAGTCCGAGAGTCGTCCCTACCTACGTCAGCGAAAACAGACAACACCTTACTTTGACCTGTTTTTGAAAAGTTTCTATAGTACGTACGGTTTTTAGAAGAAAAAGGTGACTGACACTAAAACTGAGTTTCAAAAGTACGATTTCCTCTGCTCTGTCATGATAAACTCGCCAGTTTTCCCTATTCATACTCTAAGTGTCTCTTTTAGACGGGTATCATTAGGGATGTACATGGGTCGGTTTGGGTCAGTTTTGGCCTCACCCACCACCCAACCCACTGATGGCGGGTAACATAAGTTGTCACCCACAACCAACCCGACATCATAGTGGGTCGGTTTTAACCCGACCCACATTACAGCGGGTTGGTTCGGGTGGGTGGCGGGTTAACCCGTCATAAAATGAAATAAATTGTATGAACATGACAAATAACTAAAAGTGCAGACAATTAGCATCATAAAAAGTTACTTACAACTAAGAGTGTTCACAAAATAAAAATGAGTTCAACTTCTAAAAGCTCAAATGGTGAATTACTAGCCTACTGGCTACTATACTAAATCCTAATAACTATACTAGTAGCTGGAGAAAAGAAAGATCATGAGATGTGATTCATATCAAGCGATCAGCTTCCTCCATCAAAAAATATAGACGTTTTACCCCTGAATGCGCTGGAATCCTGAAATCAATCAACGTATGTCAATTAGTTACAACTTACAATAACATAGATGTAACAGACCAACGAACTCAGAATCAATTTACTGACAATGGCCCTTGGCGTCATTACCTTGTCTAACCCAATATAAATCAATCATCTATGATGATGTAAGAAGTAGCAAGGTCACCAAATAGATCTGCAAGGGAAATGAACAATTAGAATGAAAGTTGATGTAAGTAATCAAAGCACCGACAATGGGGTATAATTCTGCTATGCGATCCATGTGACGCAACCAGATGACCATGAGAATCATACAAATTAAATGTCATACAACTAAAGCCTCAAAACTAGAGAGACTATATCATACAAATTAAATCTCAGACGTATTCAGTCACCAAAGAGATACATATTGTTGTTTGATTGTATGAGTTAACTTCTACAGTTCTGGCACAAGTTCAATAATCATCATCCATTGCAGAATATAAAACAACAAACAAATTTCACCACGGAAAATTATAATAAGAAAAAAGTCATTTCAGAGGAGGATGAAAACATTGCAAAACATATTGCCGTTGATAATTACAGTGCAGGGGGGGTCAGTCAGAGCAGCAGAAACCAAAAATGTAAACCAGTTGCCGCTTATGATGATTGTACCTAGATAACAGATTAAAACTATATGCTGCCAATTTTAGTTTAAGCAACACTAAAAGGGGAATCCACCCATATAATTAGAGCCAATAATTTTACTCTTTCTTATTTTCAAATACAAACACTAATTTTAGTTTTAAGCTATCTGCTGCCAAATAAAGCTATCTGCTGCCAGTAATATCACTTTCCATGGTGAAAGATTGAGGATGGTTGTTAACATCCAGTAAAATAAAGTAAAACTGAAACACAAAAAATTCTGTAAAATAGGAAGTATACCGCACTGTTAGAAACAATGAATCAATTCGTTTCTTATTTACTGCCAATGTGCTCAAGTAATAACATGTTACAGTCTCAGATTTTTAGCAATTATAGTAACCATAAAAATACCATTACACTAAAAAAATTCCCAAAATCATTAGCAAAATCATTAGCAAAATCTCAGATTACTTTTAGCTCAGAATCAATTGGATGTTGCCAGATTGGATAAGGGTCATAAGTATAGCACCTCAGAATCTCAGATTACTTTTAGCTCCTTTAAGAAGTGAACAAAATCCCCAAAATCCAATTCCAATATACACAAAAGATTAACAAAACAAAGTCAGAATATCGCAAGATCAATTAATTAAAGATTATAACAAAAATAGATACCCCAAATTGAAAAAAAAACAACAAAACCCTAAACAGATACCAATAATTCAAAATCAAAGAAAATCACAGAATCTAAAAATTATCAATAAATCAATTAGTATGACTTACGATTCTTACCTTCCGTTATTGGATTTCTGGTGGTGATCTGAGTTGAGAATTGATGCAATTGAAGTGAAAAGGCACAACCGAGCGAAGGAGAGAAGAGGCTGAAGAGGAGTGAAGTGAAAAGGGGTGCGAATGAAAGTTGATAGGATTAGGGTTAGGCATTATATATGGTATTTTCTATGGATGAGATTAATCCTAGGATAGATAATCTAAGGTTAGGAAATTCTGGCGGGTGGGCGGGTAGGGTCGGGTGATGGAAGCAGCTACCCGCAACCGACCCATCATACATCGTGTTTGACCGTGCTCACCCATAGTCAACCCACTCCTAAGCGGGTTGGATCGGGTGCGGGTTAATCTTGGCGGGTGCGGGTTGGGTCGGCGGGTAGGGTCGGTTATGTGCATCCCTAGGTATCATGCTACGTCGCTTTCAAGGGCACGACGTCGCTTTCAGTACCACGACTCTGCATTAACTACAATTTGTCCTACATTCCCTAGACTCCAAATCATTAACACCTAGTTCTTTGTGGGTAAAATGTCCCAATTCGTACTTTTATGAGGTCAGCATGCCATGGCAAAAACTGGACTAAGACTTATGCACTCCCTTGGAACTACAAAGGGATGTCTTCCCTTGATTCCTTGGATTTTTTCACCAGCGACCGATGATCTCGCCGTGCTGTTGCTTTGGCGTTTTCCCCAGCCAACATGGAACCTCAAGCAACTTCAACCACACATCAAAGATGTTATTTGGAAGTTTATGGGTTTTCCGTTGTTGAACTCGCAAGACAAAAACTAAGATCAAAATACGAAGATAAGTGCGAAAAATACTATGAAAACGAAGATTAAGACAGGAAAACAGACTCGCCTACAAGCAAGACTAGTCAACTGTTCGAGATCGAACCAACTGAACATGTTTGCTAACGACTCGATCTTAACAACGAAAACTTAACTATCTCAACAGACTTCAAACCAAACGATCATATACATACTTTCACCGAGCAGAGTTCATCCCATAACATCAACTAACACATAAAGTGTTTTTAGGAGCTTTTGGATCGTCTCTGTCGGCACATGCCGTCAAGGTATCCGGAGAACTTAGACGTTCCCCTTAGTCGGCGCCAGAATGTAGTGGTATAAAACCACACACCACATCCAACGAAGTAGAAGATCGATTAACACAAAGTGAAGATACACAACAAACATAGGCACAAAAATATACGTGGTTCGGTATGATTACCTATGTCCACGGGGTGAAATGGTGAATGCTATTATTTCTCTTCTTTGGTTACAAATGTTCTCTCCTTCTCAAATGGTGAAGCTCTCACAACTCAAGTATGGTGCCTTCTTTTTCTCCCCTTACAACCTGCCCCTCTCTCTCGACCTGCTCTTATATTTATAGGCCAAGGTCGACATACAACAGAATTACAATGTTGGTCACATTACATCAATTTAGCTGTTCCCTATCGGACCTTCACTGCTCGCTCGACTTTCTGGTTTGACCGATAGTTCTTCACCCGAGGCCGAGTCTTTATCGTCTGGGTAACACGATGTCGCCCTTCTTTCTTCTCGTTCCTTTGTTTGACCATCTTCCTTCGTCTGACCGAGTGCTTTCTGATTTTTCGCCCGACCTGTCAGAGGATAAGGGTCACGTCACATCCGACACCTATTGGGCCATCACGTCCGACCCACGTTGTACCTCGCTCTTTGCGCCGTTTGGTTCTATCTTGTGCTTCACCGCTCTTTGTTCTTTGGTGTATCACAGCTTAGGATCTTGCCACCTAACCCTGTGGATTATTTACACCTACAAGGACCTAAAATTATCTCCTAATAACACTGTCTTAACGTGCATGATTATTAATACGGGAAGAAATACTCCCTCCGTCTTAAATAAATTGAGCTATTTGTAGTTTGCATATTTATTAAGACAAGGAGGAAATGAGAGTATGTTTAAGTATTTTTTTATAATTATACCCTTATGGATAATAATTAGTAAAATTTAGAAATAATTTGTCTCTTAAAATTTACGATTTTTCGTAAACTTTATACCCTATGCATATTGAAGTTCTCTCACGGATTTATGAGGACTCTGGACTTTGTATGAGCATGTAGATTTTGACTTGCAGTGTTTTCTTGTTAAACCACTACTAGTAGTAGTTGTTTAACAAATCATAAGGATTTTTTCAAACAGAGTCGGTACCCTACTGGCATCAAATTGCTCAAATGGGGGTGTTGTATGTGGAAAAGTTCATAGAGTACCTGAATTTGATGTACGTACCAAGTCCAAACTGCGCACTATGTCAAACTTACATCGTCGAACTAGATAATCACGTTATAACTATAGATTTCGACTGATAATTCACTATAGTTTTGATCCGGATAAATGATAATGAAAATCAAGAAGCCAGTCACATCCAGCAATTACGAGCCTCACACGCACAAATTTTATAAAGTTGTGTTAAGAAGGTGTTGACATTTAAACAACCTCATGTGCAACAGGACCACTTCCTAGAAAATCCAATCTGTAGCGCGGGGATTCGTCGATCAGAAATTTCCCTGGTATTTAGAAGTTGCACAGGCCCGATTATACGTTCCTAACTTACCACGGCATAGCAAGGGGACCGCTTTCCTGCATTCATTTTGAGGCCAGACATCGAATATTGGCATTTTGGTCTATGGATTCCGCTATTCTCGAAGTTTTTTAATGGTTGTACAAGGTTGCGTGAGATGCTGGACACAACAACCAAACGGGTTAAATGGCTAATTAGGCAAATCAATAATAGAGCACTTCATGTGAACACACCTACACGCTAACTTTGAACAAACAGTTATGATTCTTCCTCAATCCCTCGAGACACAACTGAAACTCAGCTTGCACGACGCCCAACCATTCAATATTTCACATGTTTAAAATTTCATCATTTTATCTGTAAATTAACGGTAGTTAGAATAAAAATAAAATTCACTAACATTAGCCACGTCGGATAACGGATTAACATGAAGCCACGTTATCTCCGTTCACGCCATCATCACATGAGTAGGACGTACAGTTAACTAAACTGATGACCCCCTGTTTGTGTGTAATTTTTCAACCTTCCTTTCCGTGATTTAACTTTAAATACAAATTAAACCTCATGTTTTAATACGTCTTAAGACCAACAAGTCCTTAGTTTTCCGGAATATTAAATTCCAGCAGGCAGAAGATTTGTTGCTCAGTCATAATTCCGAGTTTTGACCCCTCCACTCCTTTCCCTGCACCCTTTATATATATATAAGCAGCATACCAACAAAAATCACCAAAATCAAAAATCATCTTTCCATGAAAAACTCTTAAATTCCAAAATATTTCTAATCAATACAGAAGAAAACAACAAGAAGGAAAGATACCGAGAAATTTGTTTTAATCATCAAAAATGAAGATGAAGATATTTTCGTTTCTACCGAAATCAGCAACTGTTACATTTCAACAGAATCCGGCTCCATACAGTCCAGGTAGAGAAAACAACCACAAGCTCAAGTCCTCCCATGTAAACAAAGGATTTTCAGGTCAGTTAATCCCAGATGAAGCTCGGAGGAAATCGTCTTCTAATGATAGAAGTTTTGATTCAACTCAAGAACCAACTTCACCAAAAGTTTCATGTATGGGTCAAATTAAACTCAAGAAAAAAGTATATAACAATTCTAAGTCTCCTAATAAAGAAGAAAAGGATCAGCAAAAGAAGAACAAGAAAAGGATCAAGAATCACAAGGATAATAATAAACCATCCAAGACTAGTGAAGAAGTAGTACCGCCTGCAGCAGCTTCTTCTAAAGTTTCAAAAGAAGAGAACAAGAAGAAATTTGATTCTATGGTTTCTAGTAATAGGAAACAACCATCTCTAGCTAATACTAAATCTGCTCCGAGTTTAGATCAAATGAAGCGATTCGCAAGCGGGCGAGAATCATTAGCAAATTTTGATTGGAGAGATTTCCATGATGATCAAGAAGATGAAGAAGATGAAGTTTTTATTGCACATTCTGCTCCTTTAATGATGGGTGGAGGAGGAAGAGTTGCTATGGAACCTAAGAAAGAAATTAACCTTTGGAAGAGAAGAACTACTACTCCTCCTAAACCTCTTCAAATCAATGTTACAAACAAAGACAAGTAAAACCATTTAAATTCTCTTATTTAGTTTTTATTAGTGTTGTTAATAATTTTGTAACTGGAATTGATATCTATATTACATGAGATGTTCATACGCAAACTTTTGATTTTAAACGAAGGATTTTGAAGTTCTAGTCAATGACTCAATTTTAGCCAAGATTGAATATTAAACGAGTTAGGTTGTTAATTACTTAATTAATTGCGTTAACCTTCTTTTGTAACATATATATGTGTCGCGCCTTCACAACGATGATTCGCATCTGCATTAAGCTGAAATGATACTCTGTTGCCCAAATCTAGCTAGATGGCGCATAAAGAAAAGGAGAATGACAGGAGGGCACACATATTTTTGGGAACTTGATGAGCTTTTTAAAGTTTTCTCAACTTTAATCGAGCCAAACAAAACGAACACTTTGTCCTACACTCTTATGACTCAAACGGGCTTAGCTAGGTTTGTGCAAACCGAGAGAGAATTTACTTTGAGGATTGCAAACTAGATCCTTCTCATCATGCCTTTGCTAAGTTAATTAGGGAATCTTCTTCATCAGATTACTTTTCTTGTCCTTGTATCTTGTGCAGTAATCTAATTAAAACACCAGCATAAACGGATCTACGAGAATATAGTAAATTTGTTCTTATGCGTAGAGAAGAGACGTCAAGGAGACTAAAGCAAGACAAAAAGTAGGAGCAGCGAAAATCTCTAAATATTGAATTATTATAAAAAAAATGAGATGGATGCGCCATTGAGACACCAAATTTGAATTTTTTTTGAATGTACCGATGCCTTTGTTTAGGTGAAATTGTGGCAACCTAGTGGATTCCAAAAGTTGAAAATGATCACAGATATTTATTGATTGATAGAATGGCCTTTAAGATATTCATTGACTCTCTAGGACAATGTCTCGGAAGTGCGTAGAAACAACTCTAGCACTTGATCGTGTTTGTTGTGGTGGTAGGGCTATTGATTCAGGATGTTGTCCCCATAGATTTCAGCTCCACCTTTTCATATGTTGATGGTCAGGTCCATGGCGCTGATGTTGCCACTCATCAAGGTGTTTGAGATGTTCGAACAGTCGCCCAACAGGTCACTCACTGGATAGACTTCACAAGATTACGGGATTTATTTAGCTTCCAAATCATTGCCCTGTTTATCAGGGTAACAGTCATAGATCTAAGATGTCTGTGTGTATGTATTCTTTTGGGCGAATGCTAAATTTAGGTGGAGCTTAATCGGACGAGTTAAAATCACAGGATTTGCAGAAATACGAGGCATGCTCGTAAAGAAACTACGTGTAATATTAAATATCATTGATTGTTTTTAGCTGATAGCCCATGTAGAACTACGTGTAATACGAGTATAAAGTCTTCGTCCTATTTTGAGGTATACTAGATTTTTTTAGGGTGAAATGCAGATGTACCTCTATTTTTTTGTGCGCATACAAATGTACCCCGTTTTTTTTACTTTTACAAATGTACTCCTGTTTTGATCGTTATTTTGAAAAAACGGCTAACGGATAGTTAACCTCCATGTCAGCAGTTAAATCGTCCACCACACTATCCAAATCGTCTATTCTGCCACGTAAGCTTTGTACACGTGGCTGGGTAACACCATCTTTAATTTCACAGACTGGCGATGTTAATGAATCATAATCAACGGAGTAAAGTACCTCGAGGTAAAGACCCCTATTAGAAGAACCTTCAAGCCTGAGAATATGGTTGTTTTTCCGGACAGTAAAATGAAGGTTCGATTTAACAAAATCAGAGGTAGAGATTAATAGAAGTAAAGTAGCATAAAAATATGACAAATCAGTAGAATAATAGTAGTATTACAAAAATTGGCAGAAATGATATCCGAAAGCAGCATTCACTTGCATGCTACAAAAAAATAAAAAAACCTTAAACTTTTCTCAACTATTGATATTTGGGATCCAACACCTCCACCAAGCAAACAAAATGACATCTTAACCACGTGCAACTGAGGTTAAGATGTCATGCAGTTCATTGCAGCACATGGTTCTTGCAGAACAAGGAAGCATGTACGACACATGATTTTTGAAAGCTCAATTAAATCTAAACTTCTAAGCAACAAAAAACAATAATCTAACCTGCATCCATATCTTTGCAGCTTCATTGCAACCTTGCATGCCAGTCTCATAATCTTCAATCGACGCTTCTGCTACTTCCGCAATCACCTAACAATAACAAAAAGCATATCGGGCATCAAAATAGATGTCAAATAAGTTTACATGACACTAAAGAGTCGTGCCAGCCACGCCACACCCATTTAGACACCTTAAATCCTCATGATGGTGCATCCTTTGCAGCATGCCAGATCAAAATTCACTGGCCACTGCCCCAGAACAAGTACTAGATCACTGCTAATCTGAATCTTAAAACACCTATGGATCAACCTACAAAGATTTCTTCTTTTTATAGGGGTAAAATGGGAATTAAAAAAATCCTATGATCCAAGAAATTTTTCACAGTTTCAGTGATAACCCTTACTTGAATGAACTACTAATCAAACACGATTAAGCTGAAATTCAACTAAAATGAAATCTGGGTTCATCTTCAATTCATAGTTTCGTTTTCAGTACAATCAATTTTACTGAAACCCATCTCACCAATCAATCAAATCAAACAATAAACTCCCGAATTAATAAAACCCAAAGTTACCTGATTTCGATTCAGCATCAGAATAGCTTCATTTCATCAAATCAACAACAACCCCTCTTCTCTTCATCCAAGAATGTCACTTTATCATCATCAGTTCTACAAGAACCCTAATTCCAGAAACCCTAACCTCAATTCAATATCTAAATCATCTTTTTCTTTTCTTCCCGATCTAATTCAACGTCAGAATAAACATCTCCCCTTTCATAACAACTTACTAACAAGTTTCTATGAATAACTCACACGAAAACAACTCACTTCTTAAGAACAGAGTTCGACAGAGAAAAAAAGAAGAAGAACATAGGATAAAAGAAAGAGAAGAAGAAAATAAGAGACTGAGTTTGGTTTTCACTAAATCTGAACCCTTGATTTTCAACGAGATCTCCTAGACCCAGATGTGTGACCGAGATCTTTGCACGTGGTACACATGGTAAACATATACGTGGCCTGATTTTCTCATCTCGGAAACAAACACGTGGGATCAATTTCTCACGATAAATTGACCATGTGACGAGAAATTGACTTTTCTAACGTTTTTGGATGGAAAACATCCAACAGAGGCATATTTGTAAATGTGAAAAAAACGGGGGTACTTATTTAAATCGGGTGAAAACATAGGGGTACGTCTGTTTATAATCCATTTTTTTAGAGGCATACTAGATAATATCAAAATAGGGTCACTAAATAAAAAACAACATCACCCCTCATCCACCATTTTTGATAATGACATAACTACCCTTGTATAATTAGTGTAAATGATTAGAGGGATTTCATGTTTAGTCCACTAAACCCGATCCGGGTTAGTGGCTAGTCCAGCGGGATTAAACATTTATCCTTTAGTCCAAAAAGGTTTAAACATATGTAAAGTTACCAGGCTATCCTCACTCACGCTTTAACCGTTTCCTCCCACTACTTCCTTCTTTATTCTTCTCTACGACTTCTTCGTTCTTTCTTCTCGATCAACAGTAATGAAAACTGCAAAATCAAAACAGCAAAAATAAACTAAAATATGATTAGGTTTAGAGCAAAAATAATCAAAATGAAAAATCAAATTTTCAAACCAACCAAACAAACTGAAATGTTAAAAAGGAAATCATCAAACAGACAAACAAAAAAATCAAACAAACTCATCAAACTGTATATATTGATCAATAATACATATTGAAAAAAGATTGAAGAAAACCCTATTTTACTAAAACCATGGAGAAATTTACATTTGGTGAATCCTGGTAAAAACAAGATCGAAGAATACAAAGAATACACAAATACCACAGTAGAAGAAGAGAGTACAAAGAAAAATAAAGAGTAGAAGATCCAATTGTACATATTGATCAACAATACATATTGATATGTACCGAAGGAAAATATGTTTTGAAGGAAAAAGTATGATTCAACAGTACATATTGATCTAATAGTACATGTTGATATGTACTCATGGAAACCAAGTACTGAGGGGAAAAGAGCACAAAAGAAAAAAAGAGTAGATGATCCAACACTACATATTGATATGTACTAAAGAAAAATACGTACCCAAAGAAAAAGAGTGGATGATCCAACAATACATATCCAGTAATACATATTGATATGTACTGAACAAAAACGTGTATCAATGGAAAAGTATATGATTCAATAGTACATATTGATACAACAATACATATTAATATTTACCAAGGAAAATATGTACAGAAGAAAATAAAAGTACAAAAGAAAAAAGAGTAGATGATCCAACAATACATGTTGATATGTACTGAAAGAAAATATGTATAAAAGGAAAATGTTGATGATTCAATATGTTCTGAATGAAAATATGTACAAAAAAAGAAAAACAATTGGGTTATTGTAGGATCGTACAAAATCTCCCAATCTTTTTTATACGAACCTAAAACCCAAAACAATTTGATCAAAGATAAAATTAACAAAAAATTGAAATCAAAACTAACCGGAGACGAAAGGAGTATTAATCTTCACTTTAATAAACTAAATCATATCGTTTTGAATGGACTACCTTCGTTTTCAATGTTGAATAACAGATCCAGACGAGGAAATAGATTAAAAACTTAAGAATCCCAATATTGATTAAATCCATATCTCTTTATTTTTTTTCTTCGCTGATCTATTAATGGAATGATATCTTGTTCTTCTTTGTTGTTCTTCTTCTTCAATTGAATTATATCTTCTTCTTCTTTGTTCTTCTTCTTCATGAATCTGCTCTCGGTCTTCTTCTTCTTAATCGATTCAGATCTGAAAAATAAAAATAATATGCTTGACGTGTTTTTATGTTAGGTATTGATTGGACGGAGGGAAAATTACGACATTTATGAAATACACATAAAACACCTTGCACGTATGTTGGACGAGAGAATAAAAAATCTGGTCCAAAAGCATGTTTTTGGACCAGCGAGTAATTGTTTTCTGATGATGGACTACACAATAACCGGTTCTTCCTATAGTGGATTAACTAGTAATTCCTAGAAATGATTATGATTAGAATTGATTAAGTATGAATTTTAAGGATTGATTAAACATTAAATTATTAGTGGTGAATTAGTAGAAATATCAAATTTATGTGAGAGAGTTGGGATTTTTGAGAGGAAGAAGAAGAAGTGAAGAAAAAAAGCTTGAGTTTTGACTTTTGAGATTTTAGTGATTAGAAGTGACCAAAATGTGTGATTCAAATCAGAGGTAAACTTCTATCGAGGTTTAATTTTCTTTTATAAGTTGAATCTACCAAAAAATTGAATTTTTAAAACCCAGATCTGCTGACCAGATGAACAGTTCGGCTCAAAATTTATCAGCCAAACTTCACTCAGAAACTGAATCATCCGCTAGGTTCGGCTTGAAAAATTGAGGTTCGGCTGGAAAATTGAGGTTCGGCTGAAAAATTGAGGTTCGGCTGAAAATATTGTAAAGTCGCATTAGCCGAACATAGTGTTTCTCTAAATCATACACTAAGTTTGACTCAAAATTGATACTGCAAGATCAGCCGAACTGATCTTCTGAAAACCCTAATTTCATCTTTGAAATCATATTCTACCGATCAAACAAAATAAAATCAATCAAAAACAAGATGGGTTTGTTACACATACATTCTAAAATACATCTAAGAGCAATTGAGATTTGGATTTCACATTCCAACATCGCTCACTTCGATTCGTGTTTCCTTTATTTGATTAATTTCTTTATTGAATTGGAGTCCTAAATGTTTAAGTTTAAAGTTTATTTTGATTTTTAATTTTAGGTTTTTGAGGATAAGAGAACTATGACAAATTGAAATTATTCAGGGATATATAGGTGATTACACTACCTTTTGACACCCCTTATAAACCCACCATAGATAATATAATGGATGAATATGCCTCAAAAAAAATGAGTATGCCTCAAAATAGGTTTCATGTGGTGTGCAGGTGGAGGTGGAACATTACATGGACATAGCCCCATTAACCGGGACGGGCCCATGAAGGGACCAAATCAAGTTATAGTCCGTCCTTAATTTCAGCCAAATTCAATTTTCAGGAATTCATTTCATGTACTAAGTTGTTTATTTCTTTGTCGCATCGGAAAAAATGAAGAGTAGGCAATCTGATTTCAATTTCAACTCAGTAATGTGGAATGAATTAGGCACCATACCTTCTTTTCCTGGAAAGAGAAAGCTTATATTAAGGAAAAGAAACCCAGAGCACAAATACACTCTATAAAGGTAAAATCATTTCCCAAAATTATGGAGAATTTTGGAGGTTATAAACTAAATGTATCAAGATCACTCCTTCATAGGACAACACTTTGCTTAGTCAAAATCTTAAGCTCAGCCTTTTGGCCTAGTTCGAAAGATCATGTTATTCCCCTCCTTCAGAATTTTACAGATTATTACATAATGCCTTATATCCCAACCTTTTTAGGCTAAGTCCTATCATATTCTAATCTAGCATCTAGATTGGAAGCTTGAATAACCTCCTAAGTCCTATGACAATTCTAGATGCCTAGAATCATTTCCCGTGGCCGCGCTGAATGGAACAACACAGCCGTCAGATCAAAAAATAAATCAATATGCGCTGAACCAAACAACGAAAAGTTGATTTTCTCCGCGCTGAACCATTCAGTGAAACTATCTCGCTTCTAGTTCACATGCGAGATATATCTAGAGAGAGAAGTAGTGTTAAAAAATAGACAACACTTTTTTTTCTAATCTGCAACGCTTTTTGCCTAATTTAGCCGCCAAATCTAACCCATATGACTTAGACTTAATTATTCTTCCTGCTAACATATTTGTACCCCAAGCATGAAAATGTTGTACAACTGTCTATGGCGTTGGCAAAAAACATGGAAAGCTTTGATAAAATATTTCCACAACTCAAAAAAATAAGACCAGTACAATAATAAGTGATCTGCAATTTCCACTTCTAAATTATAGAGAGGACATTCTTTTATGTCTACATTTATTCCTCTGTGGCGCAACATGGCTATTGTAGGTAAAGAGTTATGAAACACGACCCGTAACATAAAACTTACCTTATTTGGTATTTTTATTCACCGAAGATATAACTTACAAAGCTACGGTCTGGAGTTGCACCTTACAAAACCTGAAAAAACTTTTTGGAGCTGAAATTTTGCAGAACATCTATTTCATCGTCTCTTTATCCCAATTATGGGACGGAACCCAAGTCCCTCTCCAGCAGATCCCACTCCAGTTGTTCATTTGCATTCAAGTGGTTCTTTCTAAATGCACATTACCATCATTCATCCCTAACTGAATACTCCACAAATATTTGTTTCTCTTTAACATCTTTGAAAATGGTATGGAACAAGTCTTTCCAACAACCTTTATCTAGCCATTTATCATACCTAAACCTTATTATTCTTCCACTTCTTATCCTGAAAGAAATATGCTGCTACACTTCAGGCGCAAGTTTGGTGACAACTCTCCGGAGACCCCTACACTAAGATGTATTTTCATCAATAGGCAGAACAAACAATCTTTTGGCCTTGAACTTCTGTTTAATAGTTCTCCTCCATAGTGTAGTCTTAGTTCTTGAGTATCTCCTTATCCACTTCACCGGTAAAGCCTTGTTAGTTGTTCTCAGACTTCTAGCTCCCAAACCACCACCTGATTTAAAAATATAAATTTATCCAAGATGCCCATGTCGTTTTCTTTCTACCATCCACTTTTCCCCATAAAAAGTTTCTTATTAATCGTATCGTTTTCTTCTTGATAATAACAGGGAGATGAAAAAGAGACAAGCAATATATAGGAAGACAAGATAGGAAGTTTTTGATGAGGAAGTGTCTTACAATTTTATTTAAGAAATTCTTCTTCCAAATTGCCAGCTTTGTTTACATTCTTTCTAAAACAGAATCCCATGCAGAAAGTACTTCTTGAAATAACTCCAATAGGCAAGCCCAAGTACTTGATTGGTAACTCCCCAGTTTTACAACCAAGTTATTTAGCAAATAATCCAATAACAACATTTGTACCTACACTTACCATGGTAACCCGGGGTATACATACTTCACCATTAAGCCCAGAATGTTTCTGACTACTTTGGTTACCCCTTAACTGAAACTCAGTCACTCTTCTCCACACCTTATTAATCTTTCTTACCTCCTAATTTGATGATCCGGATTTTGAAAATTTTGAAATTGAAATTTCTTGGGATCGATTCTTTGGAGTAGACCTAACACCGGAAGATATTTCTCCTTGCTTATATAACTTATTGAATTTTGAATGGAAAATACTGAAGTATTCTCATTCTATAGATTCACCACCACCGATTTTATCATTGGCTTTATATTCCGACCTTGTTTCATGGGTAAATCATTAACAACATGAGCTTGAATCTATTCGATACTCACTCAGCGACCAATAAAATTAGCAGCAGCTGGGATTTTACTGAGATTAACATGGACACTAATCTTACAACTATAAATCTTGGAAAATTGAATAGTTGAGTTGTGAACTTCTAAAACTTTTTCCAAGTGGAAACAACAGCCTCAAATGACTTTAAATTCCATAAATGGAATGGTAAACCCCTAATGCCAATCCAATGAGACTCAGAACATGTAACTATATCGATGTGAGAATGATCATGTTTGCAATGTTTTATAGAGATTTTAATTTGATGATATGAAGAATTTATTCCCCTCTGAACTGATAAAAAATTATCTTAGACTTGACGAATCCAATTTGCCATTGATGCTTTGTAACCCTAAGTTACCAGATCAATTGAACTTCTTCACTAAGACACTTATAATTTTGTTATATCCAGCATGATGATGAAGAACCTCCAGAGCTAAACCAAATCGTAAACAGGTAAAAATGAATCCTCCATGTGAGTTACTCAGACTCAGAAACAAAAGAAGAATTGAAAATAGAAGTTGAAAGCATAGAAGACCAAAAGGATTCCAAACACAACTTGCAATTCCACAAGGAATGCAGATAAATCTCAGTCGTGAATCTTTAATAGGTTCAAACTTTAAGATCTTAAGAAAATTTCCAAAATTATTTGAGCACTTCTCAATCAAAACCACCACTTTTTGAAAATGTTGAGTCCATTTCTGACACTTTTTTGATAAGAAAAAACAACTCCTAATATACATTTTTACGATCCAACAAACAAATGCTTCTAATAGAGAAATCCATTTATTCATGCCCTTAGAACAGGGCCGAAAAATGTCTTAGCATGCCCTTAGAACCACCACTTGTTGAAAATGTCTTAGCCTTCTAGATTAAGAACAAAAAATTGGAGCTTGCCAAGAAAATTGCTGGAAATTTCAGGAAAAACTCTCCAAGGATGAAAACTGTTGCAAGAGCCAAGAATGCTAGTACATAAAATTCTGACAATCTTCCTATTGTCAACCCTGATGACATTTTCCCACCCTCCCCATCTCCAAAGGCCTTCCCTTTCAATACTTTGCCAACCCTTAGCAAAATCAAAGAAAGAATGGAGGCTGAACAAGCAAAAAAGAAAAAGGAAGCATGGAAAGCAAAGAAGAAAACTCATGTGTTTGAGCAAATTAACACAACCACCACTCTAGATATCATGATGGATGCCAAAAGAAAGAAACCCATTCAATCTGAGAGTGGCATTGACACCAACTCCTTTGATTCCGACAGCCTAAAAAGATTCAAAGATCAGGATACCACCTCTGCAGAGCCTCTGAATTTCAACAACAGCTTGGTGGCTAATGGTGTCTTGGGAAATTCCTCAGCTGCTGACATGGTACACCCCTATACCCATCACCACATATATATTTTTTTACTTATGCTCAGATTGTCTATCTATTTTATTTTACTTGCTATCTATGACAACATCCCTAGAAGACTATCTTCAAAGTTCCCTCTAGTCTCCTACTTTTGGCAATTCTTTACCACTCTGGCATGGAATTGTCAAGGCCTAGGAACTAAGGATGCTAAAAGATATCTAAATGATATGTTGAATAAACTAAACCCTGACATCCTCTTTATCTCTGAAACAAAACAAAAACAAGAGAAGCTCAAGAGAACTATGAATGAGATTAATGTTCAAAATTACTGGTTTGTTAATCCAGGAGGGGCTAGTGGCACTGCTGGAGGTTTAGCCTTGATATGGAAGAACAATCTCAACATTGAGATTGTTGACTTCTCTCTCAACCATATCAATGATATAATCAAGCCTGCCAGTGACACTCCTTGGCCCTACACTGGTTACTATGGTGGCCCTTATGACACAAATAGTAAACTTACCTCTTGGAAAATGCTGGAAACTACTGCTGCTAACAACAACTTACCTTGGCTGGTCATTGGAGACCTAAACATCATTCTGCATGACATTGAAAAATTCAGTGTCCATCCCATAGATTCGAATGAAGCTACTATATTTAGTAACAAAATCCTGGAATTGGATCTAGTGGATTTGGGATCAATTGGTTGCCCATTCATTTGGTCAATTAAAAGAGATGGCCTAAACCTTAATGAAAAAAGATTGGATAAAGGACTAGCAACGGATAGTTGGCTTCTCCTTTATCCTAATACCACTATATCTAACAAGCTTGCCATTGGTTCTGATCATCACCCCATTCTGCTTAACTCTAATCCTTCCTGGCAAACTGGTAAAATTTCTTTCAAGTCCTTTGGTCCATGGTTAGATAATAAGGACTACAAGGAAATTATATCTGAATGCTGGAGAAAGAATATCTCTGGCTCTAGTGCTTTTCTAATTGCTAGAAAGCTTAAAGATATTAAACTCCATCTCAGAAAGTGGAACAAGGAAGTCTATGGTAACATCAAGACAAACATTGAAGAATACAAGCAAAACATTCTCTGGCTGCATCAAAACTACTTCTGAACAGATAGAAATCAAGTTGTTAATCTAGCCAGACAACACCTCGGAGATTGGAAAGATATTGAAGAGAAATTTTGGAAGACTAGAAACAGGGATCAATTCATAAAACTTTGAGACCAAAACACAAACTACTTCCACAGAGCTACAAAATGCAGAACAAGAAGAAAAAAGATTGATACCATCCAAGACAGTCAAGGAAATTGGATCACTGACTACCATGAGGTAAAAACCTGTTTCACTCACCACTTCTCCAAAATGGCCACTGCTGAAAACACCCTCATAAACCCAGAAATCATTGACCTAAACCCCACCACTATCACATCCACTGATAACACTATGCTTAATAGAAATCCAGATTACAATGAAGTCAAAAGCATTCTCTTTAGCATGGCAAAGGACAAAGCTCCAAGACCTGATGGTTTCCCTCCAAATTTTTTCCAAGCTAATAGGGACATAATTGGAGAAGACATTGTCAAGATGGTACAACAGTTCTTCATATCTGGCCATATGCTAAAAGAAATGAATGCAAACTTCATATCTCTCATCCCCAAAGTGGATAACCCTACTTTTCCAAGCCATTTCAGACCCATCAGTCTCTGCAACACTACCTATAAAATCATCTCCAAACTCATAACCCAGAGAATGAAACCTTACCTCAACAAAATCATATCTCCTTACCGATCTTCTTTTATCCCTGGGAGACAAATATCTGACAACATAACCATTGCTCATGAACTTATTCACTCTATGAGATCCAAAAGAGGTGTTAAAGGTGAGAATGAAAGTATGGGTATAAAGATTGATATGGAAAAAACCTTTCACAGAGTTGAATAGAATTTCCTCAATACTATTATGACCAGAATGGGTTTCAATGATCAATGGTGCAACAAAGTAATGCAATGCATCACCACCACATCTTCAGCAGTCCTCATAAATGGCTCCCCAGATTCTTTCTTCAACCCCTCTAGAGGATTAAGACAGGGAGATCCTTTATCACCATACCTATTTCTTTTTTTCATGGAAGCTCTCTCTAGACATGTGCCCCAGTTATCAAGATCTTCCTCTGGAAATGTGCTCATGAATTCCTACCCACAAATGCAAAGACAACAAGTATTCTACACTACATTGATCCTATCTGTCAAGTTTGCCACAGTGGGGAGGAAACTATGAAACATCTCTTTTTAAATTGTCCTGCAACAACTGTTGTTTGGAATGATATTATTGGACCATCTCATGGAAAGTTTGATAACACTACAAACTTTATGGACTGGTTTAACTCATGGCTTGCACATAGAGCAATATCTGGAAAATCTATCATATATGCTACCACATGTTGGCATATTTGGAAGGCTAGGTGTAATGTTGTATTCAATCACTAAAACCAAATGCCAACCACACTTCTAGGTGTATTCAACAAAACTTATGTGATTATAACAGAGTGCACAACTTACCAACTGATCCCCTAAATGTGATTTCCCCCAATACTGGCATGTCTGACACTGAGGCAGACATCATAATTCCTTATGATATAAACCATAATCCACAGGATTTTGGCTTCATCTAAGGATATGTATTATACAGGATCCTGAAAATTTCAAATATTTCACTGCTCTAACTATATTGGATGCTGCAGGAAACAACATTGATAGCAGAGGATACTCAGGCCACATTGAAGAATGGGGAGCAACAGGAGGCGCAGACCTAGCTTTCAACTGGGCTATGGAAAAGCAGCACATGAACATTTAAGTACATGCTGAATCATAGGAAATTATGTTAAGGTTCCATTATCTGTACCGTCGGGCAATCAAAGGAAGGTTCAACCTTAGCCATTATGATCTTACAACCAGTAATGCTGAAGATAATCACTCAAAAATCAAACCTATCTCTTTTGTGTTAAATAGTCTTAAAATTATCCATAGACTTCAAATTTTGGATCCTCTTAATATAACCATCCTTTGTCAGAACAATGAAAGCAGGCTTAACACAAGCGCTGCAAACACTGCGTATGGACCTTAGCTTCTTGACTAAGGTTTTTCTATATATAAAAAAAAAGAACAAGGCCTAAAACACTTTATCCCTTTCAATATGGGTGAGTGATAATCTCATAGCATATATATCCTACTACGGGATAAAATGACTATCAAATGGAAATGATCCAAAAACAAAGAAAATTAAGTGGGACCCAAAAATAATAACTTAATCTAAAAAAATATCAGATAAAATGAATTGGCGGGCCCAAAACCAGTAAAGTATATACAAAAAAAATTAGAAATTTATTTTGGATAGCTACCAAAGTGCCGTCCAATAAAAAAAAATTAAGAAGCCAAAAACTCTCAAACGGAAAAAATAAAAACATCATTTGAATCCTACTTTTTTTTTAATTAGTATGAAAGAGAACTCTCTGGATGAATCGGGGGATCAACCCGGCGAAAGAATCAGATTGACTCAGAAATTTTTTCATCCCTAATCTCGTTTCCCCATTTTGATTTCACAATCTCTTGCTTGTTATTAATGATCAATTAGTTCTGACGCTTTAATCTTTTCAGTTTGATACTCATAATGGCTCGTTTTTCTTATTTCTAGGGTCTGGCTATGGTGTTTGAAGGTTGCTAGGTCATTTGAGTGGTTTTTCCTTATGGTCCCAGTAATCTCTCTGCAAGGTTTGATTATGGCTCTACTTTTGATAACCCCTCTGCACGCGTTGATTCATTTACTACTTGGTTGGAAAATCTCTTCGATTGATTCTTCTACTTATGGTGCTATTCAAGACAGCCGCCTATTTAATTTTTTCAATATTACTTTAATGGCTTGTAAGAAGGTTGTTCCCAGGTGTATTGCATTCACTCATCAGATGTTCGGTCGTAATTTATTTATATTTCCTTTTCACCTCGTTCTTTTCTCATTTCTCTTCACTTTCTCTCTCAGTATTTCCAATATGAATACGAAGATAGTTTCAGTTCAGACAAATATGGAGTTTGTTTCTTTAATTGACCGTCTCAGAGCTTTGAAAGTTCCTCAAATCTCTACAGAAGATCTTATCTTGGGTGTTGAACAGTTCAAGTTTAGTTTTTTGGGCAAACCCTATTCAGCCAAAAGTTTTACTGTTGGTGAATTGGATAAACAACTGAAGCAACTCTAGTCGAAAAGCAAAGACATTTTTATCGAAAAAGAAGAAAACGAAACCTTTCTCATAAAGTTTCATACATCAGAAAAGTATGAAGTTGTTTTAAAATTTCGACCTTGGTTTCTGGATGGAGATTTGTTTTAAAAACCCAAGATACCAAAATCCCATGTTGATCTCACCAAACAGCTCTCCTGGCTTCGTCTGTATAACATGCAACCTGGTTTTGCTAATAAGGCTATAGTGGAAGGTATAGTATCTGCAATGGGAGAAGTAAAAGATCTTGACCCTCCTGATTGTATAGTGCCTAAAGGGAAGCTACAAAAGGCTTTAGTTCTCATAGATGTTCGTGATCCTCTTCGCAGAGGTTTTTGGATTAAGAACGCAGTAGGGGAAGAAGTCTGGATCCGTCTTTACTATGAGAAGCAACCATTTAACCTATGTGGATATCGTTATACTATAGATCATAAGGAAGCTGAGTGCGGGACTATTACAGTCTATCTACTCCTACAACAACGAGGATATCTTTCCGCTACATCCATTTATGGTCCTCCTTCATGGACTAATACAGACATGAGAGGAGTCAAGACAAGCAGCTCTGCAACAGTTCAAGTTCAACAAGAGCTAGACAATCAACTGGTGGATAACCCACAAGATCAATCTCCCGTTGATATGAATCATCTTAATCAGCAGCAATCTAATGTGCCTGAGATGGTTAATCAACCTGCATGCATGCACGCTGAGTCTTCGGCTGTCCAACCTGCATAATACTTGGTGGAAGTTTCAAAGGAGAAGTTTACTTTACAAGAGAAATCTGGAGACAACACAATAACAAACATTCCTTTGTCATCCTTGTCTCCAGTGAATACAGAGAATCGTTATACTGAAGGTAAGATGCATGTTAATTTTGCTTGCCCTATTGTGCAAGAGAAAGGTGAATATAATTATGGTAAGAGAATCAGAATTGAAGAGTCATCATCTAATAATCCAAACAGAGTAGTAAATGAATCTTTAGAAAAAGGGTGTGATGTGCATGTGGAGAACCAAATGCAGAATTATGCTTCATTCACGGGCCAGAGTTCTGGGCCTAATTCTCTTATGGAGCTTTTAAAATCTTATATTGCATTAGGAGAACTGGACTTTTCCTTTGATGGTTACAATGCAGACAATATTGATCCAACTAGTCCAAACGCTTCTAATGCGTATTCTCAATCTCTTCAAGCTCTCATAGCACATTTTGAGGAAAATTATGAAGACCGTAATTCCACTGAATTAAATGTAGAGTCCTCAGCAAATGTCCACGTTAGCTTGGATATCAATTCTCCATCGCCTAACTCACTCTCTTCATTCCATGGGACTATTTTAGAGCAAAACCTTCACAAACGACTTAAAGCAACTTCTTCAAGCACTAATGGCCAGGTAATCACCTATTTCCAGCTATATTTTCATTCTTATTTTCAAACAGCTTACAACTTATTATATGTGTTATTTCATTCTGTTTTTTTAGTTTTATTTGAAGATTACCACTTGCTTTTCTCTGATCTTGCGAATATGAAAATCCTGTCATGGAATGCCTAAGGACTAGGTGGTAAAGATACTAGAGACAGTTTGGATGACATTATTAAAACCCATAGTCCTGACTTAATCTTTTTGGTGGAAACTAAGGTTGGAATAGATAAAGCTAGATCATTGACACAGAGATTTAATTATCCTAACTCTCATGTAATCAGCTCAATTGGGTTGTCTGGTGGAATGGTTTTACTGTGGAAAAATGGTTTTCCATGTGACATTGTCTGCTCTAATGATAACATGGTTCATTTGTTAATTACTGATAACCCTTCTAAACATAAATGACTGCTGTCATGCGTGTATGGTTCTACTCATAATGGGTTGAGGCAACATCAATGGGAATTTATTAAAGAAATTAGTGAAAACGTCTTTCAACCATGGGTTCTTTTAGGTGATCTCAATATTCATGTTTCAGACAAAAATGCATCTAGTAGTGTTAACTATTTTGATAATTGGGTGGGCAATCTTTTGAATGATGCTGGTTTAATGGATTTAGGATATGCTGGTTCCTCTCATACTTGGACTAATAGAGTCAATGTGAAAGGTTTCAAAAGAGCTCGTATTGATATGGCTTTTCATAACTGTAACTGGATTAGTTATTATCCTGACTCTAAACTACCTCACCTGCCTTTCTTGGGGTCAGATCATAGACCTATTCTGCTCATCACTGAATCAGACTCTGTCAAACTAAGAAATGTGTGGAAGTTTTATAGATGCTGGCTTAGGGACCCTAACTGTGCTGATGTTATTGCTAATTCGTGGGATTCTTCTAATAAGAATATGAATCTCCATAAAAAATTATGCAAGGCTAGAAATAAACTTTCAAGGTGGAATAGAGATTACTTTGGTAAAATATGGTTTCATGTTAAATATCTCAAAAATCAGTTGATTTTCTTCAGAATCAAACTTATAGTGAAGCTATCTCTTACAAGATACATATAACTATTCAAAGGTTGTATTATTGGAAGAAATTGGAAGCAGATTTTTGGCATCAAAAGTCAGGAGTCAATTGGTTCAAAGATTCGGATAACAATACAGCTTTCTTTCACTCTTTTTCCAATATAAGGAGGTCTAGAAACCACATATATGCTATGAGAGATGATCAGGGTCATTGGTATCATTCTCAAAAAGACATGGAGCTCCTTCTCATCAAACACTTTTCTAGTATTGCCCAATCTTCGAACCCAAAATTTGATGATAACTCTTTTGATATCATCCCTCACATAGTCTCTCCTGAGGAAAATGCTTGTTTAGTCTCTATTCCTTCAGAAGATGAAATTTTCAATGTGCTCAAGAGTATGCCTAGTTGGAATTCTCCAGGGTCGGATGGATTTTCGGCTGGTTTCTTTTTAACTCAATGGAGTACTGTTGGAAGTGATGTAGTTCATTTAGTTCAACAATTCTTCTTAACAAGAAAGATGCCGCAGAGCATAAATAACACAGTCACTTGTCTCATTCCGAAAAACAAAAATCCCTATACCCCTTATGATTACAGACTAATTGGTCTTTGCAATATAACATATAAAATTATCTCTAAGCTTCTTGTGACAAGAATGAAGCCTCTGATGGAGAAAATAATTTCTCCAACTCAAGCGGCTGACGTTCCCAGAAGGTACATAAATGACAACACAGTGATAGACCATGAATTAGTTCACACTATGAAGAAATCCAAAAAGAAACAAGGTTTAGTGGCCCTTAAATTAGATATGTCGAAGGCTTTCGACATAGTTGAGTGGGATTTCATAGACAGAATGTTGTTTCTCTTGGATTTTGTGATGAATGACGTATTATGATTTGTCAGTGCATCTCAACAACCACTGTCTCTATCCGGCTAAATGGGTGTCTTAGTCAGTCATATATACCTTCAAGGGGATCCTCTTTCCCCCTATTTATTCATTATATCAATGGAGTACATATCTCGATCTTTAGCTCTGGCAGAGTCGAAGAGGCCTATCAATGGTATTAAGGTAGCAAAAAACTCACTGTCTATCAATCATCCCCTCTTTGCGGATGTTTGTTTTTTGTTTTTTCAGGAAGATCATACTAACATCAACCAGGTTAAATCTAGTTTACAATACTTCTGCAATATATCTGTCCAAATGATAAACTTCTCTAAGTCATCGGCTTTTATTACTGGTGATATATCTGAAGTGACTAAGGATAATATCAGATATTCCCTTGGTGTTAAACAACTTTCCTCCTGAGACAAGTATTTAGGTTTGCCTATTATATTAGGTAAGTCTAAAGTGAGTTCTTTTGGGGCTATACAAGATGCTTATGAACACCGTTTTCAGGGATGGTGTTCTAAGACTCTAAATCAGGCAGCACGCTCGACACTAGTCAAGTCTGTCCTTAACTCTATGCCTACTTATTACATGAGCAATTTCAGATTGCCTAAAAATATTCTATCCAAGTTAGATTCGGCCCAAAGAAAATTCTGGTGGGCTCACAAATCTAATCATGGTCTGAATATGATCTCTTGGAGTTCTCTGTGTAATCCTTTAAAGGAATGAGGATTGTCTTTCAGAAATCTTGAAAGGTTTAATAAAGCTCTACTAGGGCTGCACAAGAACCGGTTGGGAGGACCTGGACCGGAGTGGAACCGGAAATACCGAACCGGTACCGGACAGGAACCGGTCTAGCCGGTACAGACACCGGTACTGGAAGTTGAGAACCGGTACAGACACCGGTTCTAGGGGGAGTACCGGTAGGAACCGGCCCATATGTACCGTTTAATTTCAGCCGTTAAGATCCTAACTAGTTTTAATCCTATCCGTCCAATATAGATAACCCTAATACTAATCGCTAACTCTGGTAACTCTCTCACTCTCAGTTTTCTTTCTTCTTCGTTTTTTTTCTCTCTGAAGCAGTGAAGCTATGAAGAGCAGCCTCTTCATCTCTGAGTAACTACGGCTACCCTCACCAATCAATCAGGAAATCACCAATTCACGATCATCATCAAGTGATTCAAGTCTTACTAGTTAGTAGCTATCAATCAATCAGGTAATCTTTTCGATTTCCTTTCTGTTTCAACAAAAGGAAACCCTAGGAATTGTAAACGATTTTAAGTAGCTATCGCTTGACTAATCAACTAACCCTAGTGTTTATACTCACGCAGGTTAAGTGGTGACTGCCAAGGATACCAATTTTTTCTTCGTCTATCAGATTCAATCTAAACCTTTTTTGTTTCCAAGGTACTTTACAGTCTTTACTTATTCTTGTTCTTCTAATTGAGCAATCTATCTTATGAGATTAACCTTGTTGATGTAAATGATTTAGGGTTTGACATTGATTGAGAGTTTGAGATCAATTTAGGGTTTGATAATTCAGATTGATTGAGCAATACATGTTAATATGTTATAATGAATACATAGATTGATTGTACTCTGTACTACTGTGTGATAAGTGATAACTGATTAACTGTGATTCTATGAATGGTTTTGCAATTAGTTGTATCTTTCTTGTATGAGTATGTATGACAGTATCACTATGTGTATGTCTCACTGGAGGTATTTCCTAACTTGGATTTGTTGATAATATTGAGTCTGTATACTGTATGTTTGCCAAGTACAATAAGTATTGGGGTGTGTATGAGAATATGTAATGTATGGAAATGAATGGACTGAAAATATTCAATCTGCACAAATTCAACTGTAGTTATGAACTTCTTATGTATTTGCTTGCTATTTGTTTTGAACTGGTTGTAAACTTGTAATACACACAGGTTGAGGTTGTCCTATCCAATCAATGGCCTTATTGGAGGGGAAAGTGCAGATTTGTGGCCTAGGATTGCAACTTGCAAGTGCAGGCTGTGCAGCCATCCATTATTTCTTGTCGACTTGTCGTAGACAGACTTATATGGTAGTGGAAATGTTGTTTTTACTTTTTGGCAAACTGAACTTATGAACTTATTTTGGATTGTTGTTTTGAAATTATGCAAAATGTTGAACTTAAATATGTATGCAACCTGAACTTATTTTGGATTGTTGAACATTGAACTTATGGAAATGTTGTATTATATTTTGTAATATTTTTCAGGTAAAAAACCCGGTACCGGTCTTGTACCGGACCGGTACCGGAGGACCGGTACAACTCCAGGTACAAGTACAGGTACCGGTCCTCAAAATGAGGTACCGGTCAACACCAAGTACAGGGACCGGTTCCATAAGAGAACCGGACCGTACCGGAGTATGTGCAGCCCTAAGCTCTACTGATAAAACTAGCCTGGAGGTTATGTACTAAAAACAACACACTCTGTACTCAAGTTGTGAAGGCCAAATACTCTCTGTATACAACTTTTCTTCAGCTTCGGGAACCTCCCTCTAGCACTTCGTGGGTCTGGAATGGTGTTGAATTAGGTCTTTCATATGTTAGACAATTTAGTAGATGGGAAGTCAGAGATGGAAGAAGCATATGTGTATGGGGAGATAAATGGGTTATTGGGTTAGACTCTCCTCCTAAACCAAATGATACTTTTAGAGAGCCGACAACTATTGTATTTGTCTCTGACTTAATGTTAGAGAATCCAAGAAGATGGAATGTTCAATTAGTAAATGACCTATTCAATCCTGATACTGCTCATCTTATATTTAGAATGTATCTAGTTAAGGATGGCCAAGACAGACTTATCTGGGAACCAAATAGATCAGGTGTTTTTTCAGTCAAATCCACTTATAAGGCCTTAACTAAACTTGAAAATGATTCAAGTCAGACTTGTCCCGCTATCAATAATATGAACTGGAGAAAACTGTGGAAGTCTAGAGTTCCCCACAAAGTGAAGTTGTTTATATGGAAGTGTCTTAGAAGAATTGTCCCTACAAACCTTAAGCTGCACAATTACAAACAAACAATTGATACTCTATGTCCTAGATGCCTTATAGCAGAAGAATCTTTAACTCATTTGTTACTTCAGTGCGATCACTCTAGAGCTGTATGGATGGCTATGAACATAAATGTGTCTCCTGTTCTCAATCAAAACACTGATGTGGTGGACTGGATTACAAGTTGGTTCCATGATAATGCTAATTCCTCTCTGGAAGAGTATAACAATTGGATTTCTGTACTTATGGTGACTGCCTGGTTTATTTGGAAGAATAGATGTTCTAAGGTCTTCCAAAATAAAAACCAGAATGTTTATTTCACAGTTCATTCCATTAATATAATGTTGCAACAATCTATGGAAGATGTATCTGTGAAAGAGAAGCAAGTAGTTCAAACTTGGTATCCTCCTCCTTCAGATCATTTTAAAATCAATATGGATGCATCGTTTAATCTTGATACTTCTGAATTTTTTTTTGATCTAATAATCCGTGATTCCACAGGACAAAGCTACGCCATCAGGGGAAGATACTTCTATGGAGGAATAGATTCCGAACAAGCAGAGTGCATAGCCATGAAAGAAGCAATCTTGTGGGCTAGAGAATGCAATCTTCACAATGTTATTTTGTACTTGAATGTCATAAACTCTATCAGGCAGTCAACTTCTTCAGTGCACTGGATGAACCAAGGAATCATTGATGATATTAAGCTGTTGCTGTCTAATACCTCATATTTTGTTGTAAATCATGTTAAAAGATCCGCAAATTATGTAGCTCATAGTATAGCTAAAAAAGCTAGTAGTGACAGAACCTCTTTTGATTTCACTTGTAATGTTCCAGATGAACTAAGGCGTATTATCTGGACTGAAAAACAATCTGTCACTCTAAGTTATGTTAATTATCTTTAAGTAATGAATGGTGTTTCCTATCAAAAAAAAGAATCCTACTTTTTATTTGAAGTGTGTAAACCAATCACCCTCTCTCCTTTCTCACGTCCCCCAACAAAGGAATAAAAGCTCTCTCGCCGAAAACACTACCTGCTCAGATCTAGTCCGTTTTGGGCCGGACTGAGCGGGATTTTCATCTCCTTTTATTACTTTACACTAGATATTTGTTATGGTAGGTTTATTTATGTTTATCTCTGATCATTTGCTAAGTTTTGTGCACCTTTATGGTGATTTTATCTCCTCTATTAAAGTTTATCTCGACTTTAATGGTCGTTTTTGGGTACTATGGGTTTTAAAATCACTTGAGATGCATTCCAACGACGAGATCTTCATCATTTTTGTCTCCGGCGACGGAATCTTCAACAATGATAATCTTGACGACGGAATTTTCATCACAAGTTTTAAGAGATTTGAGCAAATCACTCCAACTTTAGGAGCATTTCTTTATGAAGAAGAAAAACAAACAAAATGGTTGGAATTTAATTCCGATAAAAACCATTATTCCACCGATTCAATCAATTCTTATTCATGCTTGTATTCGTCATGTTCCGCTAATCCTTCTCTTTCTCTTGTCGGATATTTCGGTGTTGTACTAGTATGACATGTTCTTGTTACTTTGTATTCTCTAATTTTCTATTTTAAACCCAATGTAACCTTGAATTTCCATTAATGAAAGGTTCATATGTTATCAAAAAAAAAAAAAAAAATCCTACTTTTTCATACGACAAACCGATTACCATATATCAAAGATTTTCGACCACTTTTTCACTTGAAAGGGCGGTGGATGTGAATAGAATTTGGGGAGAAAAGGGATTACCTCTATCATAATTTGATCAAATTTGATTAGATCTTTCATTTTGTACGAGAGGTGTCATGGCCCTCGAGTGTTTTTCATTATCAAAAGTTTCTCTCGACTTCAGGGAAAAAAGAAACAAAGAAAAACTATTTTTCTCGTTCTTCATCCATCGTCCTCCAAACTTAGAGACATGACTTCTTTTTTCAGCAAGGAGAAAATAGGTAGAAGAGTATCATAAGACTTCATTCAACAAGAAACTCTAACGAGTACAAACAAGCCAAGGTTCCCCATTTAGGATAGCAGGGGGTTGGAAAGCCATGTGTTAGGACCGCTGGACTGTAAACCTTGCTTAGCTAAAGTATAGCTTCAACGTAACACATCATGTCATGTGTACAGAAAAAGCAAAATGTATAACTCTAAGATTTTGGTCCAAGAGGAGAAGTTGGTCCACCCTGGCCACATAAATAACAAAAATGGAAAATACCAAAACCAATGGTCAGATTGTTTTTGGTGAAAAACTATCCAACTAACACTTCCTAGAATGAAATAAAATCTCAGAAAATAGAAAGTATGCACAACCAGTTTTCATTCATTTTGCTAAAGCTTATAAGTATATATGCACAAAACATAATGGTTATAAGTGTATATGAGCAAAACATAAAGAAGACTATAATACAAGCTATACCCGTTGGACGCATGCTTCATGGGTAGGTATTACTCCGGAATAGCTGAAAGAACAGGCCTCCAACACCTGCCAGTATTTTCCTTGCTCTGGTGATGGTTATTATCAAATTGACCTCTCTTTTGCTTGCATATAATCATACTCTTACTACTCCTTGTAAGTTGAAACCGAGCTTGATCTAACAACTTTGTTGTCGATGAAGCTGATGGGGGTATCGCTTGATGACGAGAATTAACAATCTTCACTACGCTTAGATCACTCGATGATGAGATAGTTTTCACAAAACGGTCCAATTCTTGTTTCCTCATAACAATTTTCACAGTTTTTCTAAACCTTTTTCCATGATCTTGCTGGTGTATTAATTCATTTCCATCCGCACCACCCGTTTGTAGTTCTTCCATTCAGCAGAAACTTATTATTGCTTGCTACTAGTGCACATCATATGCCAATATTAGGCACCTTTAATACCTTGAATATCTCTTTTCTTCTTATGATGCCTTCAGGTTCACAATTTCTTAATTATAATACCAATATATGCAGTTGAGGAAAAAAGCCTTTGCCTTTTCTTTTGGTTAACAGACTTAGCTATAGAGCAATATTCAAACCAGAATAAAAAAGACTGAAAATACATAAGAATCTGAAAGTTCATGGTAACCACCTCTATCTAGTTCATCATTGGCTTAAAAGGCTAATTACAAAATTTTCATACAACTATAGATGACCCCAGCCTTTTTATGTTGAAAAAGAAATGCAACAGGTATTATCAGTATTAACTATTGAATTAAGTATAACACAACTTGAATACGTGTTCTATAATTTAGTTTGATAAGTATTAACTATTGAACTAGGCATAACACGACTTAAATACGTGTTCGATCTTACCCAAGTTACAAACTTAATCCTCAAAAGGGTGGGGTTGCCTATTTGCACCTTTCTAATCGGGTTTGTCAACTCATAAAGTGTCTTTATCATAAGCTTGCTAGAAGGTCAAGTGCAAATTATATTCGGTCGAATCTAATAGAATGCTAATGGTAATTGGATTTGGCACGATTCGGAACAGCACTGAATAGCAGGAGAAATCTAATACTCCTACAGCACCTACATAGTTGCCAGTTGGAGGAGAAAAAAGTACGACAAATTAATAAGAAAGTGGGATTAACGTTCTTTGGTTATATCTTTGGTTGTGTATGCTTTTAGCGCTTCAATCGCAAAATCGATCTTGAGGCATCATTGATGTCATGTAGCAAATTAGTGGCTCAAACTCTTTCTTTGTACTTGGACGGAGTTGCTAACCTGTAATAAAAAGCTCCTTCATGATGCAGAGTGCAAATAAGCAGTTTCTATAGAACCAGTTTCCTTCAAAATTTTCGAACTACTGCTAATTGGTTAACACTAGATGCCAGTGCTACCTCAATGACCTCAAAAATGCCAAGACGCTCTAGTAACAATTCTCGTGTTGGTATTGTGGCAATGAACTATGCAGGTGAATTCAAAGGCTGCAAACTAGTCTCTGATACTGATATTTGTTCTGAAGGTGCTGAGATTATGGCTTGAGGCTGCTAGATGGATCCAAGCAAACAAAATTCAGAACTTTTTCTTAATTAGTGATGCCAAAAATGTTATGGCATATCTTAATAATTGCAAAGAACCATAATATTGGGCATACCAAAAACTTTATAGGCATACAAAGTCATTTTCCTAACCAGGGTGTATTGATAAGGGGTGTCTAATGGGTATGAATGACCTATATACCATTAAACACTTCGAAAATATTGATTTATAGGCTTTAGGTTCGGCTGACTTGTGTTGATGAGTTATCAGCCGAACTTCCCGCTGTAGACTGAATTATTTCGATCTTGTTTTGATCATAACTTCTTCGTCCAATGTCGGAATGGCCTCATTCTTTTTGCGTTATCTTCGTATTTTCATTCTCTTGAAGATGAAGATAAAATCTACTTGATTTTAATGGGTTAAAATCTACGATTTTCATTATATAAGCTGAACCATTAACATTTTTTATTCCTGAACTCTCAGGAATAGGTTCGGCTTACATCTATGAGCCGAACCAACCCATTGATGAACAGTTCGGCTTACATCTATGAGCCGAACCTCACATAATTTTTCTTCCAGATCACACAGGACTAGGTTCGGCTTTATGATATTTTTAAACAAGCCGAACTAGTTGGTTCGGCTCATAACAATAACACTTTCAGCTTGCCGAACTGTTCATTAGTTGTCAATATCCAGGTTTCAGATCAAGGTTCGGCGCATAATTTAGGTGAGTTGTGAGCCGAACCTAGGTTCGGCGCATAATTTAGTTGCGTTGTGAGCCGAACCTAGGTTCGGCGCATAATGTTGTTGTTTTTATGCCGAACGGTTCTTCAAATTTTCAGCCTGAAAGTGTATATGAACAGTTCGGCTGATACGATTTTCATTATATAAGCCGAACCATTAACATTTTTTATTCCAGAACTCTCAGGAATAGGTTCGGCTTTCTAGGAAAATTTTATACAAGCCGAACTAGTGTTTAGCAAATGTTCGGCGCATACCTAAACAGTTTCAGCTAGCCGAACTATTCATAAAGGGATCGGTTCGGCTCATAAATGTAAGCCGAACCTTTTCATCCTCCATTGAATCATTATCGTAATCTAGGAAATCAACCATTTGGGAATCATTGTTGTAGTTGATGTGTATTTTCCTAGGTTTTTTAGATGATATATGACACTCCTCATCCTCCATTGAATCAAGAATTAGAATGTTCTCACTTTCTCCTTCTCTTTCTCTCCTTCTTAACCAAACCAAAACTTTGATTTTTTTCCCCAAATTTTTCATCTAAACAACTCTTATAATTCTGAAAATTATTTTAATCGCTAAACAAAATATTTAATCACTAATCAATATTAATAACACTAATAAGTAAAGGACAGATTTTCCATTAAAATTTTTTTGGGTTAAGGGGTTATCTGATTTTGCTATTTCACAACCTTTTTTTTGTCTTCATTCAGTATGCCTTGGAAGATTTTGGTATGCCCAATATTATGGCCAAACTAGTTGGACCTCTTGCTCTGTTTTAGATGATTGTTTATTTCTTTTAAGACATTATCACTCTGTCAGGTTCAAATACCTCAAGAGAAACCGTAACAGTGTGGCAGATTTAGCTGCTAAGCATAGTAGGATTGGGAAAGTTACAGGTGAATGGAATGAGTCCAATATTCCCTCTTTCTCCAAAATGTTGTAAGCTTGCACTAACCGATGAAACTTTTCTTTCCTAGCCAAAAAAAAAAAAACTTTGTAAGTTTGTATGCTTGTAGCTCAATTATTTGGTCTAAATCTCTGGTGTGAACAAAACTAAATGTGTCCATAGGCATACTGTGGGCCTTAGGCCCTTTGCTTGAAAATGTTTGCCATGTAAAGGGCATCCCAATCTGCATGAGTTCTCTTTGGTCAAAGGGTAGGGCACCGGGGCACGCGGCAGATTTATGAACGCAAGAGCACACTAATACGGTCCAAGGAGGGTATGGACTATGGAGCCGGAGAACCATCGACTACGGTCTAGTTTACACTCTGTGTTATTGCTGGGCCTAAGGTGTGGTTCAACTGTCCATGACTCCTAGCTAGCGAGTGATGTTGGCTAGAATTCTAACTCAGTTCTATACGTGTAAACTCGGGGTGGATAAGTTAAAATATTTACAGTGCGGTGATTGAGTTAAAATAGATGCTAGATTAAAACGGAGTAGAACGTGAGCGAGTGAATTTATGTATCGATAAGACTATTTTAGATTTAGACTTTAATTCGGCTCAACGGAATTTTGTTCTCAACAAATTTCACTAATTTTTCTCAAATTTTTTTCCATTTTTTTTGCTCCAGACTGATATCCATTTCCATTTGCACCACTTTTTCTTAATTCTTCAATTGCCTTCATTATGGAGTTATTGCTACTTCAAATCTCTTCTTCTGTCTTGTTAATGCCTTACAAATCTTCCGTCTAGATAAACTGGTGTCTTTTACTTTTTGGTTAACTTAGCGGAAGAAAATCAAAACAAATTTTATTTCTTGTCCAAATAAACTAAGCAAAACAGAGGGGCAGACTACATGGGTACACGTATAAATGTGGATACGTATTAAGCGCGTACAACCTGTTATCCAGCAATTAATGCACTACTTAGTAGTTAACTTATCAGTACTAAATGCTTATGAAGTGCTTTGCAGGTATATTTCATGACTCCAAGCTTATGTGGTATGATTAGGGGTGAGCATAACACTTAAAATACGCAGATTTACCCAATCCAATTCGCATTTTGGAGGCTGGACACCCAATCCGTCTCCAGCGGATTGAATACAGGTCAATTTTAAAATCCGTAATTTTTACGGGTTAGATGCAGGTGAGACATCACTCATCTATCAGACACCCAACCCTAAAAATAATATTGGTATTATACATAATACATGAAGGTTATACATAATTTTCTTAGGCACCCAACCCTAAGAAAATTGACAGATGATATATATATCCTTGCTAAATTGGGGCCTATACCACTTAATTGTGGCCTATGAATTACTTCAACCAACCTAAAGAGAAGGATATGGAGTGTCTAAAAGATGGTAAAATACTAAATTAACCCTTAAATAAAATTTAATTATTCTAACACAAATTCAAATACAAAATCATAATCACTTTATTAACAAATACAAAATCATTAATCAAAACTCATTTTCAATTTCCATCAAAACTAAATCCTAATCAATCCAAAACAACAATTGAAATCTAATTTCATTTTGGGTTTTGAAAAAAAAAATCAAAAACAAACAATTCAAGTGATTGAGTTAAATCCCTTTAATCCATTCCTTCTAAGAGGTACTCCACAATGATTTACCTCTAAATCTTTAAAATTCACTCATCAAATTTTCTGAAAATCCACCCAGAATCGGTTTATAGGTGCACCATATTAATCTGATTGTGGTAGCAATCGTTTTTATTATGTACCTACATAACCCGATTCTGGGTGAACATCAACACTAATCGGTTTAAGTTAATGCACGCATAAACCGATTCCGGGTTCAAGTTCGGATTTGTAGGCAAATCAAGAATCAGATTAATAGTGCATACATATAATTCGATTGTGACTGTTAACGGCTATTTTTTGAAATTGAAATTATAGCCGTTGGTACTTTCTGTATATAAAGAGGATAACCTATTCTCTTTCATACACTACCTAATCCAAATAAATCTTTCTCCATTGTTAATTTTTATTCATTTGGAGATGTCAAGTCCATTATCATCAACTACCAATTCAATCGAACACATACTTAAAATATGCAAGCGAACAACCAAATAAATTGCGGCAATGGAAGAAGAGATACGCAAAAGAAGCGAACAAACAACTACAAACAAATATGTTAATGTAATGGATGAAGTGTTAAGCAAACAAATAACTACAAAAGAAACCATATCATCGTCATCCGCTACGAAAAAATATGAAGAGAAACTCAAGGCAAAGAAACGAGGTCAAGAGCAATTCCAACTAAGGCAAAGAATGAAGGATGTTTATGAAGAGACCAAATGGATTAGAAACTTTTACATTCTCAAGGATCTTCCCGAAGATCCTAAAGATCATACTATATTTTGGATTGAAGTTGGTTGGGGTCCTTTCGTTAAACGGACGGGCAAGAAACCACGCTATAATTATGAACCATCCCACATTTGTTCAAGGACGAATCATGTTAGGAAATTATGCATCAAGTACAATGAGTTTCTTGATAGGTACAGAGGGGACAGGTTCGTTGCACAAGATGCATATAAAGCTTGGATAGGAGAGCAGTTTTATCATTTCAAAGTGGCATTGATAGTTGAAGCTCACACTATGAAATAGAACCGTGCTAGTTTCAATGTTAAGAGTTAATGAAAAGTGGAAATGGTCCACAATCGGATTATGTTAGACCATATGTAATCTGATTGTTGAGTTAAAAATTGTCTATTTTTCTGTATCTTTTTCTTCCCAAAATCGGATTACATTTGAAAAAGCGGGGGTCTAACAACCTCACCCAATATTTTGATTAGCAATCTGTATGGACTAACTCCAATATACTTTCTAGAGAATCAACTAGACAGTCAGAATCAATCTAGATAAAAGTATATCAAAGAGTTAATATCTCAATCTCTCGATTTGATATTTACTCAAGCAAATAGAAATCTGCGAGTCTTTATCAAATACTAGAGAGATAAACTTGGATGGCACCAAAGATCAATATCCAAGTGTCAATCAATTTAAATCAACAACCAAAGGTTGGATATTCTAATTGATTGATCTTAATGCACAACCTGTGATATTTCAATTACATAACAAAATATAATGCGGAATAGAAATAACACAGACACCAGAAATTTTGTTAACGAGGAAACCGCAAATGCAGAAAAAACCCCAGGACCTAGTCCAGATTGAACACCACATTGTATTAAGCCGCTACAGACACTATCCTACTAAAAACTAACTTCGGTCTGGACTGTAGTTGAATCCTAATCAATATCACACTGATTGAAGGTACAGTTGCGCTCCTTACGTCTCTGATCCCAGCAGGATACTACGCACTTGATTCTCTTAGCTGATCTCACCCACAACCAAGAGTTGCTACGACCCAAAGTCGAAGACTTTAATAAACAAATCTGTATCACACAGAAAAGTCTATGATGATAGATAAATCTGTCTCCCACAGATAAACCTATGAGTTTTGTTCCTTCTTATGATAAAATCAAGGTGAACAGGAACTAATTGATAACCCGAACTTATATTCCCGAAGAACAACTTAGAATTATCAATCACCTCACAATAATCTAAATCGTATGGTAGCGAAACTAGATATTGCGGAATCACAAACGATGAGACGAAGATGTTTGTGATTTATTTTTATCTTGCCCTATCGAAGATATAATCTCAAGTAAATTATTCAATTGAACTCGTACGATAGAAAATGGCAAGATCAGAACGCTCAACTACAAGAGAAGTAGTTCCGTCTGGCTTCACAATCCCAATGAAGTCTTTCAGTCGTTAACCTACAGGGTCTCGAGAAGAAACCTAAGGTTAAAGGAGAATCGACTCTAGCAAAACCAACTAGTATCACACAAGAGGTGTGGGGATTAGTTTTTCCAGTTGCTAGATGTCTCCTTTATATAGTTTTCAAATCAGGGTTTGCAATCCAAGTTACCTTGTAACAAAGCATTCAATATTCACTGTTAAGATGAAAAACCTGATTTAACCAAGCTAATATCTTTCAACTGTTAGATCGAAACTTAGCTTGTCACACACAAATGAAATATATTTCATTTAGGTTTGAGTAATCGCACCTAAACGTGTACACTTAGTTGGTTCACAAATAGTTAACCAATGGTTAGCCATATGTTGTAGTTTTACAGGTGGTAAGTAGAAGTTCGTTGCTCGGACTTTTATGAAGATTGGTTTTAAGATTAATAAAGACAATATTTTTAAGGAAAAACTAATTTTGTTGACCAAAGAGAGAGAGAGACTAGGGTTTCGGATTCCACTACTTCTAACGGTTGTAACAATTAATTTCTCTAATTTACTCTCAAAACTACACAAGGCAATATTGAACCCAATCTCATGCCTTGGAAAATTTATCATTAATAAAATATCAATTCGACTCAAGTCGATAATCTAAGGCCTAATTTTCCTTCGCTTATAAAGGATCGGTAGCTAAACTACCCAAAACAGTTATTATGAAGCATATAAAGAAGAGAAAATTTCTAGACAATTTTTTTTTTTGAAGAGTAATAATTAAAAGAAAATTAAATATCAAAACTTTCATGCTAGAAGTAGTTTCTTCCTCCACCCTAGTGGAGGAATTACTCCATTATTACAAAACAGAAATTAAAACAATGAATAAAAACTCTACTCTCCGGACTTCCCCTTTTTCTTCTATCCACAACGTATTTATAGCTTTCAAAGGAATCCACTTTCCTTTTCTATTCACCACTACCACATCATCACCGAATGAGAATACGCCACATGTCAAGACAATGAAAAATCCTCCAATAAGAATGTGGACGCGTCAAATAATATAATTCTCATGCATTTACAATTTTCCTTATTTGGGAATTATTTATTTTTTATTAACTCCAACCATAAAGAATAATATTCTTTCCATACTCTTTATATATTTAATTCCCATCAATTAATCCATCTAGATTTCTTTCTTAACACTTTTATTTTCTTCATTAAAATAAATATCTCCATATATCTTGTAAATAATGTCGACATAATGGGCTCCACACTTTCCATACTCCCATATCCAAATAATTGGACAAATGAAATAATTCTACATCTTCTTCCTTTTGGGCCTAGCCCATTAAATTATAAATTACTTCTTTTCCTCCATTTTACGAGAGGAATTCCACATTTTAGTCCATTGAGCTTTATTTCCCTAAAACACCTACAAATACAAAAAATAGTAAAATAAGTACAAAAATAAGCACTAACAATATAGAAAATTGAGACAAAGTAGACATATAAATGCGTCTATCACCATATGAGCACTTTCATATTAACCGTATTCATCTTCTTCACAACTAGTCCAAATGACTCATAAGAACTAGTTGAAGAGTTGTTCAATTACTTACGTCTTTATGAATAGACACAATTGAAACAAAATCGGTTTGATTCATTTGAATCACTTCATGAACAGTATATCCACGGTTTGCAAAGATTGCATTCCTTATTGATTTATTGTTTAAGTTCATGAAACTACCGATTTGAGAAATACAACCAGCTTGGGTACGCGCACGGGTACGCGTACCATAGCTACCGGATTTGAGTTTACAAACTCAGCAAAAAATTTCGGTCAAAAAATTCTGTGGGTACGCGTATGGGTATGCGTACCCAAGGTGACTGGTTTAACAGTTTGCAAACTTACAAACTCAGCAGAAATTTTCGGTTCGAAAACTTCCGCAGGTACGCGTACTCAACTTGTCTCCTTCACCAATACCGTATGCACACACTTGGTTTCCGACACATGGATTTATACACTAATGTGCTAACACACTATATATGCTTATATCCATAGTTGGTTCCGTAATCTCAACTCTATATTTAAATCATTGAAACATTCTTTTATAATGTTATAATAGTCGTTATTCACAACTATCGTCATCAAAGCTATTTTCAAGATTGAAACGTCATCATGACTTTCGTCACGGGTTAAGATGAAAAGTGGTTCAAGCGAAAGCTTACCAACATATATTTCGAGAAAAAGATAGGCAAGTAAACTTGGCTCGAAATAGCAAATGTGTATGTATGAAAACTATCATACTTATACGACTTTGTCTCAAGAGTAGGAGATATAGTAGATAGACTTTTTAGTGATAGATAAGTTGAAGTCTCCACATTCCTTTTAGTCGGATGAAGTTCCACTGGTTCCTTGAGTAGTTCTTCGTCTTCGTAAGATGATCGCCATGGAGTCTGGTGTCCTAAACCGAGACTTAGCTATAAGTAGTCTAGAAATCAAGACATATAGTTTTGACAACTAACTTGAAAAACATGCTTGAGATAGCAACGCATGCAAGTTCGACCGTGGAATGATCTAACAACATTATTTTTTACAAATACCGATGATGGATGCCAATCGGATCATGTTGGACCATACGTAATCCAATTATTTAGTTAAAAATTAGGTGTTCTTCTGTAACTTTTTCTTCCTAAAATCGGATTATATTGTCGTACATAAGGACTGATTCTGAAATAACCCCAGATAACTTTTGTCCAGAATCGGTTTATAATAGTTCCTTAGTAAACCGATTCCTTTTTGAAGTTAGAATCAGTTTATAATAGTTGCAGTATAAACCGATTCTGGAAAAGCTGCAGCAAACTAACTCCACAATCGGACTTAAAAAACTTATAAGAAGACCGATTATGTAACAAATTTCATGAGTCCAACGTACCCAAAAAAGACAAATCACTTTCATTCATTAAGCTTGGTTCAAGTTTGCAAAATACAATATAAGAAAGCGACAAAATATAAGCATCCGATAGATCAAGTTTTTAACATAAGGAAAATACTTATTCCAACAAATGTAGACCATCGAATTGATCCGGCACGATCAATTCCTCCCATCGCCTCATGTTGGGATCGTATTTTTTTAGCCAATCCTTGGTGACCTCAAAGACATCATGAAACCCATCTATCGGTGGTAATGGATAATTATCACGTACTCTAATACCGATATAATGCATGTTGTTATTGTTGAATAAAACAATTCTCCGATCCTTAAGCGATTCATCCCAAATGGTGTATTTTGGTGTGTATGTGTAGCATGATCCCTTACCAAATAGATGAACAACGCAACTCCACGTTTCCGCCAAGAGATGACCACATAGAGGCATACACATCTAATACTGTCGGGTAATTGGTCCATTGCCCTTTGGCCCTTGTACTCTAGCAACCATTTTTTCAAAAATCACTTCTTTGTCTTGTCTTGTTTTTCCTTCCTTCATCATCGATATGTAAAATTCCTTGTCTTCTTGTAAGCGCAAGGCCATCATATTTCTAAAGTATTGACATTGGGTTAGGTTCTCATCATCCGCCAAACTTATATGGCTTATTTTTTCTGACGCAACGTGATAACCACAATTCTCATCCGCATCCACGTTGTCGGTATATAACACATAGGTCTTAACGATTTTCAGGAAATTTCGAGTAATACTCCTCGAATATGGTGTAACACGTTCGATGGGGTCTACCGCGTTCATCCCTAGGTGTGCTTCCATCACCAAGAGAGGCCCTTATAGTCACCATAAAACCCATTTGTCTTGCTTGTCCATTCCATGCACGTATCCTTGATACTCGTGTTGTACTCGCTTGGCTCTATTGGGAAGGAACAATTAGATTGTTTGGCGCTTGACTTTCTTGAGAAGGATCGATTGGATACTCATGTTGCGAAGGAGCGATTGGATCATATGAAAGTACCATATGTGCGTTACTTGTCCCGCTTTCTGCCTTCTTTGGTTGACCCCTTTTCCTCATAATCGGTGCCTCTTCATTCTCAATTTGTGAAGGAACGTTTGAAACATTTGTCTTGGCTTGTGTGTTACTTGTCCCGCTTTTCCCCTTCTTCGGTCGACCCCTTTTCTTTGGAACCTTCGCCTCTTCATATTTAGCGTCTTCACGCTCATGTTGAGAAAAGATTCTTTTATGACTCAATAACGGGTTTTTTTTTCCGGTTATCATTGCAACTTTAAACTCGTTCCTTTCTTCCTTCCTATCCATGTTGGTAGGTGGTCTACCCGTCGGCGGTAGCACCGTTGGTTCTCCGACCGGTACCATATGGGGGTTAGCGGCTAGTTTTAAGTCGTACATCAGAACTTTTCATCCCAAACCATCCTTTTTTGCGAATTTCTCGATGAGTTCTCTTCCAATATCCGTGTCCACAAAGAATTCGAGTGGTTCTTCGGTTGGGGGTGGTTTGAAAGTTAATTGCTTCCAAAACGGATCAATGGTTTCAAAAGGAATTCCTTGTTGGTACCTCGCAATCATGTGACGACACGGAAATCCGAAGGCCGTCATCGTCATACATGAACATACAATTCTTCTTCTCCCCGTCTATTTTTCCACATAATATTTGTAATCCTTCATCATAGAAATGATTGCCCAATGAGACACCCTATAGTTTAAATGTCTAATAAACCAATGGTAATCCTTGTAGCTTGTGATGATTTTCATCCTACTCTCTTTCATTTGCGCGGTTATCTTGATGATATCAGCCTTGGTGTATTCATGGATGGCTTCTTGAACCGTAACCACAATGTTTTGGCTCCCTCGGAGCAATCTTTTCAAACGTCCATGAGATCCTTCTGCAATACTTGTCGCTTCATTCTTGTAATGCATGTGTTGGTAGGTGTAAGCATGCACAAATTTTTCCTTGTACGGATCCAACAATTTCTTCAAGAAATAAACCACACATTTCTCATAATCCTTCTTCCATAGCCTAATAAAACTCACCAAATAGGATTCAAACTCGGCCACGGACATTGAATGTACCATTAAATCCCAATGATGTTGAAAAGCCTTCCATAGTATCCCATTCGCTTCATACTCCGCTTTCATTTTGTTCTTGTCCGTTACTATGATCCTCAGAGTTTGATCGCCATGGTATATCTCCTTCAAAGTCTCTAGCATCCAAGTAAAACTCACATCATTCTCCCGATCCATAAACCCCCATGATATCGTGAAAGTTTGCTTGTCGGAATTATGGGAAGCAATGTTTAACAACGACATGTTGTACTTGTTGGTCTTGTACGTACAATCTATTAACAAAATTTGATAGAAGCATTGGGCCAACTTGATCATCTCCGGATGCGCCAAGAAAATACGAGTCACTCTGCCTTCCAATACCTGCTTCCTCATTGTGTATCTGTGTTGATCGGATAACCACTGAGATTGTCCCATAACCGCTCTACCATCCCATTCCCTCTTCCTAAAGGCTGCTCTTGCCGTGTAAATTTTTCTCAAAGTGGATAAGTTATCCTTATCGTCCTCCTTAATCTTCCTAAGGATGTTACTTGGTTTACACGCTTTCATCGACCTCACCGTTTCCAATTGATGTGGTTTCAACCCACAAACGGCCGCGTGTCCAATAAGAAATTCCGGATCATCATGATTATGACAACCATTCATCACTTTAGAGAGCTTGTATACCTTACCCTTTGGTCCCTCGGGTCTATTAACTATAATCTTAAACGGGCAACCAAACTTCTTTGATTTATTAATGTAATCCCTTGTCGTCTTTTTCACGTACATTTTGTCCTTTGCCCAGCGACTTTCTTGCTTTCCACCTCTCTCACAAACAAGTTCCAAACGATCTTCACTTGAATGAAGGCCTAAAACTAACGCGCATTTGATCTCTATTCCCTTGTCTGTAAACCATTGCTTTGCATCCTTTCTTTCTTTCCGTTCAAAATCGGTAAAATAGTGTGCAGAGGTATCAACACCCAACAGAGATATGGGTTTGGGATGATCTTCGTCGAACGCCGCAACAATCTACAACAAATATCAACAAGTTGAGGATTTAAAATCGGTTTATATGTTACAGTCGAGACAACCGATTACAGATAATCGGTTTATATGTGCAACTATAAAGTCCCGATTAAGGACTTGACGAAAAAAATTCAAAGTTCACAATCGGTTCATGTCTCGTATCATGTAATCCGATTTTTGTTCATATTTCTCCTGTAACTTTTTTCCCCAAAATCGGATTACATATACACCTAAATAAACCGATTGTCAACTTCGGGTAATCTACGTGATTATTCAAGTGAAGGAATCGGCATATGCACATCACCAACATAAACCGATTTCCAAACGATCCCATCGCGCCAAAAATTTACTACAATCGGATTATACGGTGATGAACAACAACCGATTATGATACCCAATTTCGGGATTTTACACAGAATCGGTTTATGTGGTGATATCGAATAAACCGATTCTGGAAAAAGATTTTGATTTTGTTTTCCTTTTTTGGCGATCGAGACGTGCAAATACATGTTTGTAGATCGTTACAACTCATACCTTTTTATTAGAAGCATTATCACCTTCTTCTTCCCGACGATATTGTTCTTTTGCTTGAGTAATATCCTCAAGCATTATTTGGTTGTCATGCTCTTCTCCATTCAACAAATTATCCAATTCGGTAGGATCGAAATCATGATAATCTGATGCATTGTTAAGTGCATATTTTGCATATATTTAGTGTCGAATCCATGCTAGTAATTGATATATATTCTTGCGAATTATTGTATATTACTCTTGTTTTCTTGTATTTGTGTTTCATTAGGTGAATCGTCCAAAAGAAGTGAATATGCACTTATATGTGTAAAGAAAGAAGTTAGCTACAAGTGGAGAAGGGCCAAAGACCAAGCGGAACTCATTCGAATCGAGAAGTACTTACTATCACATTAAAGAGAACGAGAATACGAAGCCAATGGCGAAAGAATGGGGCCAATCCGGTATCATACGAAGAAGTTATGCACAGAAGAAAAATGATGCAGAAAATTACACTGTCAGTCTTCTAAGATTGACAGTTGGAAATATTTACTAAAGACGCCATGGAAATGGATCAGGGCATCCACCTTCTTCCAACACAGTCGTATTCCTCCTCTCATCGGTTCACGACCAGTTTTCCGGATTGAGCAGTGGGACGTTTTGTAGATATCAGAACTTGCAGGTATATAGGTTGGCAGCGATGGATGAAGACTGCTCGAGGTTAGCTGCATATAATTGCAGGGAAAGACGAAAGATGGGCTTATCCTAAAACCTTGTATCGAGCAGAGCTAGTGTTGATGAAGTCTTGGCTCTGGAGCAAAGGAATCAGTCGAGACTCGATGGGTTGATGGCTCACTATCGATGAAGATGATGCTGGTGAGATAGCAGTGATGATTGATCGACGGCGGAATATATTAAGAAGGAGCTGTAGTGGTTGTATGTTGCCTGTGAGGATGGAGAAGCTCGTTGTAATGCTGATAAGAACAGAGATGGTGGCAGTGATTGATGGTGGGTGCTGCTGTGGCTCCAATAGGAAAGTAATGATCGAAACTAAGATGGAGAAGGAACATAATTGTGTTGCTGTAATGATTATCGGTGATCAGTGATGATTGGAAGAGAACGACAATGGCAGGAGTTGAAATGGAAGGTGTTGTAGGTACTGCCATTGGCAGTGATGTGAGGATTAGCAAGTCAGAGAGAAGAGGAGCTGTGTTGTAGTAGTCGCTGCCATTATCATTGATAGATGGACTTCCGGGAATTTGATGGAGAAGCGATCGAGAAATGGAGAAGCTCGAGTAATATGGGCTAGATGGTCTCGAGGAAATGGATGAGTATTGAGCTGCTGTCATTATCGATCGGAAGTAGATGAAGGAAGGTACAGAGAATGATGGGAGTCGTATGGAAGTGGAGTTCGAGCTAGGACCGGAGAAGCTAGAAAAGATATGTTGGAATTCAGGGAAGATTACGGTGTGGTGTTTTAAACCGTATACAACTTAAGGGAGGCTTACGGTGGAGTTTTCCAGCCGTAGCAAAACACAGTTTGAAGATACGGGTTAAAAACCCCACCGTATGCAATCACAGGTAGAAAATCTGGTCGAGAGAAAGAATTGAATTGTCAGTCTTCTGTGACTGACAGCTACACAAGGAAACGGCTAGACTATGCAGTTCTGTGAGGCCCAGTAGCAAGATTTCTTTAAGAACGATTTTTTTGGGACCATGATTTTTTGGGGGATCATGATTTTATTTTGGGTAAAGATATTAGAAGTAAATCTAGGTCACCCCTTATCTAGTTATTTATATTAATACCTAAATTACCCTCCTGATTAATTTTGGATGATGATTAGCTAGTGTTAATAATAGTTAGTGTAATGATTAGTGAGATGATTAAGTTAAAGATAATTAGTGAGATTAAAAAATCAGATGAGTTTTTTTGTTTTAAAGAAGTAGAATTATTGAGAGAGTAAAATTAGAGAAGATGAAGAAAACATGAAAAACGATGGATTTTACCAACCACAACCGGAGGAAGGGTATTTGGGTACCCAGGTATGCTTCAAACTTAGATAATGTTGGTTGAATTGCTCCAAACTTTCAAAAAAAATGAAAATTTTAATATAAATTTGGGCCAGTTCGGTTAACCATATGTCAACAACATGTAACCGAACACATCTGAAAGTGTAGTTCGGTTACCATATGTCAAGAACATGTAACCGAACATACCTGAAAGTGTAGTTCGGTTACTTTTTCCAAACACGCAGGTTACCGAACTCGCTCGTTAATGGAGGTTTTGCTCGTACAGTGCAATGTTCGGTTACCTAGGATAAAATGGTAGGTAACCGAACTTTGAACTTGACAATTTATTTGAGTACATATTGTGTGTTCGGTTAGTTCGCAAACTTCAACGCAACCAAGTTCCCAACCGAACTTCAGGTTAAAAGTAACCTAGTGTTAGAAGTTCGGTTGGTTCGCAAACTTCAGCATATTTTGCGAATCAACCGAACTGGGATTATAGGTAGAGTTCGGTTACAAAGAAAACTTAATAATTTTGCGAACGAACCGAACTTATGGACTTGTATTGTTCTAATACAAGGAGTTCGGTTAAAAGTATTTTTTTGCGAATCAACCGAACTTTGAGTTCGGTTAAAAAAAAATAATTTGTGATAACCGAACTTTTTACTGAAAAAAAACTCCATTAAACCTCTCTGCAACATCCATTTTCAACTCATTTTGATGATTAGTTCTCATTTATTCAACCAAAAACGAATGACAAGTAATGGGCTTGTGAGAATATCTTTGTTAATGTTTTTAATTAAGCTATATATATATAGTGGTGGTGGTGGTAATCGGAGGTGGTGGTGGTAATCGTTGGTTGTTGGTGGTGATAATTGGAGGTGGTGGTGGTGGTAATCGACGGTGGTGGGCGGTGGTGGTAATCGGTGGTTGTTGGTGGTAATCGGCGGTGATGGGTGGTGGTGGTGGTGGTAATCGGTGGTTGGTCGTGGTGGTGGTAATCGGCGGTGGTGGGAGGTGGTGGTGAGAGGATGTGGTGCTTATATATATATATATATAGAGAGAGAGAGAGAAAGGTGGTTATTGTGTTGGTTTTAAATTAAATTAGGTTAAGGGTAGGTTAGTCATTTCAATGTTTTAGGACACCCCTTATAACTATTGGGAAGGTGGCCTAATAAGATCATGGTCCCCAAAAAAAACCATGGTCCCTAAAAAATCATTCTTCTTTAAGGGATTGCCGAGACTGGATTTGGGCGTGGGATTTATGGAATGTGGACTCGTTTTGGAAACCAATTTCTACCGCGATTCTTGCACGGGTACTACTACAACTTGGAGACTATTTAAGCCACTTATTAACCTAAACATCTAATATCATATATCATATCACATATCTCATAATACACTTTTGTTCTTCATCAATATTTTAGGGTTTACCCCTTTACGGGGAAACCGGGTAATTGTGTAATCATGAGAAGCTAAATTTTTGTTGATTAAGGATGAATTCAATGTTCTAACGTGAAGCTTTATTATTATACAAGTTTGTTATAAGTTTTAATCATCTTATCGTTTGTTTTCACTACATCTAATGTGTTAGAGCATTGCTTGGTTGAACCCACTAGCGTTGGTATGTCAAGCTAGTTGTCAAATTTAGTTGTCAAAACGCATTCTTGATTTAGTATACTAAAGATAGTTTCAGACTAGATTAGGTCTAATAAGAACTACTGTTAAGGATGAAGACTAAAGATTACAAGAAGACATCGACAAGGACTTCATCAACAAAGGTATGTGGTAATTGATTTCATTTGGATTCTTGTTCAATTCTACTTTTCTAATCTATCAAAATAAATACTCACTCTATGGAACAATTCATATGACGGTTAGTATACATTTATGTATATATACTTGAGGTTATTTGAGACACGACTTTTGTGACAATAACCTTTATCCCTGGAAAGGTTCTCATGTTATAGTGAATGAGCTTACGAATTCAACGAGCCAAGAATCACTCGATTCCGAGTTATAATGATGAAGTTATGAGTGATTTATTAAAGTAACAATTATAAGTGTTACTGTAATTGTTACAACTCGTTAGTAGGAAACAATCCATGGACTGCTTGTAACGGTTCACAGGCTTGGACCCAATTACGTGACTAAAAAGCATTTTTGGTAAAGTTGGTGATGTTTCCTTATCTAGGCAAGATGGAAATTAATCCAAACATATTTGATTACCATATTAAAGTGTTTGTGATAACTTTAAATTCCCTCCTAAGTTAAAATGTGATTTATTCACATAAATACAAAATTTGCTAATTAATTATTTATTTAATTATTTTGGCAAGAGTTGTAACTTAGGAAAGACTCCCAAAATTAGGAGAGTCTTAAAAAAGGAAAATAACCTTACTTAGTTTTCAAGCTATGTTTCACTATAAATATAGAGTTCGTGAATGCTACACGTTTTTATCCCCTTTGGAAAATTGGTGTAAGCTCATAAGATTGTTTTCCATGTCTTCTGTTCTTCATGAACAAGAGTGAGATAAAAGTCTTTGTATTGGGGATCACAAAGCCGAGTTGGATTAATCTTCGTGATTGATTATACAACTTGTAATCTAGGTTTTCACCTCTTGTCTATTCTAAGGTTTTCTCTTCTGATATAAAACCATTCAAGAGTTGTTGATCACAATCCTAGGTTTTGATATATTTGAGTTTCCGATCGTATACCAACACTTGTTAGTCGAAAACGGAAGCTAGAAAGAAAACTTCAATTAAGGTATCTCGTAAAAATCCTTAAGAAGTTTTAAACAAGATATCTCTAGATTTATTCTAGTTGTTCTTGTTGTAGGAGTATTAGGGTTTTCTTAACTTGGAAATTGATCTTTGGAATCGCCCAAGTTCAGTTACGAAAATCAGGTTCACGGACTCCTTGTGTGTACGTATACTGATTGTAAGTTAAAACCCTAATCTACAAGTTTTTTTTTATATTGCTTTTACCTAATAATTGTTTTTATCAAAATACACACAAGATTTCCAAAACCTTGATTTACATCTATAGGGAAATCAAATCGGTGTTTTTGTGCAAACAAAAATCGAATCGTATCTACCGTGTTGTTGTATCTTCTAAAGAGAGCCTTGGGTTCTGCTAGAATATTTGCAAGAAGAATTCCTAAAGACAATCGGTGTTGTGCTAGGAGTTCTATTTGTGCTGAAGGAGTTATTAAATCTAGTCCGAATAGGTAGTAGGAAATTGGTGTAACAGCTTATAATCAGTGTGTGTTTATTCTGGACTAGGTCCCGGGGTTTTTCTGCATTTGCGGTTTCCTCGTTAAAAAAATTTCTGGTGTATGTGTTATTTCTTTTCCGCATTATATTTTATTTATATAATTGAAATAATACAGGTTGTACGTTAATCAATCATAGTTGTTAAATCCGACCTTGTTTGTTGGATAAGACTTGATTGATCTTGAACAATTGATTTTGTTATTTTCACATTGTTAGACCAGTCTGGACTAACCTTATTTCAAGTGGACACTGTGTTGAAATATTCCTTTAGTGATTGTTGCTTAAAGAGGTTTATACACGGTGGATATTGAATAGGTTGTGATTAACACAAGAGATTTTGTGTCAAGAACTTCACGCTAAAATCAGGTTTACGGACTTGTTTCTGTTTAACTTTGATTGTGTTAAAATAGAGATATTAAACTCTTTGATATACTTTACTATAGATCGAGTTTGACTGTCTAGTTGATTCTCTAGAAAGTGTATTGGAGTAAGTCCTCTCAGATTGCCAACGAATTGTTGAGTGTGGTTGTTAGACCCCCGTTTTTTCAATTGGTATCAGAGCAGGAAAACAAGCTAAGACCTCATAAGTCTGTGTTTGAAGCAATCTGACTGTTATGGACAGAGGTGTTATCTCTATAAACGTACCACCAGTCTTCGATGACACGAGCTATTTATGGTGGAAAATTGCTATGCGTTCTTTTATTCAAGCGCGAGATTTTCAATCATGGGTTCATATTGTTAATGGATATAATCCTCCATTAGTTACAGTAGACGGTGTAACTGTTGCGAAGGATATTGGTGAATATAGTGATCTTGAGATTCTTGCTGCAAAGCAAAATTCTAAAGGATTAAATGCTATCATCCATACCATTAACCCAAATCTTCAGCACCATGTGACTACGTGTAATAAGTCTAAAGATGCTTGGGATATCTTAGAAACCGTATTCGAAGGGAATGTCGCAGAGAAAGAAGCAAGGCTTCGAAATTGTTAATGCATCTTTTGCATTGGGTAAGACTATTCCTGAAAAGGACATTGTGATGAAAATTCTCAGGTCTCTACCATCAAGATACGAGTCTAAGAAACATGCCATTGAAGAAGCAAACGATCTTTCTACACTCTCCAGAAATACTCTTGTTGGAAAGTTAAAGATCTTTGACAATGAACACGCATCTAGAAAAGAGGTGATTTCTCTTAAAGCTGCAAAAAATTCTGAATCCTCTAAGGATAAATCTGGTTCGCCAGATACTAAGGATGTTACTCCACGACAATTTAGAAAATTCTTGAGAGATAGGAAAAAGAGTTTTTCTAAAGTTACAACATCTCCTAATGATGATGTACAATGCTATAACTGTCGTGGATTCGGGAAATTGTCTTCAGTATGTCCTAGATGAAGCCTTAGACAATCGGCATATGCAGCTGCTTTGCCTCCTCTTGATGATGGACCTGAATATTATAATCCCCAAGAGTACGCAGGCGAGGTTGCATTAGCTTCTGGAAAAATTCTATCGGATACTGATTCCGATTCTGACGAAGAAGTGTTCCATGTTGATCTAGTTGCTAATAATCTTCTTAAATAATGTCATCAGAAACTCTCGGAAGCTGAAAGAACCATTTTCAGTGAGAATGTTAAATATGACAGACTTCGTAGTCGGAATAAAGACTTGCAATACCAACTTGATTCTAGTGGTGCAAAAGATTATCTCAACGAAATACGAAAGCTTAAAGAAGAAATTGCCGAAGGTCGAGATCGGGAAATTACTCTTCAAGCAAAGCTAGATAACTTGAAGAAATTGAGATGAACCTGTTATTTGATTCGGAACGAGAAGATCTCAGCGTTAAATATGAATCATCTAAGAATGATCTAGTTATTTCACTCGAAAAGGTCAAAAGGTTGGAAGAAGAAAACTCGAGCTTAAAGGAGAGTTTGTCTAGAAATAGCAGCTCAGAAAAATTAACCTCGATATTGGGAGCATGTAGAATTCATCGTGATACACGAGGATTGGGCTATGAAGGAATAGGCTCTCCTGGTATTTTCAAAGAGGTAAAATTTGTCAAAGCTAAATATTCTTCTAAACCAAAACCTTTCATGGTTGACAAAAGTAAAGTATCTCTACCAACTGTCGATGACGAAAAGAGGAAATTTTATCAAGCTCCAAAACAAGCACATACTCATTCAGGTAACTCTAAACATAACTTTTTCCATTCTACTAAACATTGTTTTTATTGTGGAAAACCAGGTCACTTGCAAAAGAATTGCAGATATCTTAAACGAGATAAAACCAGATCTGATTCTGTTAAGATGACAAGATCTGATGTTCCAAACTGGAGAAAAACTGAGTCTCATAATATCAGTTCTTCTATTATTCCCTCCAAGAAATTTCATAATTATATTGGGGAGAAAAGAAATACGTTGCTCCAAAAGCTACTCAGAAATGGGTACCAAAGAAGATCAATAAAGCAACGAGGACTATTAAGAAGGATCTCCTAGACAAGAGTTCGACAAGGGATAACATCTTAAAAAGGTATGGAACAGTTATTGAAAGTTTCAAGGAAGTTGTTAAATTCCTAGAGTCCATACATGATTTTGTTTCGAATACCTGTGGTGAGCAAGATTTTGTTCACCTCAACAAAACCTGAGTGTGTTGGAAATGCATCCTCACCAAGAAGCCCTAGTAAATGCGGTGAGGATTGCAAAAGAATTTGGGCGCACATATTGTGTTTGTAATTTTTGAATATGTGGAACAATTTATTGTTTCAAGCTGAGTCTAACTCGCTTACATATTTCTCGAAATATGTGTTGGTAAGCTTTCGCTTTAGCCAAGTTCATCTTTGCCTAGTGACGAAAGTCATGACAAGTTTCAATCACTTTTGGAAATTGCTTACTTTGACGAAAAATAGTTTGTGAATAACAACTATAGAATATCAACGTCCTCTAAGAATGTTCCAAATGATTGAAATGAGAGTTTAGACTATATAACCAATGGTGGATAAGCATTGTTGTGGAAACACATATATGCATAAGTCCTTATTCCTTGAACCAAAGTTTGCGAACTTTGTTGATCAAGAGAATCGAAATAGTGGCGTGAGCTAAGTCCGTGAACTCAGACCGCGAACTGGCGGAAGTTTTCGACCCGAGAAAATCTGCTGGAGTTTGTGTACTCCTTCCGGGAACTTAAGTCCACGAACTAAGTCTGCGAACTTAAGTTCGTTATATCTAAAGACGATTTTTGTGAACTTATATTTATATTAACTAAGGAATGAAAAATGCAAACCGTGGCTATAAAGTTCATAAACCGATTAGAGTGAATCAAATCGGTTTTGCTTTGATTGTGTATTGTGTAGTTACGTAAGATTTCCTTGCAATTGAACAACTCTCTAACTAGTTCATTTGAGTCATTTGAACTAATTATGGTGAAGAAGAATATGGTTGAATACCACGCGTACGATTCTTAATTACCTAACTTGATGTGTGATTGAAATTCTTATGTATAACAGGCTAGAAGCAATAATCAATGCCATTGGATGTTGGTTTTTATTGTCAAAGAATATTTTTCATACTCTTATGGTAACCATTCTTGGTGTAAATCCCTTATGGAAAAGTTTATCTTCCTTCTAAGCATATCAATTCTTTTTTATACAAGTGTGTAAATTAGAAAATATGATCACAATACATGATCTTCATGATTATATATTGTGTATTGTTACCATGAGATAGTTCTATTGTTTCTAGTAACACGATCTCATGAGAGACTTTCAATGGTTGGTTCTTAACTCGTATCTCCTTGTAGGGTTTCTAAAATCCAATAAATCCTTATCTCTGGAGTAAGGTCACTCTTGTTGTTCTTTCGGGAATGACATCTTATGGGGGAGAGTTCTTATTTGAACTTGTGCTTACTTTATATATCTTTGAGGAGAGAAGCGGTTGTGGAACATGTAGGGGTTAACTTGTATCTTAATAAACTCCTTGATGAAGTCACTAAGTTTCGACTATGTGATATCATCTAAACTAAAGTTGATATGTTTTTCCTTTGGTCAAGAAGTTCCTCTATGAAAATTTCATTAGGATCCCACTAGTTTTCCTACCTTTGCCAATTTATATTGACAAAACGGGGGAGAATTATTTTGTAGTTCACACTACATATACATATGGTTTTCGGATCATTATGTAAGGGGGAGTGGTTTCCACGTGAGATGGAGTATTAACTAAGGGGGAGTGATACATATCACCGTAGTATTATTGTCAAAGTTGTAATACAATTGAACTTTCATGTTATGTAATAATACTATGATGGATCTTCAAAAAGTACATGATGAACACACGCATAGTTGAAGAACCGAGGAAATCAAGCATGTTGGGTTTTGGAGCTTAATGTTTTTATTTGTTTAAATCCATATGTAAAATGGTTTTGTCACTAAAATTGACAAAGGGGGAGATTATTAGAGCATTGCTTGGTTGAACCCACTAGCGTTGGTATGTCAAGCTAGTTGTCAAATTTGGTTGCAAAAACGCATTCTTGATTTAGTATACTAAAGATAGTTTCATACTAGATTAGGTCTAAGAAGAACTACTGTTCAGATTGAAGACTGAAGATTACAAGAAGACATCGACAAGGACTTCATCAACAAAGGTATGTGGTAATTGATTTCATTTGGATTCTTGTTCAATTCTATATTTCTAATCTATCAAAACAAATACTCACACTATGGAACAATTCCTATGACGGTTAATATACATTTATGTATATATACTTAAGGTTATTTGAGCCACGACTTTTGTGACAATAACCTTTATCCCTGGAAAGGTTATCATGTTATAGTGAATGATCTTACGAATTCAACGAGCCAAGAATCACTCGATTCCGAGTTATAACGATGAAGTTATGAGTGATTTATTAAAGTAACAATTATAAGTGTTGTTGTAATTGTTACAGTTCGTTAGTAGGAAACAATCCATGGACTGCTTGAAACGGTTCACGGACTTGGGCCCAATTACGTGACTAAAAGGCATTTTTGGTCAAGTTGGTGATGTTTCCTTATCTAGGCAAGATGGCTATTAATCCAAACATATTTGATTACCATATTAAAGTGTTTGTGATAACTTTAAATTCCTGCCTAAATTAAAATGTGATTTATTCACATAAATACAATATTTGCTAATTAATTATTTATTTAATTATTTTGGCAAGAGTTGTAACTTAGGAAAGACTCCCAAAATTAGGAGAGTCTTAAAAAAGGAAAATAACCTTGGTTATTTTTCAACCTATGTTTCACTATAAATATAGAGTTCGTGAATACTACACGTTTTTATCCCCTTTGGAAAATTGGTGTAAGCTCATAAGATTGTTTCCATGTCGTCTGTTCTTCGTGAACAAGAGTGAGATAAAAGTCTTTGTATTGGGGATCACAAAGCCGAGTTGGATTAATCTTTGTGATTGATTATACAACTTGTAATCTAGGTTTTTCACCTCTTGTCTATTCAAAGGTTTTCTCTTCTGATATAAAACCATTCAAGAGTTGTTGATCATAAATCCTAGGTTTTGATAGATTTCAGTTTCCGATCGTATACCAACACTTGTTAGTCGAAATCGGAAGCTAGAAAGAAAAATTCAATTAAGGTATCTCGTAAAAATCCTTAAGAAGTTTTAAACTAGATATCTCCAGATTTATTCTAGTTTTTCTTGTTGTAGGAGTATTAGGGTTTTCTTAACTTGGAAATTGATCTTTGGAATCGTCCAATTCACTTACGAAAATCAAGTTCACGGACTCCTTGTGTGTACGTATACTGATTGTAAAACCCTAATCTACAAGTTTGTTTTGATATTACTTTTACCTAGTAATTTTTCTTATCAAAATACACACAAGATTTCCAAAACCTTGATTTAGATCTAAAGGGAAATCAAATCGGTGTTTTTGTGCAAACAAAAATCGAATTGTATCAACCGTGTTGTTGTATCTTCTAAAGAGAGCCTTGGGTTCTGCTAGAAGATTTGCGAGAAGAATTCCTAAATACAATCGGTGTTGTGCTAGGAGTTCTATTTGTGCTGAAGGAGTTATTATACCTAGTCCGAATAGGTAGTAGGAAATTGGTGTAACAACTTATAATCAGTGTGTGTTTATTCTGGACTAGGTCCCGGGGTTTTTCTGCATTTGCGGTTTCCTCGTTAAAAAAATTTCTGGTGTCTGTGTTATTTCTTTTCCGCATTGTATTTTATTTATATAATTGAAATAATACAGGTTGTACATTAATCAATCATAGTTGTTAAATACGACCTTGTTTGTTGGATAAGACTTGATTGATCTTGAACAATTGATTTTGTTATTTTCACATTGTTAGACCAGTCTGGACTAACCCTATTTCAAATGGACACCGTGTTGAAATATTCCTTTAGTGATTGTTGCTTAAAGAGGTTTATACACGATGGATATTGAATAGGTTGTGATTAACACAAGAGATTTTGTTTCAAGAGCTTCACACTAAAATCAGGTTTACGAACTTGTTTCTGTTTAACTTTGATTGTGTTGAAACAGAGATATTAAACTCTTTGATATACTTTACTCTAGATTGAATCTGACTGTCTAGTTGATTCTCTAGAAAGTGTATTGGAGTAAGTCCTCTCTGATTGCCAAACGAATTGTTGAGTGTGGTTACTAGACCCCCGCTTTTTCATAATGTTTATGAGTGATTCTTATATTGATTTGGGATGCATACTAGATTAGTCTATTGATTTTTCTATTGCTAGTATTGAGTTAGGAGATAAGTAATCGTCGAATAATTCATACACAAGTAGAAATCGCGAGACCTTGCAGAGTAATTCTGTGGATCAATTGCGAGTGAACATAACACCAGCAAGTGAACCTTGAGCTAAGAGTTTAACTACTGTTATCAACCTAATTCACAATACCTAAAGCGTTCGATTGGATTACACCTTGAGTGAGCTACTACTTGGTGGTTCGGTTGGATATAATATGATATTGGAGAGCTTCTGTATCCGTGGTAAAAGGAATTTTGGGGATAGCACTGATCTAGATGCTATTCTACGGTTGGTGATGAATGGTTCTAACGAAGATAGATAAGTATACTAATCCAGTTCTCGCTTGGTAACGGCGAAGGATTCCTTAATCATCTCTTTCTTTTATTTGTTATTAATTTTATTTTACTTGATCAAACAATCCCCCTTCTCTTTTATTATTTTGTTGAATTAAATAACATATCAATTACACAGCTCTCTGCGGGAACGATCCTTACTACCGCTATATTACCAGTTAATTAGTGGAAAATATCTTGATTAATTTGTGCGCTTATGACACGCATCAAATTTTGGCGCCACTGCCGGGGAGAGGTTGTTAATTGATTATTTGTTTAGCTTGTTTTTGTTTTTGTTTTTAGATTTTTTCTTTTGTTCTTGTGAGTCATCATGTTTCCTTACGGACATGACATGTACGGAGCACAACACCAATCATCATATTATAGTGGTAATCAATTTGGATTTCAATCTCATTCATATAATAACCACCAACCATACCCTACGGTGCCTTATGAATACTCTCATAATATGAGCAACCTTATGACGGATATGTAAGTGAGAAATCACAGAGATGGGAGGATAGTTATACTTCTGATCAGTTGTTTTCTAGTAATGTGCAGATGACAGAAGGTTTGGAAAGACTTACTCCTCTTTATCATGTTCTTTCTTCATTTATGTCAAAAGAAGAAATAAAGTCTGAAAATTCCATCGTGAATAATGGCGGAAAACGTATTAATTTCAGAAAACTTTCTAAGCAATATGAGCATCTAGAAGAAGCCGGTGGTTCACAATTCTGGATGAAATTAACAAGGTCATAGATTTGGAACTTGAACGCCGCTTCGATATGGAAGATTATGAGGAAGATTCTGATGATGAGCAACCTGTTGAAAGTCCTTGTAACAATGGTAATGTCATTCCAACTCTGGATCATAATAACGATCATTCGCCTATTCAAAAGGAGGAGAATGGAAATGACATAACCGTTGTTATAAATGGTGTATCGTACTCAAACGAGGATTTTAGGATATGCACCAATGAACTAGACTTTATAGGAGATGATTGTGATTCCGATGACAAGGTTGTTAACGAGATTGAGATTGAGAATGAAACCAAATTGGTTGAAGTTGTGGAAGACCCAATTGAGCTAGCCAAGGATTATAATGATGCTGAGATTTTGATTGAAGTAGAAACTGACGAAGAATGGCTAAATAGTTTCATAGAGTACCACAATACAAACGAGGTAAATAATTCATTGCAATTCTTTAAGAATGATGAGGATCTCGTAATACAAGAGATTGTGGAAGGTTTGTCTAATCCTTTGCATATTTATAAATCTTTTGATTCACATCAGTTAGAATTGAGTATTTGTGCTTCTAAAATTCTTAAAGATTATTTTACTTCTAATTATCCACCACTTGATGTGTTTGATTCTAGCATTGTGCAGGTTCACCAAGCTGAGGAATCTTTTGAAGTTCTCGAGTTTTATGTTCTCTATCCACTTCCGAGTGTAGAAAGGACTAAGTGTGGGGGAAACTTCAATAAAGCAATAACAATTTTATTATTTATATCTTATGCTAATGTTTTTATGAAGTTGTTACTAGAATTACAGATTGTTTTCTGGGTAGACTACCAGATTTTTAGATTATTGGTATATGGACGATAACAAGAGGGTCGGGCTGATGACTTTAAACCAAGCGCTAAATGGGAGGCAACCCATAGATTTTGTATCTTAAACACTTTTATTTTTTGTTTTTATTGTTTTCATATCATATTTGCATCCCCATGTTTAATTTAATTGAGTCCGGAATCTATTTTAAAAGAAAATTATGACGAATACCTTTTCGTCAGACCGCACGCAGTTCAGTCCAGAGACCATAACTGTCAGGCCGTTTATCGAAACAATGTGCCCATTGACACTTTGTAGAAAACACGTATATGAACAACTTTTGTTAAAGAGAGTTTTTCCAAATTCCTTACCAATTTGTACAGTTTTTGCGTTTTATCTGCTGTTACGTCAGAATTCAGAATTTTCAGTTTTACACATTGAGGACAATGTGGAGTTTAAGTGTGGGGGAGTCTTTTGCATATAGAGTTTTTAGCCTTTTTGAGTCAAAAATTTTCAAATCTTTTGTATATATTTGAATAAAACTTCCAACTTGTAGATATTTTAGAGTCACTAGCATACTTCTAGGTATGTTTACATAGAGATTTCTGACCGACATAATTGAACTTGAAAGTGTTAGGGAACTAAGTTCGGATTTCTTGCTTGTTAGAGTGTTAAATAATATATTTAATCGTGTCGGTGATGTAAATGAGGAGCAGGGAGAAATGCATTATTAGATTTGTTGATCAATCATTAGTGGAGACTACCTATTCTCAAATCAACAGAGGCACCAGACCAAATTTTCTTAGTAGCCGACTAAAGAGCTTTCTTTTGAGTGTGTGTCATCGTACGTTAATTCTGGGTAGAATGGTGAGCTACCCAACCTCCCACCAACAGAAGCACTACTCTTTGATCTCTTGAGTGCCAATTTTGTCAATCATGAGAGTGACGTCTATAGATGAAAACCACCTTCTTGTAGTTTGATTTGCAGTTAGCACCATTCTCTCTCGCCAACAACAGCTCCATAGAAACACACCACCATCATCAACAAGGGACCGACATCAAAATCTACAAGGAAAGTTGAAGACGTTTAAGGTTTACAAGCAATAATACAAGGAAGAGCAAATTTCATATCCAAGTAAAGCAACATACAATGAGCAGATATTTATATATATGTTGAAGACTTGCACATAAGGAGCGGAATTATATATCCAAGTTGAAGACTTATTTACAAGAGCGAAGATTTCAAAAGATGAGAGTTATTGAAATTTATGATACGAAGACAATACAAGTTGTGAAGATCCAAGTGGTAAAGTACTTATTTCATGGCCATGTTATTTTAATTCCGTAATTATTTATGTAGTTGCAATATTTTTGTAAAAAAAAATAGAAAAAGAAAAGAAAAAAAAGAAGAGAAAATACAAAAGATTTGCATTAGGTTGTTATTTTTTCTATAAGGACATGGGGAAAAAAGATATATAAAGAAGTTACAAGCAACAAGGAAATTTGAGGAAAAGAGAGAAATTTTTCAAAGTTTTACGAAGTTCAAGAGTTTATCATCAACAGTTGAAGACCGACGACGAAGACCAAGAAGATGAAGAAGACGAGCCGATCGAAGACGTTTCTATTGGTTGTTGTGAGAGTGGTGTTATTATCATTGAAATCGGATGTGAAGGTGGTAAGTACTCTCATCCTCGATAATTGTGGTTGATTACCTTTTCTTAGAGATCATCATAAAAAGTCTTTTATTTTCCATGATTTTGTGGAGTCTCCAGAAATTATTTCAGAAGGTTTCCTTCCCACCATTCAACATGTGTAGGATTTCTCTCTTCATTCCTACCTGTACACATGTGAGACCCATAAAAAGCCTTCTTTTTTAGTGCAATTATCATAAAATCCTTTTAAGTGAGACATAATTCGAGGCTAAATGCTTATTGATCGCTCTCAAACACGCGTTCTCTCATTATGGTGTGGTTATTTCTCACTCAACATTTAAGAATTAGAATATGTTATTTGGTATTTCTAACGTCTTATTACTAGCATGCAGAAACTCTATGTCCTCATAGCTCTTTGGATGCTTGGGAAGCTGGAACGCTTTGAAGTTGGAGCAAGTTTTGTGGGTGTATCTCTGGTAAACCCTCACGAGACTATAACTCGTCCACTAGGGACACTTAGGGGTTTAAAGGCCTGTTGCACATCCTAAGTGCAACTGTAATCTCAATGACATGGAATTGTTGTATTTTAGATAGTTTGCTCGAGGACTAGCAAAATCCAAGTGTGGGGGAATTTGTTAAGTGCATATTTTTCATATATTTAGTGTCGAATCCATGCTAGTAATTGATATATATTCTAGCAAAGAAAGAAGTTAGCTACAAGTGGAGAAGGGCCAAAGACCAAGCAGAACTCATTCGAATCGAGAAGTACTTACTATCACATTAAAGAGAACGAGAATACGAAGCCAATGGCGAAAGAATGGGGCCAATCCGATATCATACGAAAAAGTTATGCACGGAAGAAAAATGATGCAGAAAATTACACTGTCAGTCTTCTAATATTGAAAGTTGGAAATATTTACTAAAGACGCCATGGAAATGGATCAGGGCTGCCACCTTCTTCCAACACAGTCGTAGTCCTCCTCTTATCGGTTCACGACTAGTTTTTCGGATTGAGCAGTGGGGCGTTTTGTAAATATCAGAACTTGCAAGTATATAGGTTGGCAGCGATGAATGAAGACTTCTCGAGGTAGCTGCATATAATTGACAGGGAAAGACGAAAGATGGGCTTATCCTAAAACCTTGTATCGAGCAGAGCTAGTGGTTGACGAAGTCTTGGCTCTGGAGCAAAGAAATCAGTCGAGACTCGATGGGTTGATGGCTCACTATCGATGAAGATGATGCTGGTGAGATAGCAGTGATGATTGATCGATGGCGGAAAATATTAAGAAGGAGCTGTAGTGGTTGTATGTTGCCTGTGAGGATGGAGAAGCTCGTTGTAATGATGATAAGAACAGAGATGGTGGCGGTGATTGATGGTGGGTGCTACTGTGGCTCCAATAGGAAAGTAATGATCGAAACTAAGATGGATAAGGAACATAATTGTGTTGCTGTTGTTACAAAAACATGAATCAAAGTAAATGGATTCGGATAGGAACTTACCTGCGGAAGATCCGAAATCCCCAGGATCGAATGATTGCTGTTACAAGCCTCTTGTTTGAGAATCTTTCTTCGTTCTTTGAGTGTAGTGAAGTCTTGAATATAATCTACTAGAGAATATAATCTACTTGTTCACACCCTAGTCTCCTAGAGAAGTAATGGAAGAGATGCTGTTTTTGTGTAAACCCTAAACCTTGCGGCAGTTTCACTTAACATAGATAAGAGTAACTTATACTCTTATATATGCAGTTCAGGGAAGTGGAAGAAGTCGTCCGAGTACTTCTCAGTCAAAACCGATTGGAGAAGCTGATTCTCCCACGTCTCCCACATTCAACTATTCAGCCCAATATATGCGGGTATACTAAATGGATTTGGTAATGGGTCGAGATACCTAACCTGACCGACCAAATACTAACATCTCCCACTTGCCCGCATATAATATAGTACTCTCTTTGTCACATTACCAAACTCTTCATACTGGATATAGGGTGTGCGACCTCACGAGCATTACAAAAATGGCAGGAGCAGAATGATTAAATTTTTATCAAACTAACCAAAGTACATCACTTACTAACCTCTCGTTTTCACCTCAGATAATTTGACTACACCCGGTGCAATACTCTTAATCCCTCGAAGAAGCAGTATTGTACCCACACATATAAATTGTATTCATGATTTTCGACAGACGAAAAACGCTGGCCAGCAATGAATCACAATTCATGGTATATCATCAAATTTTCTTCCAAGAAATCCATATCAATACAATTCAACTTAATAGCTTTCCTAGACATGTATCATATTACGGTAATATGCATCGTATTAGAAAACATGCTAAAGTAGCATCATTAAGTATCATATTCATGACATAAACCCAAGTCAAAGGGGTAAAAGAATTGGATATTAATCCAGTGGCTCACACAGCAACGAAGCAGGGAATCAATCATTGCTCCCACATTTGGTCGACTTAGCACATACAGTATGAGTATGCTATGGTGTTGTCCCACTTAAGTGGGCATGTCTTGCGTTAAAAATATACACCATACAGATCTTAGTCTAGTCGCTCAAAAGCGCCTAACCTGAATTTCTAAACCCAGTCATACACATAAAGAATATTTAGAAAATCACATCTGGATTTATAACAGGCTTCATTAAGTGGTGGTCAAACTTAATGAATGATCTCTTTGAGATCTCATCTTAGACATACTAAGGCGACTTATACAGTTTAGAAAAGAATCAAAAGACTGTTACAAAAACATGTAGTTTTTGAAATACAAATTCCCAAAAACTTCTTTTCTCTTGTCTCATCTTGCTCGCTATACAAAGCGCCAAGGCGAATCACCTGTGTGAGTAGGCTGATTCTTGCCTGTAGACAACTTCAAATACATGTACACATGAATAGTATATATGAATTCTATATAACATATTTTATCAAGAAAACAATCAATACTCATTCATTCACTCAAAAATAATAATAATGTCATCAAACAATAATCAAATGTTCTACATATCAAACCCTAGTCAATCCCATGTTCTCTACATGAGATTGGAAAACAACTCTCGGCATTGGCTTGGTCAAAGGGTCAGCCAACATCTTGTTCGTGGAGATATGTCTAAGAACAAACTTTCTTTGTGCAACTATATTACGTATGAAATGGAATCGCCTACCAATATGCTTGGTTTTTCCATGGTATTTGGGATCCTTTACATATGCAAGAGCTGATGTGCTATCACTATGAAGCACCACCGCATCCTTTGCATTTTCAGAGACACCAAGACTCTTAAGAAATCTCCTTAACCATACAGCTTCTTGGACAGCTGATGAAAGTGCAACATACTCCGCTTCCATTGTGGAAAGAGCAACACACTTCTGTTTATTACTACACCAAGTGATTGCACCACCTCCTAGTTTAAACACATAACCATAAGTAGACTTGTACTCATCTTTATCGTTGCCCCAATCGGCGTCGCTAAATCCCTTAAGTCTAATATCATCTACATGGTAACAAAGGGGAAGATCAGCAGTCCCTTTAAGATAACGGAATATCCTTTTGGTCGCTTTCCAGTGATCCGGTCCAGGGTTACTTTGGTAACGTCTTACCATACCCACTGCGAAACTTATGTCAGGTCTAGTACACAACATAGCATACATTAGACTCCCAACTGCAGATGCATAAGGTACTTTGGACATATAATTCTTTTCCTCTTCATTCTTTGGGCATTGATCTTTACTTAGGACCAAAGTTTTATCCATAAGAGTATCAACGGGTTTGCAATCATGCATTCGAAAACCTTCAAGAATCTTCTTTATGTGAGTCTCTTGGGAAAAAGTAAGAATCTTTCTTGAGCGATGACGTGTGATCTTAACACCTAATACATAATTAGCTTCACCCATGTCCGTCATTTCAAAATTAGAGGACAGCCACTTCTTAGTGGCGACAATACCTTCAAGATCATTACCAGCTAATAGTATATCATCGACGTACAATGCCAGGATAAGAATACTTTCCTTGGATCGTTTAATATACACACAATGGTCTTCCTCAATCATCTCATAACCAGCAGAGGTGATAGACTGATGGAAACGCATATACCATTTTTTAGACGATTGCTTAAGGCCATAAATAGAACGTTTGAGACGGAAAACTTTGCGCTCTTTTCCCTTGACCTCAAAACCCTTGGGTTGAGACATGTAAATCTCTTCGTCCAGTTATCCATTGAGAAATGCAGTTTTAACATCCATTTGGTATAATTATAAATCCAAATGTGCGACTATAGAAAACATGATACGAATTGAGGCAAACCTCACCACAGGGGAAAAAGTTTCCTCATAGTCAATACCCTCCTGTTGGGTATATCCCTTCGCTACTATGCGAGTCTTGTGCTTGTCAATTGTACCATCTTCCTTGCGTTTAATTTTAATGACCCATTTGTTTCCAATAGTCTTTCGCCCAGGCGGAAGGTCAACATAATCCCAAACATCATTGTCTTTCATTGATTTTATTTCATTCGATATGCCAACAATCCATTTGCCGCTAGCAGGTGATGAAACCGCTTCTTCATAAGAAGTAGGTTCATCCTCAACACTCGCAGCACACATTAATATTCCCCCTTCAATCTCAAAACGACGACGGGGTACTTTTTGACGCTTAATTTTGCGTGTCTCAAGGTCTTGGGGCTCTAGTGTGATACTCCCACTAGGATGAAGATCACTCCCACTATCTTCAGCGGGTATAGGTTGAGAAACTAATTCCCTACCTTCGCTAGAAGATGGCAAGATGTCAACGTTCTCTTATATTTCAAAGAGTTCCAAGTCCTTGTTAATGTCACTGATGCGAGGAAAATCATCTTCAATGAAACAATATCTCTGGACTCTACTTCAGTCATTCCTCCACTTGGATGTTCACCATACATCACATAACCTTTTGAGCAATCATAATACCTTATAAAGATAAGCTTTCTTGCTCTAGCTCCTAGTTTCCCATACGTGTGAGAAGTGTTGTGAAAAAAACCAGTTGAACCCCATGGGCGCAAATTCCCTAAATTGGGTTTTTCGCCTTTCTAGAGTTCATATGGTGTGGTAGGAACTGATTGTGATGGGATACGGTTCAAAATGTAGGCCGCAGTCATAATAGCACCCCCCAGAAAGATATTGGGAGGTTGGCTTGGACCATCATTGATCTAACCATATCCAATAATGTTCTATTCCTTCTCTCTGCAACACCATTTTGTTGCGGAGTCTTCAAACTCTTCCCAGTTTGATTCTCAACCTCTACTACAAAGCGCTTGAAATAATCCAAGGCTTCGTAGCGGTGAGCGATCAAATATACATAACCAAATCGCGTATAATCATCAATAAATGCAAGAAAATAGGAATAACCATGCCTAGATTTAACATTCATAGGTCCACAGATGTCAGAATGTACCAACTCAAGAGGTTGAATAGCACGTTTAGCCTTACCAAAAGGCTTTCGACAAGCTTTGCCTTCTAGACAGGGTTCACAAACGGGTAAGAAAACTTTAGCGAGTGAGACAAGATGGCCTTCTCGGTCTAACCTTGTCATCCTATCTTGCTCAATGTGGCCTAGTCTAGCATGCTAACTGGTGTAGTGTCCTTTTTACATGATTTACTTTGTACATTTAAAATAATATTTTATCGTTGTTTGGTAGATAAATAAATCATATGATGTGATTTTGTTTTGTCTGATATTTTTGTGATGTATTCATGTACCGTGATCACATGTTCTTTTGTGTGTGCTTTAACATGGTAGTTAAATAACTGTTACAAAAACATGAATCAAAGTAAATGGATTCGGATAGGAACTTACCTGCGGAAGATCTGAAATCCCCAGGATCGAATGATTGCTGTTACGAGCCTCTTGTTTGAGAATCCTTCTTTTTTCTTTGATTGCAGTGAGGTCTTGAATATAATCTACTAGAGAATATACTACTTGTTCACACCCTAGTCTCCTAGAGAAGTAATGGAAGAGATGTTGTTTTTGTGTAAACCCTAAACCTTGCGGCAGTTTCACTTAATATAGATAAGAGTAACTTATACTCTTATATATGTCATTCAGGGAAGTGGAAGAAGTCGTCCGAGTACTTCTCAGTCAAAACCGATTGGAGAAACTGATTCTCCCACGTCTCCCACATTCAACTATCCAGCCCAATATATGCGGGTATACTAAATGGATTTAGTCATGGGTCGAGATACCTAACCTGACCGACCAGATACTAACAGATGTAATGATTATCGGTGATCAGTGATGATTGGCAGAGAACGACAATCGCAGGAGTTGAACAGGAAGGTGTTGTAGGTACTGCCATTGACAGTGACGTGAGGATTAGCAAGTCAGAGAGAAGAGGAGCTGTGTTGTAGTAGTCGCTGCCATTATCATTGATACATGGACTTCGGGGAATTTGATGGAGAAACGATCGAGAAATGGAGAAGCTCGAGTAATATGGGCTAGATGGTCTCGAGGAAATGGATGAGTATTGAGCTGCTGTCATTATCGATCGGAAGTAGATGAAGGAAGGTACGGAGAATGATGGGAGTCGTATGGAAGTGGATTTCAAGCTAGGGAGCTAACCGGAGAAGCTATAAAAGAGATGTTGGAATTCAGGGAAGATTACGGTGTGGTGTTTTAAAACCGTATACAACTTCGGGGAGGCTTACGGTGGAGTTTTCCAGCCGTAGCAAAACACAGTTGAAGATACGGGTTAAAAATCCCAGCATATTCAATCACAGGTAGAAAATCTGGTCGAGAGAAAGAATTGAATTGTGAGTCTTATGTGACTGACAGCTACACAAGGAAACGGACTGGACTATGCAGTTCTGTGAGGCCCAGTAGCAAGATTTCTTTAAGGGATTGCCGAGACAGGATTTGGGCGTGGGATTTATGGAATGTGGACTCGTTTTGGAAACCAAGTTCTACCGCGATTCTTTCACGGTGATAAGTGAATAATTCATATGATTTTAGTATCGATTTCATACTTGTTTTAGCTATTATTCTTGCATATTTTCGTATTATTACTTTGGTTTTCTCTTATTTGTCTCAATTCGGTGAATCATCCAAAAAGGAGCTACAAAGTGCTGAAAATATCTAAAAAGATAAGTACTCCAAGTATCCAAGTGCCCAAGTCCAAGAGAAGTGGAAGAAGTGCGACGAAAAGGAGCAAAACGCTCATAATCAAGACACAGGCCAAATACCGATCTTAAATCATTCAAATTAAGGATTTCTCATCATCATCTTGAAGATAATTGAAATATAAAAAGAACGCAAAATGAATGAGGTCATTCCGAGTTCGGATGAAGAAGTTGTGGCCAAAACAATTTTCATTGAATACTGACGACAGTGAAGTCCGCGAACTGGGTTTGCGAACCGAGTTCGCAGACTTATTTCCGAAAATATCTGCTGGAATTTGAAGTTTGCGGACTGGTTACGCGAACTTATCAAATGAGAAACGTGTATTCACACCTTGGAAGGCCTAAGGGCACGTTTGGAGTCGTTATGTCATATTTTCGGGTCGGGTTCCTAAACCTAACTAAATACTTGGAGACCAAGCAATGTAAACCTATAAAAAGGTATTAGGTTATGTAAAAAAAATCATCGAATCTCATATCACAAGTTCTACATCAAAACTGAGGGTTTACCGCTTTAGGGGGAAACCACCATTATTCATCTTCTTTGTAATATGAGTAGCTAAATCCTTAATCATCTCTTTTCTTATTGTCTTTCTATTATCTTAAAATCAATCCCCCTTTCTGATTTACTTTATCTTGCTGATCAAATAACCTATCAATTACACAGCTCTCTAGGGGAACGATCTCTTACCACCGCTATATTACCAGTTAATTAGTGGGAAATATATTTATTAATTTGTTGTGCCTACGACAACCCATACACACGGGTACTACTACAACTTGGAGACTATTTAAGCCACTTCTTAACCTAAACATCTAATATCATATTTCATATCACATATCTCATAATACACTTTTGTTCTTCATCAATATTTTAGGGTTTACCCCTTTAGGGGGAAACCGGGTAATTATGTAATCATGAGAAGCTAAACTTTTGTTGATTAAGGATGAATTCAATGTTCTAACGTGAAGCTTTATTATTATACAAGTTTGTTATGAATTTTAATCATCTTATCGTTTGTTTTCACTACATCTAATGTTTATGAGTGATTCTTAGATTGATTTGGGATGCATACTATATTAGTTTATTGATTGTTCTATTGCTAGTATTGAGATAGGAGATAAGTAATCGTCGAATAATTCATACACAAGTAGAAATCGTGAGACCTTGCAGAGGGATTCTGTGGAGCAATTGCGAGTGAAGATAACACCATCAAGTGAACCTTAAGATAAGAGTTTAACTACTGTGCTCAACCTAATTCATAAAACCTAAAGCGTTCGATTGGATTACACCTTGAGTGAGCTACTACTTGGTGGTTCAGTTTGATGGAATCTGATATTGGAGAGCTTCCGTATTCGTGGTAAAGGGAGATTTGGGGATAACACTGATCTAGCCGTTATTCTACGGTTGGTGATGAATGGTACTAACGAAGATAGATAAGTATATTAATCCAGTTATCGCTTGGTAACGGCGAAGGATTCCTTAATCATCTCTTTCTTTTATTTGTTATTACTTTTATTTTACTTGATCAAACAATCCCCCTTGTCTTTTATTATTTTGCTGAATTAAATAACATATCAATTACACAACTCTCTGTGGGAACGATCCTTACTATCGCTATATTATCAGTTAATTAGTGGAAAATATCTTGATTAATTTGTTGCGCTTACGACAGGCATCAAATTTTGGCGCCGCTGCCCGGGAGCGGTTGTAAATTGATTTGTTATTTTTTTAGCTTGTTTTTGTTTTTAGATTTTTTCATTTGTTCTTATGAGTCGTCATGTTTCCTTACGGACATAACATGTACGGAGCACAACACCAATCATCATATTATAGTGGTAATCAATTTGGATTTCAATCTCATTCATATAATAACTACCAACCATACCCTACGGAGCCTTATGGATACTCTCATACATATCAAAAACCTTATGATGGATATGTAGGGATGGGAGGATAGTTTGTGAATAACAACTACAGAATATCAACGTCCTCTAAGAATGTTTCAATGATTGAAATGAGACTTTAGATTATATAACCATTGGAGGATATTAGCATTGTTGTGGAAACACATATATGTATAAGTCATTATTTCTTGAACCGAAGTTTGCGAACTTTGTTGATCAAGAGAACCGGAATGGTGGTGTGAGCCAAGTCCGCGAACTGGCGGAAGTTCTCGACCCGAGAAATTATGCTGGAGTTTGTGAACTCCGTCCGGGAACTTAAGTCCGTGAACCCAGTCCGCGAACTTGAGTAGCTTATATCTAAAAACGATGTTTGTGAACTTATTCTTATATAAACTAAGGAATACAAATTGAAAACCGTGGCTATATAGTTCATGAACCGATTCGAGTGAATCAAATCGTTTTTGCTTCAATTTTGTCTTGTGTAGTTACATAAGATTTCCTTGCAATTGAACAAATCTCTAACTAGTTCATTTGAGTCACTTGAACTAGTTATGGTGAACAACCATATAGTTGATATGAAAGTGATCATATGGCTAACCATTTGGTTGACTATTGTTGGACCAACAAATGTACAAGTTTGGGTACGATTACACAAGCCTAGAAACGTGCATTTTATTTGTGTGTAACAAGCTAGTTTTCAATCTAACGTTTGAAAGATATTAGCTTGAATCTAATCAGGTTTTCATCTAACAGTGAATATTGAATGCTTTGTTACCAAGCTAACATTGATTGCAAACCCTGATTTGAAAGACTATATAAGGGAGAGCTCTAGCAACTGGGAAACCTAATCCCCACACCTTCTGTGTGATACTAGTTGTGCTAAGCTAGAGTCGATTCTCCTTTAACCTTTGGTTTCTTCTTCTAAACCAGGTTAGCGACTTAAAGACTTCATTGGGATTGTGAAGCCAGACCGATACTACTTTCTTATAGTTGTGTGATCTGATCTTGTTGTTTCTATCGTACGAGTACAATTGTAATAATTGGATTGAGATTGATATCTCTGATAGGCAAGATATAAAAGAAATCACAAACACTTCGTCTCATCGTTTGTGATTCCCCAATATCTTTTTTTCGCTGCGTCGATTAAGATTATTGTGAGGTGATTGATAATACTAGGTTGTTATTCGGGAATATAAGTACGGTTTATCAATTGGTTCCTGTTCACCTTGATCTATCAAAAGATGGAACAAAACTCGTAGGTATATTCGTGGGAGACGGATTTATCTATTACCGTAGACTTTTCTGTGTGATACATATTTGTTTATTAAAGTCTTCGACTTTGGGTCGTAGCAACTCTTAGTTGTGGGTGAGATCAGCTAAGGGAATTAAGTACATAGCATCCTGCTGGGATCAGAGACGTAGGAGCATAACTGTACCTTGGATCAATGTGAGATTGATTGGGGTTCAACTACAGTACAGGCCGAAGTTAATTTGGAGTAGGCTAGTGTTTGTAGCGGCTTAATATAGTGTGTGTTCAATATGGACTAGGTCCCGGGGTTTTTCTGCATTTGCGGTTTCCTCGTTAACAAAATTCTGGTGCCCGTGTTATTTCTTTTCCGCATTATATTTTGTTATATAATTGAAATATCACAGGTTGTGCGTTGTTCAATCAATTAGAATATCTGACCTTTTGGTTGTTGATTTAAATTGATTGATACTTGGATATTGGTCTTTGGTATCATCCAAGTTATCTCTCTAGTATTTGATAAAGACTCGCAGATTTCTTTTTGCTTGAGTATATATCAAATCGAGAGATAGAGATATAAACTCTTTGATATACTTTTATCTAGATTGAGTCTGACTGTATAGTTGATTCTCTAGAAAGTATATTGGAGTTTGTCCATACAGATTTCTAAGCGAAATATTAGGTGTGGTTGTTGTACCCCCACTTTTTCAATTGGTATCAGAGCAGGAAAACACGTTCAAGACCTTACAAGTCTATATTTGTAGCAATCTGACTCTATGGACAGAGGTGTTATCTCAATAAACGTACCACCAGTCTTCGATGGCTCTAATTACTTGTGGTGGAAAATTGTTATGCGAGCTTTTCTTCAAGCACGTGATTTTCAATAATGGGTATATGTTGTTAATGGCTATAATGGTCCCATCGTGGCAGTTGGAGATGTAAACGTTCCCAAGGATATTGGTTAATACACCCCTGTCGAGATAAATGATGCAAAGAAAAATTCCGACGGTTTGAATGCCATTATACATGCCATTACCCCAAATCTTCAGCACCATGTGTCAAATTACACGAGGTCTAAAGATGCGTGCGATATCTTAGAAACCGTATTCAAAGGTAACTCCAGTGAAAAGGAAGTCAGGCTTCAAAACCTTAATTCCGATTGGGAAAACCTTCGTATGGCAGATGAAGATACATTTGATGAATTTAATCACATAGTGTCTGAAATTGTTAATGCATCTTTTGCATTGGGTAAGAATATTCCTGAAAAGGACATTGTGATGAAAATTCTCAGATGGCTGCCATCTAGATACGACTCTAAGAAGCATGCCATCGTTGAGGGAAATAACCTTGATAATCTCTCCAGAAATACGCTGGTTGGAAAGCTTAAGATCTTTGATCACGAACATTCATCCAAAACTAAGGATGTTGCATTCAAAGCACAAAAGGACACTAAATTACTTGATAAGAGTAAAAAAGTGTATATCTCTGAAGATGATCACTCTGAGACAGATTCATCAGATGAAGATCTTGACAAGTCACTCTCGATAATCACAAGACGGTTTAGGGATCTTCTGTTGAAGAGAAGTAAACGGTTCTCCAGAGATAAGGCTAAAGCATCAGTTAAACCTCATAATCGTATTCCTCCCCAAAATAGGGAAACATATGAAACTGATGAGGAGGATATGACTCAGTGCTTTAAGTGTAAGGGATTTGGTCATTTTGCAAACGAGTGCCCAAATCGTAAAAAATACACCGGGAACAAAGGTCTTGCTGCAACTCTTGATGAAATGTCTGACAACTATGATTCCAATGAAGAAGAGAAATCAAGTATTGCACTTCTTGGTGAAAATATTGATTTTGATAACTGTAGCAATACATACATCAATATTTATATTCTTTCAGAAGAGAACCCAACTAATCTGGAAGAAAAAATTGACCCATTTCTTGGAAACTCTGTTTGTAATGTTTCAGGTTCCACCATGTGTCTAGCTGCGTGCACATCTCAGAAGCCTGAATTTTATCCCAGTTTGACGTGCTCCTATTGTTCTCTAAAGGTCCATGAACTTTCAAGGTGTTACAAGTACAAACACCAATTGAGGCACGTCAACAAACTTCAATGAAGAGAAAATCAATTAGAAAATAAGCGTAAACTTTCTCAGAAGACCGCTGAGGTATGTAGGATTTTATCTTCGTCTAAGAAGTTAGTTTCCAAGGATAAACCAAGACCATTAGAGAAGAAAGTATGGTCAAGTCATTTTGATAGATAGAAGTCTGTGGATTCCTCTCAAGAGGAAAATGGTGGAAAAATTGTTGTTCACCACAACGCAACTTGATTGTGTTGTTTTGAAAATCTTGTCTCATGTGCCTGATCAAAAGAGACAATGATTTTGTACCTCTCAAGCTTTAGGAAAATTTCTTTTTCTTCTTTTCTTAGTTTTGTTCTTCCCTGTCTATCAACAAAGGAGGGTTATTATCGACAATTCTACTCTTTATAGGGTTGTGAGTTGGACGTGTACGAACCTGTTTAAAGGTTTCGAAACCCTACATTCCTTTTTCCTTCCTCAAAACCTCTTTTTATCTCAAGATTACTTGTTGAGTTCAATTTGTGACTTCCTCTCACAAACCCATACGTTATGGATACTCCTAGCATGATGTCTTCTGATGGAAAAGATGTTAATGTGATTGTTAAGCCATCAATCATGAAGGAAAAAGAGAAATCTCCGTTATCTCCTAACTTGAAAAGAAAAAGAAGGAATGTGAGGAAGCCAATAGTCGTTCCTTCAAACTCTCAGAAGTTTTCTGATGTGCTTGAAGTGTTGAAGGATATGCGAAAGGAGATTCAACAAATAAAGACTTTTGTGTGTAAGACTCATGAGATTCAGAAGGCCCTGGTTCGACATCATCAGCCAAGAAGGTTTATTGATATAAACTCCTACCTTAATGAACCTTTTGTCCCAATGGTTGTTGACGACAAGGAGTTCGGAGACGATAAAGAATTCTTCAAAGGTATTATTTCCTAGTAAATCTTCTTTTTTCTTGTGTTGTTTAGAAGAATAACTAGAGTTTGGAATAGCCATTATTGTGATTACACACAGTTATGTCCAACGTTTTCATCTTCATGTTTTTAGATTTATTGGTTTAAATTCTAAATTTGTTTGGAAGATGATTTTTGCAGGATTAATCTTTATGGTTTTATATATTGCAATATTGTTATGGGATATGTGTGTTTACGTCCGTGAACTATGATTGTCCCATACCTTGTCAAAAGTAAAATCTTTCGTATGTCGATATGCATGTATTGATAAAAGATTGAATAGACTTTTGACAAATAGAAAAGTTAAGCCTATTGTGTCAATTATTGATGGAAGATAGGTTAAAATCTTTTGTTTGCAAGGATTATGTCTATTGAATGTCGTTATGCGAATAGTGATGGAAAATAGAATGAATCCTTGTGTATTCCGCAGTATTGATCTTCCTGATCCATATTTTATGTGAGGCTCCATAAAGTGTCTTATGTTGAGCATTAAATGGCCAAGTTGATTATTTTTATGATTAGCTTAGTTGTTGTTCTGCGAGATACTTTATGTCGAGCATTTTTAACTAAATTAATCATCTTGTTTGGTTATTTAGTGGTTGCTCCGTAAATTTTCTTATGATGAGCATGACCAATTAAATTGATTACTTTTGTGATTAGTTTGGTTGTGTATTTAGATTAGATTAATTATGGGTTCTCTTGTGATTAATCTAATTGTATATTTTTGAGTCTCCATAAGTTCACTTATGTTGAGCATTTTTCGATTAAATTAATCACGGGTTCTCTTGTGGTTAATTTAATTGAGTATTTTGGATTCAAATTCATACTTGTATGTAATTTGTTATGTCCAAAGAAATCCTTATTTTCTTTCGAAATTAAGGTCGCTCTTGTTGTTCTTTCGGGAATGACATTTTATGGGGGAGAGTTCTTAATTGAACTTGTGCTTAATTGCCAAATCTTTGTGGGGAGTGCGGATGTGGAATTTTATAGGGGTTATCTTGTATCTTTATAAACTCCTTGATGAATGCATTTAGCTTCGGCTTTATGATTTCATCTAAATAAGATGATATGTGTTTCTTTCTTTTGGTCATGAAATGTCTCTTTCGGAAATTTCATTAGGATCCCGTTCTTGTACCTTTGCCAATTTTATTGACAAAAAGGGGGAGAATTAATATGTAGTTCGAACTACAAATACATATGGTTTTCGGATCATTATGTAAGGGGGAGTGGTTTCCATGTGAGATGGAGTATTGACTAAGGGGGAGTGATACATATCACCATAGTATTGTTGTTGAATTTGTGATACAATTGAACTTTGACGATGTGTAATGATACTATGACACTGTATAACAATGATTCAGAACTCTTGTTTTCTCGTTGTTATAGCTATGGATTTTCAACAACGATGATGCTGAACTTACAACCTTTGGGATCATTGGAGTACTTGGAAGTGACAAAGATTTCGAGTAATGTTGAAGATTAGACATGTGGAATAGGAGCTACAAAAGTTAATTTATTATTTTTTGTATTCCATATGTATTGATAGTTTTGTCACTAAAATTGACAAAGGGGGACATTGTTAGAGCATTGCTCGGTCGAACTCGCATGCGTTGATATCTCAAGCATGTTTGTCAATGTTACTGTTAGAGCATAGCTCGGTCGACCTCGCATGCATTGCTATCTCAAGCATGTTTGTCAATGTTAGTGATCAAAACTATGAGTCTTGATTTCTAGTCTACATAGCTAAGTCTCGGACTAGGATAGAAAAGTGTAGTTAAGCTCAAGGACTTCATGGCGATTCATCATACAACGACGAAGATCTACTCAAGGAACCGTGGAACTTCATCAACAAAAAGGTATGTGGAGACTTGAACTTATCTATCACTCAAAAGTCTATCTCTTCTATCTCCTACTTCTTATGAGACAAAATGCTATATAGACTGGATCATACACATTTGATATTTCGAGACGAGTATATCTCGCCTATCTATATCTCGATATCATGTGTTGGTAAAGCGTTTCGCTTTGATCGGGTTTATCTTCACCTAATGACGAAAGTCATATTTTTTCAATCAATTTGAAAATCGCTTTGACGAGAAATACTGTAACAACTATAAAACATCCTCTAAGAATGTTTCAATGGTTGGAATGAGAGTTTAGTTCTATATAACCAATGATGGATATAAGCATTGTGTGGAAACACATATGTGCATAAGTCTTATTCCTTAATCCGAAGTTTGCGAACTTTGTTGATTAAGAGAAACCAGAGGAATTGGCTTTGCCAAGTCCGCGAACTCAGTTTGCGAACTCATTCCGCGAACTGATGGAAGTTCTCTTGCCGAGAATATCTGCTGGGATTTTCCAAAAACTCGTTTGCGTGTTTAGTCCGCGAACTGGCGGAAATCTCCTTGCCGAGATTTTCTACTGAGTTTGGAAAACTCTGCCGGTTTTCTTAAGGCCGTGAACTTGTTTGCGTACTTGAGTAGGTTATGATCTAAAGATGTGCACTGAACATGAAACTTAAATTACTAAGGAATGCAGTATGCAAACCGTGGCTATAAATTTCATGAGCTGATTCAATCGAATCGAATCATCTTTGTTTCAATTGTGTCTTGTATAGTTATGTAAGATCTCATAGCAATTGAAAAACTCTATAACTAGTTCATTTGAGTCTATTGAACTAGTTATGGTGAAGAAGAACAAGGTTAATATGAAATTCTCACATGGTTGACCTTTTGGGTTACTATGTTGAACCAACATACATGTACACGTTTGGGCACGATTTTCACAAACCCAGTAAACGTATATCTCAAGTGTGTGTGACAAGCTAAGTTTTCGATCTAACGGTTGAGAAATATTAGCTTGAATCTAAATCAGGTTTTCATCTAACGGTAAATATTGATTGCTTTGTAACTAAGGCAAAACCCTGATTTGAAGACTATATATAGGAGACATCTAGCATTGGGAAAAACTAATCCCCACACGTCTGTGTGATATTAGTGCGCTCGCTAGAGTCGATTCTCCTCTAACCTTTGGTTTTCTTCTCTAAAACCAGGTTAACGACTTAAAGACTTCATTGGAATTGTGAAGCCAGACCGATACTACTGTTATCGTAGTTGTGTGATCTGATCTTGCATCTTCTATCGTACGAGTACAATCTTTGATTGGCTTGAGATCGTGAGAGTTCTCCGATAGGAAAGATAAAGAAGTCACAAACATCTTCGTCTCACTTTTTTTGATTCCTCGACGTCCTCTTGTGTATTCAAGTAAGACTGTTGAGAGGTGATTGATTAATCTAGGCTGTTCTTCGGGAATATAAGACCGGATTATCAATTGGTTCATGTTCACCTTGATTTCATATCTTAAGACGGAACAAAAACCTAGGGTTTTTCTGTGGGAGACAGATTTATCCTTTGATAGACTTTTCTGTGTGAGACAGATTTGTTTATTATCAAGTCTGCGATTTTGGGTTGCAGCAACTCTTGGTTGTGGGTGAGATCAGCTAAGGGAATCAAGTGCACAGTATCCTGCTGGGATCAGAGGCGTAGGAGTACAACTGTACCTTGAATTAGTGGGAGACTGATTGGGGTTCAACTATAGTCCAGTCCGAAGTTAGCTTGGAGTAGGCTAGTGTCTTTAGAGGCTTAATACAGTGTGTATTCAATCTGGACTAGGTCCCGGGGTTTTTATTGCATTTGCAGTTTCCTTGTTAACAAAATTTCTGGTGTGTGTGTTATTTCATTTTCCGCATTATATTGTTTATCTTTATAATTGAAATAATACATGTTGTGCGTTAAAGTTTAATCGATTAGAGATCCGACCTTGTGGTTGTTGATTTCATTGATTAACACTTGGACATTGGTGTTTGGTACCGTCCAAGTTATTCCTTGTATTTGATAAGGGCTCGCTATTGTTTTAGCTTGAGTAAAAATAAAATCAAGAGAGAGATATTAACTCCTTCAGATACTTTTATCTAGATTGAGTCTGACTATCTAATTGATTCTCTAGCAAAGTATTTCGGACTTAGTCCATACAGATTGTTAAGCGAAATATTGGGTGGTGTTGTTAGACCCCCGCTTTTTCAATTGGTATCAGAGCAGGCAAACACGTTCAAGACCTTATAAGTCTGTGTTTGTAGCGATCTGACTCTATGGACAGTAGTGTTATCTCAATAAATGCACCACCAGATCCAGGGATTTCAGAATTCTCTTCCATGACTGATTTAATAAAATCTGTAGAGGAAATTCTATCTAAACCTCCACCAGGTTTAAAATCCCTTGAAGTGTTTTCAGGGCTTGAAAAGAAGCTAGGGAACTTATCTCTTGATGTTGAGTTATACCTCCAGAAAGATCAAGAATCTCTTGACAGGCTAAATCAAGTTATGATGAATAATATTCTTGTTGAGGTTGATATTGATTTAATAATCAGTGAGACCAATGCTCCTCCTCTGCGTAATCCAATTAGTTGTGATAAACTAAACGAATTACAAGAGGAGTTTAAATCTCAGTCATCTGAGTGTATCACCTCAAAGCATGAATTGATTCGTTTTTCAATTCCTGATACTTCCTATCAAGATAGTAGTATTGTCTTCTTTTATGAAGAATCTAGGACGTCTCTTTTTATCAAAAGAGTTTCCCTTCGTAGTATTAAAAACTATCTGCAGAAACTGTTTTTTATAAGTTGGAAAACAAGAAATCAGAAACACAAATCTCTTTGGGTTCTCTTGAAGTTCTTTGATAGACTTATAAAAACAGTTTCGTGGGTGTTTCTCAACAATACAAGATTTAAGAGTTGTTGGAAAGAAACTCTTTCTTGGTGCCATGGTGAGCAAGATATTATTCACCTCAACACAACTTTTTTGTGTTGAAAGTGCATCCTCACCAAGAAAATGCCCTGCTATGTATACGGTGAGGAAAGCACAACAACTGGGGCACACAGATTATATTCGGTAAGGATGTAGAATTCAATTGGCATTTTCTAAAAAGGTATGTCTATAAAAAGGCTGTAGAATGCCCTGCAAGTTTTATGTTTTTATTACTTGTTTGAGTACTTAGAATGATCCATTTACCTTGATTATCGTTCATTTCTACCTAACTTGATCTGTGTTTAAGGTTCTTAAATGTTTAGATTTGAAAACACTAGTTCGAGATGTTTGGACTTCATGGTACACATACCAAATATGCATAACATCATTTAAAACCAAAATCTATGGGTTTAAGTTCGCCAACCCCGTCTGCAGACTGCTCCAGGATACGAAAATTTGTTTGCAAACCCGTATGCATACTTGACATCGATATTCGGTAAACTTGTTTTGGCCGTATCTTCTTCGTCCGAACTCGGAATGACCTCATTATTTTGCATTCTCTTCCTCTTTGAATTCTCTTCAAAATGGAGATGAGAAACATTGAATTTGGATGAGTTAAGATTGGTATTTGTCCTGACTCTTGTTTTTGAGTGTTTTGCTCCGTTTCGTTGCACTTGTTCCACTTCTCTTGGACTTTGGAACTTCGATTCTTGGAGTACTACTCTTCTAAGCTAATTCGTAGCTTTTACAAGAATGTTTTTGGTGAATCACAAAGAAGGAAGTTCAAGAATGGAAAGTAGTACGCATTGCTATGGAATTCTTGAGTGTTACCATTCATCCTTTGTAAACCATGGTGCATGGTCGTTAATGACTTTGTAAGTTCTTCTTTGTTTAGAAAATCTTTTTATACGCCTTTGGTAGCTATTATTGGTGTAAATCCGGGAGAAAAAGATTGATTCTACCTTCTAAGGACAAATCATCTTATATGTGCATTACGAGTTTCTCTTGATGCCTAGTAAGTCTTCTATTTTTCTGTTTTTATTAGAAGAATAACTAGAGTTTGGAATAGCAATTATTGTGATTACACATAGCTATGTCCAACGTTTGCATCTTCATGTTTTTATATTTATTGGTTTAAATTTTAAAAATATTTGGAGGATGATGTTATTGCAGTATTAATCTGTTTGATTTTCAAGTATTGCAATATTTTTATGGGATATGTATTGTTTGCGTCCGTGAACTTGAAGGTCCCATATGTTGTCAAAAGTAAAGTCGTTCATGAATTGGTTTTCGTATTAATGAAAGGACGAATGGACTTTTGACAAATACAAAAGTTATTCCTATGCAGTCATTTATTTGATGGAAAATAGGATAAAATCTTTTGTATGACAAGGATAAAGTCTATTATGTCATTATGCATATAGTGATGGAAAGGTAGAATAGATCCTTGTATGTATTCCACGATATTGATCTTCTTTGATCCATTCTTTTTGTATTACCGTGAAGGCTCCATTGTGTGTCTTATGTTGAGCACGATACAACTAAGTCGATTATACTTATTGGCTTTATTGGTTGTTCCATAAGATGCTATATGTTGAGCATTATGAACTAAATTAATCATCTTGGTTGGTTATTTAGGTATTTGCTCCGAAAGTCTTCTTTTGTCGAGCAAAACTTTTGACAATTAAATTGATTACCTTCGTGATTAGTTTGGTTGTTTGTATTCCAATTAGATTAATTATGGGTTCTCTTGTAATTAGTCTAGTTGAGTTTTCATATATTCCATAAGTTCTTGTGTTGAGTATATGAATGGCTATACTAACTATGTTCTATTGGTTGATGTAGTCGTATATTCTGTAAGGTTTTCCTTATGTTGAGTATGTGAACGATTAAGTTAGTCATCTCCGTATGATTACCTTAGTCGTAGCTCCGTAAGTTTACTTATGTTGAGCACAATCAATTAAATTGATCACTTTTGTGGTTTGATTTAGTTGCATATTCCAATTAAATTAATCATAGGTTTACTTGTGATTAATTTGATTGAGTTTTGGATATAGAAAATCATTCCTATGGTTTTTTGGTGTCCATTTAAAAATCCTTCTTTTCTTTCGAAATTAAGGTCGCTCTTGTTGTTCTTTCGGGAATGACATCAAATGGGAAGAGTTCTTTTGAACCTGTGCTTAATGGGAATATCTTGCGGGGTGTGCGGCTGTGGAATTTTATAGGGTTATCTTGTATCTTAAAACTCCTTGATGAATGCATTTAGCTTCGGCTTTATGATTGCATCTAAATTAAGTTGGTATGTATTTTTCTCTTTTAGTCTATGAAACGTCTCTTCTCGGAAATTTCATTAGGAACCCGTTCTTGTACCTTTGCCAATTTTATTGACAAAAAGGGGGAGAATTAATGTGTAGTTCTACTACATATACATATGGTTTTCGGATCATTGTGTAAGGGGGAGTGGTTTCCATGTGAGATGGAGTATTGACTAAGGTGGAGTGATACATATCACCGTAGTATTATTGTTAAAGTCGTGATGCAATTGGACTTTGATGTTACATAATAATACTATGTCACTGTATAATGATGATCTAGAATCTCGATTTCTCTCATTGTTATAGCTACGGATCTTCAACAACGGTGATGCTAAACTTACAACCTTTCGGATCATTGGAGTACTTGGAAGGACGAAGATTTCAGGGAACGTTGAAGATTAGACTATGGAACAGGAGCCACTAAAGTTTATCTTCTTTGTATTCCATATGTATTAATAGTTTTGTCACTAAAATTGACAAATGGGGAGATTGTTAGAGCATAGATCGGTCGACCTCGCATGCGTTGCTATCTCAAGCATGTTTGTCAATGTTAGTGATCAAAACTATGAGTCTTGATTTCTAGTCTACATAGCTAAGTCTCGGACTAGGATAGAAAAGTGTAGTTGAGCTCAAGGACTTCATGGCGATTCATCATACAACGACGAAGATCTACTCAAGGAACCGTGGAACTTCATCAACAAAAAGGTATGTGGAGACTTGAACTTATCTATCACTCAAAAGTATATCTCTTCTATCTCCTACTTCTTATGAGACAAAAGTCGTATGCTATATAGACTGGATCATACACATTTGATATTTCGAGCCGAGTATATCTCGCCTATCTATATCTCGAAATCATGTGTTGGTAAAGCGTTTCGCTTTGATCGGGTTTATCTTCACCTAATGACGAAAGTCATATTTTTTCAATCAATTTGAAAATCGCTTTGACGAGAAATAGTGTAACAACTATAAAACGTCCTCTAAGAATGTTTCAATGGTTGGAATAAGATTTTAGGTCTATATAACCAATGATGGATATAAGCATTGTGTGGAAACACATATGTGCATAAGTCCTGTTCCTTAATCCGAAGTTTGCAAACTTTGTTGATTAAGAGAAACCGGAGGGATTGGCTTTGCCAAGTCCGCGAACTCAGTTTGTGAACTCAGTCCGCGAATTGACGGAAGTTCTCTTGCTGAGAATTTCTGCTGGGATTTTCCAAAAACTCGTTTGCGAACTCAGTCCGCGAACCTAGTACGCGAACTGGCGGAAGTCTCCTTGCCCAGATTTTCTGCTGAGTTTGGAAAACTCTGCCGGTTGTCTTAAGTTCGCGAACTTGTTTGCGTACTTGAGTAGGTTATGATCTAAAGATGTGCTCTGAACATAAAACTTAAATTACTAAGGAATGCAGTATGCAAACCGTGGATATAAAGTTCATGAGCCGATTCAATCGAATCGAATCATATTTTTTTCAATTGTGTCTTGTGTAGTTACATAAGATCTCATAGCAATTGAACAACTCTCTAACTAGTTAATTTGAGTAAATTGAACTAGTTATGGTGAAGAAGAACAAGGTTAATATGAAATGCTTATATGGTTGACCTTTTGGGTTACTATGTTGAACCAACATACACGTACACGTTTGGGCACGATTTTCACAAACCCAGTAAACGTATATCTCAAGTGTGTGTGATAAGCTAAGTTTTTGATATAACGGTTGAAAAATATTAGCTTGAATCTAAATCAGGTTTTCATCTAACGGTGAATATTGATTGCTTTGTAACTAAGGCAAAACACGGATTTGAAGACTATATATAGGAGACATCTAGCGTTGGGCAAAACTAATCCCCACACATCTGTGTGATACTAGTGCGCTCGCTAGAGTTGATTCTCCTTTAACCTTTGGTTTTCTTCTTAAAACCAGGTTAACGACTTAAAGACTTCATTGGGATTGTGAAGCCAGACCGATACTACTTTTATCGTAGTTGTGTGTTCTGATCTTGCATCTTCTATCGTACGAGTACAATCTTTGATTGGCTTGAGATCGTGAGAGTTCTCCAATAGGCAAGATAAAGAAGTCACAAACATCTTCGTCTCACTGTTTGTGATTCCTCGACGTCCTCTTGTGTATTCAAGTAAGACTGCTGAGAGGTGATTGATTAATCTAGGCTGTTCTTCGGGAATATAAGACCGGATTATCAATTGGTTCTTGTTCACCTTGATTTCATATCTTAAGACGGAACAAAAACCTAGGGTTTTTCTGTGAGAAACATATTTATTCTTTGATAGACTTTTCTGTGTGAGACAGATTTGTTTATTATCAAGTCTGCGATTTTGGGTTGCAGCAAATCTTGGTTGTGGGTGAGATCAGCTAAGGGAACCAAGTACGCAGTATCCTTCTGGGATCAGAGGCGTAGGAGTACAACTGTACCTTGAATTAGTGGGAGACTGATTGGGGTTCAACTATAGTCCAGTCCGAAGTTAGCTTGGAGTAGGCTAGTGTCTGTAGCGGCTTAATACAGTGTGTATTCAATCTGGACTAGGTCCCGGGGTTTTTCTGCATTTGTTGTTTCCTCGTTAACAAAATTTCTGGTGTTTGTGTTATTTCATTTTCCGCATTATATTGTTTATCTTTATAATTGAAATAATACAGGTTGTGCGTTAAAGTTTAATCGATTAGAGATCCGACCTTGTGGTTGTTGATTTCATTGATTAACACTTCGACATTGGTCTTTGGTACCGTCAAAGTTATTCTTTGTATTTGATAAAGACTCGCTATTGTTTTAGCTTGAGTAAAAATCAAATCAAGAGATAGATATTAACTCCTTGAGATACTTTTATCTAGATTGAGTCTGACTGTCTAGTTGATTCTCTAGCAAAGTATTTTGGAGTTAGTCCATACATATTGCTAAGCAAAATACTGGGTGGTGTTGTTAGACCCCCGCTTTTTCAGTTAGTGATCAAAACTATAAGTCTTGATTTCTTGTCTACTATAGCTAAGGTCTCAGACTAGGATAGAAAGTGTAGTTGAGTTCAAGAACTCCATAGCAATCATCATACAAGACGAAGGACTACTCAAGGAACCTGTGGATCTTCATCGACTAAAAGGTATGTGGAGACTTGAACTTATCTATCACTCAAAAGTCTATTTATCTCCTATCTTGAGACAAAAGTCGTTTTGCTATATAGACTTAGATTATACACATTTGCTATTTCGAGCCGAGTTTATCTCGCCTATCTATTTCTCGAAATATGTGTTGGTAAGCTTTCGCTTTAGCCAAGTTCATCTTTACCTAGTGACGAAAGTCATGACAAGTTTCAATCACTTTGAAAATTGCTTACTTTGATGAAAAATAGTTTATGAATAACAATTATAGAATATCAACGTCCTCTAAGAATGTTTCAATGATTGAAATGAGAGTTTAGATTATATAACCATTGGAGGATATAAGCATTGTTGTGGAAACACATATATGTATAAGTTCTTATTCCCTGAACCGAAGTTTGTGAACTTTGTTGATCAAGAGAACCGGAATGGTGGCGTGAGCCAAGTCCGCGAACTGGCGGAAGTTCTCGACCCGAGAAATTCTGCTGGAGTTTGTGAACTCCGTCCGGGAACTTAAGTCCGCGAACCCAGTCTGCGAACTTGAGTAGGTTATATCTAAAAACGATGTTTGTGAACTTATTCTTATATAAACTAAGGAATGCAAATTGCAAACCGTGGCTATATAGTTCATGAACCGATTCGAGTGAATCAAATCGTTTTTGCTTCAATTGTGTCTTATGTAGTTACATCAGATTTCCTTGCAATTGAACAACTCTCTAACTAGTTCATTTGAGTCACTTGAACTAGTTATGGTGAAGAAGAATATGGTTGATATGAAAGTGATCATATGGCTAACCATTTGGTTGACTATTATTGAACCAACAAATGTACAAGTTTGGGTACGGTTACACAAGCCTAGAAACGTGCATTTCATTTGTGTGTAACAAGCTAGTTTTCGATCTAACGGTTGAAAGATATTAGCTTGAATCTAATCAGTTTTTCATCTAACGGTGAATATTGAATGCTTTGTTACCAAGCTAACATTGATTGCAAACCCTGATTTGAAAGACTATATAAGGGAGAGATCTAGCAACTGGGAAACCTAATCCCCACACCTTCTGTGTGATACCAGTTGTGCTAAGCTAGAGTAGATTCTCCTTTAACCTTTGGTTTCTTCTTCTAAACCAGGTTAAAGACTTCATTGGGATTGTGAAGCCAGGCCGATACTACTTTCTTGTAGTTGTGTGATCTGATCTTGTTGTTTCTATCGTACGAGTATAATTGTAATAGTTGGCTTAAGATTGATATCTCCGATAGGCAAGATATAAAAGAAATCACAAACACTTCGTCTCATCGTTTGTGATTCCGCAATATCTTTTTTTCCCTGCGTCGATTAAGATTATTGTGAGGTGATTGATAATACTAGGCTATTCTTCGGGAATATAAGTCCGGTTTATAATTGGTTCATGTTCACCTTGATTTATCAAAAGACGGAACAAAACTCGTAGGTATATTCGTTGGAGATGGATTTATCTATTAACGTAGACTTTTCTGTGTGATACCGATTTGTTTATTAAATTCTTCGACTTTGGGTCGTAGCAACTCTTAGTTGTGGGTGAGATCAGCTAAGGGAATCAAGTATGTAGCATCCTGCTGGGATCAGAGACGTATGAGCATAACTGTACCTTGGATAAGTGTGAGATTGATTGGGGTTCAACTACAGTCAGACCGAAGTTAATTTGGAGTAGGCTAGTGTCTGTAGCGGCTTAATACAGTGTGTGTTCAATCTGGACTAGGTCCCGAAGTTTTTCTGCATTTGCGGTTTCCTCGTTAACGAAATTCGAGTGTCTGTGTTATTTCTTTTCCGCATTATATTTTGTTATATGATTGAAATATCACAGGTTGTGCCTTGCTCAATCAATTAGAATATCCGACCTTTTGGTTGTTGATTTAAATTGATTGACACTTGGATATTGGTCTTTGGTATCATCCAAGTTATCTCTCTAGTATTTGATAAAGACTCGCAGATTTCTTTTTGCTTGAGTATATATCAAATCGAGAGATAAAGATATAAACTCTTTGATATACTTTTTATCTAGATTGAGTCTGACTGTCTAGTTGATTCTCTAGAAAGTATATTGGAGTTTGTCCATACAAATTGCTAAGCGAAATATTGGGTGTGGTTGTTGTACCCCCACTTTTTCACTTTGGATGCTTGGGAAGCTGGAACGCTTTGAAGTTGGAGCAGGTTTTGTGGTTGTATCTCTGGTAAACCCTCACGAGACTATAACTTGTCCACTAGGGACACCTAGGGGTTTAAAGGCATGTTGCACATGCTAAGTGCAACCGTAATCTCAACGACATGGAGTTGTTGTATTTTAGATAGTTTGCTCGAGGACTAGCAAAAGCCAAGTGTGGGGGAATTTGTTAAGTGCATATTTTGCATATATGTAGTGTCGAATTCATGCTAGTAATTGCTATATATTCTTGCGAATTATTGTATATTACTTTTGTTTTCTTGTTTTTGTGTTTCATTAGGTGAATCGTCCAAAAGAAGTGAATATGCACTTATGTGTGCAAAGAAAGAAGTTAGCTACAAGTGGAGAAGGGCCAAAGACCAAGCGGAACTCATTCGAATCGAGAAGTACTTACTGTCACATTAAAGAGAACGAGAATACGAAGCCAATGGCGAAAGAATGGGGCCAATCCGGTATCATACGAAAAAGTTATGCACCGAACAAAAATGATGCAGAAAATTACACTGTCAGTCTTCTAAGATTGACAGTTGGAAATATTTACTAAAGACACCAGGGAAATGGATCAGGGCTGCCACCTTCTTCCAACACAGTAATATTCCTCCTCTCATCGGTTCACGACCAGTTTTCCGGATTGAGGAGTGGGACGTTTTGTAGATATCAGAACTTGCAGGTATATAGGTTGGCAGCGATGGATGAAGACTGCTCGAGCTTAGCTGCATATGATTGACAGGGAAAGACGAAAGATGGGCTTATCCTAAAACCTTGTATCGAGCAGAGCTAGTGGTTGATGAAGTCTCGGCTCTGGAGCAAAGGAATCAGTCGAGACTCGATGGGTTGATAGCTCACTATCGATGAAGATGATGCTGGTGAGATAGCAGTGATGATTGATCGACGACGGAATATATTAAGAAGGAGCTTCAGTGGTTGTATGTTGCCTGTGGGTGCTGTTGTGGCTCCAATAGGAAAGTAATGATCGAAACTAAGATGGAGAAGGAACATAATTGTGCTGCTGTAATGATTATCGGTGATCAGTGATGATTGGCAGAGAACGACAATGGCAGGAGTTGAACAGGAAGGTGTTGTAGGTACTGCCATTGGCAGTGACGTGAGGATTAGCAAGTCAGAGAGAAGAGGAGTTGTGTTGTAGTGGTCGCTGCCATTATCATGATAGATGGACTTCCGGGAATGTGATGGAGAAGCGATCGAGAGATGGAGAAGCTCGAGTAATATGGGCTAGATGGTCTCGAGGAAATGGATGAGTATTGAGTTGCTGTCATTATTGATCGGAAGTAGATGAAGGAAGGTATAGAGAATGATGGGAGTCGTATGGAAGTGGAGTTCGAGCTAGGGAGCTAACCGGAGAAGCTAGAAAAGAGATGTTGGAATTCAGGGAAGATTATGGTGTGGTGTTTTAAACCGTATACAACTTCAGGGAGGCTTACGGTGGAGTTTTCCAGCCGTAGCAAAACACAGTTGAAGATACGGGTTAAAAACCCCACCGTATGCAATCACAGGTAGAAAATCTGGTCGAGAGAAAGAATTGAACTGTCAGTCTTCTGTGACTGACAGCTACACAAGGAAACGGGCTGGACTATGCAGTTCTGTGAGGCCAATAGCAAGATTTCTTTAAGGGATTTCCGAGACAGGATTTGGGCGTGGGATTTATGGAATGTGGACTCGTTTTGGAAACCAATTTCTACCCCGATTCTTGCACGGGTACTACTACAACTTGGAGACTATTTAAGCCACTTCTTAACCTAAACATCTAATATCATATATCATATCACATATCTCATAATACACTTTTGTTCTTCATCAATATTTTAGGGTTTACCCCTTTAGGGGGAAACTAGGTAATTGTCTAATCATGAGAAGCTAAACTTTTATTGATTAAGGATGAATTCAATGATCTAACGTGAAGCTTTATTATTGTACAAGTTTGTTATGAGTTTTAATCATCTTATCGTTTGTTTTCACTGCATCTAATGTTTATGAGTGGTTCTTAGATTGATTTGGGATGCATACTAGATTAGTCTATTGATTGTTCTATTGCTAGTATTGAGTTAGGAGATAAGTAATCGTCGAATAATTCATACACAAGTAGTAATCGCGAGACCTTGCAGAGGGATTCTGTGGAGCAATTGCGAGTGAAGATAACACCAACAAGTGAACCTTGAGATAAAAGTTTAACTACTGTGATCAACCTAATTCACAAAACCTAAAGTGTTCGATTGGATTACACCTTGAGTGAGCTAATAATTGGTGGTTCAGTTGGATATAATATGATATTGGAGAGCTTCCGTATCCGTGGTAAAAGGAGTTTTGGGGATAGCACTGAGCTAGCTGATATTCTACGGTTGGTGATGAATGGTTCTAACGAAGATAGATAAGTATACTAATCCATTTATCGCTTGGTAACGGCGAAGGATTCCTTAATCATCTCTTTCTTTTATTTGTTATTACTTTTATTTTACTTGATCAAACAATCCTCCTTGTCTTTTATTATTTTGCTGAATTAAATAACATATCAATTACACAACTCTCTGTGGGAACGATTCTTACTGCCGCTATATTACCAGTTAATTAGTGGAAAATATCTTGATTAATTTGTTGCGCTTACGACACGCATCATGCACCCACTTCTTCATCACTACTAGAGTCTTCATCATCACTATAAAGTTTTATTTTTGCTAAGAAAATCACAAACCCTAGTTTTTTCCTTTTTCCCTCTACTTCTTCTTTCCCTCCAAACCTTAAAAGAGGAAATGAATTTCTACTCTAATCCTAACACTATAATCAAACTCAAACACTAATTAATTTAACTAATACCAACTTAATTAATCATCACTAATTTAATAAGGGTATATTAGGTATTAACATAAATAGTGGATAAGGGGTTTCTATGAGTTATTACTTAATGACCCTATTTTGTCATGTAGCTATAGGCCCCAATTAAGTGGCATGGGCCCCAATTTAGCAAGGATATATATAGCTTCATATTGAGATGTATTCCGGAATTGAAATATTAATTTTGGATTGGTTCGAAGCCTTCATATTGGTTTTTTTTTTTTTGATGGAAAGATGAATATATAAACTAGCAAAGATAGTACATAAGCTTTACAATTTCATTTCTATCAAAAACATTAGAGATAGTGCTAGAATGCTTGATTTTTTGTCGTAATTTCGTAGACAAATGTTGAAGATTCTTTATTCTTGCTTCCTTGGCGATTTGATCCGCTGCCGAATTGTATTTTCTCTTTGTAAACTTTACCTGAGTTTGAGGAAGATCTTTTAAGATTTTCTTGGCTTCTTGAACTGTGTTTTCGGCTGTCCACGAAGGGTTTGTGTTTTCCTTGTTGATGCAGTCTGCCAAGGCTTTACGATCGGTGAATATTGAAACGCTAGACAAAACGTTTTCTTTTAGCCATCTGACTGCTTTTTTGTAAAGCCTTCATATTGATGAATATTTTAATTTTGGTAGTTGGAAAAACATTACGCTACTCTTTTTATGTTGTAACTTAGATTTCAATAACCTTATTTATTTTATTTATTTTTTCTTGTTAAATATTTACCTATTTATGTTTTTCTTTTTTGAAAATCTATAAATCCACCCGCATCCAATCTGTTATCTGTTTACCCGCGGGTGTCAAATATGACGGGGGATTGGACGTGGGTGACAATCTCAAATCTGCCACTTAGATGGATTGGACGCAGATGTTACCAAATTTGAATTTACCCACCTGTTGCTCACTCCTAGTCACGATAAAATTAGAGATAACACGGTGCGTAGCTAAACCAAAGGATTCTCCAATCTAGAGTGGACTTGTGGGATGGCCTATTTCATGAAGAAATTTTTGCTCTCGAACAAATTTTCTTTCCCGTTGGAGAAAATAAGTTTTTGCCTATTTGGCACTTTTACTTCCTTGCAAATCCTAACTCTGTCATTGATGTTTCAAGATTCATTGAAATGTTTTTCTTTTCCGTATGAACGAGCGAATTAGATGCGGAAGCATATTGTTGCTGCAAATGTTTGTTGATCCCACATGAATAAACTCGAATAAGCCAAAAAAAAATCTTACTAGTATTTGAAAAAACTCATGATGAACAAATAAAATGGTATTGATGGAAACCGTTAACTATTACAGATGTTCCTCATACATATACATACAAAAGGAGACAATAAGTAATGACAGGACAGTTGTTTAACAGAAAACGGAGACAACGTCAAAAAAATCAAGTGAAAAAACTGATTGTGACTGACTATTCCTATAATACACCCATGCAGACCAATACATGCAGATTGAATGGGTTTGAGAATACATAGAATAAAAGGCACCCCTGCAAACTGGCAAGCAGTAATCTGAGAAAGAGAGTAAAAGGAAAAAAGTACCCCCTCTAAGAAGCAAACACAAACAAACTAAGTTATGAGAATAAAACTACTAGTTGATGCATAAGAATAATTTGATATACAAAATGAAGCAATTAATCCCAAACAAGTGGTGAGAAGCTTGAAGAAGATAGGTTATAGAAAAGTCCCTCTGTAAACAAATCTGTCAATTGATCCTCACTGAAAACATGAATCACCTGCAAGAATCCACTCTTAACCAGCTCCTTAAATGCTCCACTTCTGTGTGCTTGGTTCTGGCATGGAACACAGGTTTAACAGTCAAAAAGTTAGCAGATTTATTATCACAAAAGAGGGTAGTAGGACAAGCAACAAAAATATACATTTCTTTCGATACATAAGAAATCCATTGAAGTTCCGGAGCATCTACAGTCAGACACTTGTATTCATCTTCAGCTGGTGACTTGGATACAATAAGCTTCTTTTTGGAAGACCGAGACACTAAGGAAGAACCAAAAAATATAGCAAAACCTGAAATTGATCTTCTTGTGTCAAGGCAACCTGCCAACCCAAGTCAGTATAGGCTTTGAGCATTTTCAGTCACCAGCTCTAAAAGTAAGGCCTAAACCAATAATTCCCTTAAGATATCCCAAAATCCTCTTCATTTGAAGCATATGACAACCAGTAGGAGAGTGTATGAATTAACTAACATAGTTCACTCCAAAACAGATGTCAGGTCTTGTATGAGTTAAATGTTGTAAACCACCACCAAGTATTCTGTATTCAAGAGGGTGAGATATTAATTCACCATCACTAATAGATGCTCTAGGAACCTTTGCAATTGGTGTATCATAGAGTTTACAAACATGTTGGATTTTTCTAACAACTCTAAAGTATACTTAGTCTGAGACAATACTTGGAATCTAAATGTCTTACAACCTTTATTCCCAAAAAAATAACTCAGATCACCTAATTCTTTCACTGCAAATGCAGACTTAAGAGCAGCAATGAAAGAATCAATCAATAAATCTGAATTCCCGTTAAGATGATCTCATCAGTATAAAGTAAAAGAATCAACATATCAGAACCAAATGCAGAATAAACATTGAATGATGATTAACATATTCATAAGAAATAAGGAAATAACTAAACTTAGAAAACCATTGTCTTTGTGCCAGTTTCAAACCATGTAAGTTATTCTTTACGTGACAAACATAGTGAAGAAAATATTGATTAACAAATCCAGTGGGTTGTTCTATTTATTTTCAGTCAACTCATCGTTGAGAAAAGCATTGGACACATCTAATTGTTTGATGTGTCAATTGTTGGTAACAGCAAGACTAAGGACTATTTTGATTGTTGTAGACTTAACTACAAGACTAAATGTCTGTGAAAAATCTACATGATCAAGTTGATTATATCCCTAAGCAACCAACCTAGACTTGTACCTGTCTACGGTGACATTATATTTCAACTTGTTCTTATACACCCATTACATCCTAGGATACTCATATCAGGTGTACGAGAAACAAGTCCCCATGTGCCATTGTTATCTAATGCAGTCACCCCATCTTTCATACAAACCATCTATTTGGGATCTTTGAATGTAGTCTTAAATGTATTTGGCTCATTTTGACTAGACAAAAGAGATGCAAAATCACAAGGAATATGATGCTTAACATAAATGTTAGTAACACGATTCGGAAAAGCCTTAGGTTTTGAAATACCTCTATGAGATTAATTTAGTGACAATAGTTGTAGAAGGTAAAGATTCAGTAAGAGAAGGAACTTCTTCAATGAGTAAAGAATCATAATGAGAATGAGAAGGTATAGAAAAAATATAGAATTGAGTTTCATCAAAGACAACATGTCTTGATATATGATTTTCTTTGAGACTGGATTAAAACACTTGTATCTTTTATGTAAAGGACTATAACCAATGAAGACACACTTGACAGAATTATGAGACAACTTGTCTGCTCTAAAATATTCTAAAAAAGGATGACAAACAACACCAAAAACTTTTAAAAAAGAGAAATTGTGTAAAGAATGAAACAAGAGCCCATAAAGATATTTGAAGTTTAATACCTTCGTTGGTGTTCTCTTTATATGAAAAGTGGCAGTAGAAAAGGATTCAAACAAGAATTATTTAGGACAAGATGCTTTAAAAAAGATATTATTACCCATTTCAGTAACGTGGCTATGCTTCCTTTCAGCAAGATCATTTTTTTCAAGGGTTTCAGGACAAAAAATTCTTATTTGAATGCCATGAGATTCAAGAAAAAGTTGAAATGAACCTTAAATCAATTCAAATGCACCATTAGTTTGTAGGAAAGAATTTTTGTTGAAACATTTTTTATGTGAGAGTTTTTAAATGAGAAAAACATTGTTTAGCATCAGACTTGAGATACATTGGATAAATCCAATGGTATCTACTGAAGTCATTTATAAAGACAATATAATATCTATAACCAGAAATAGAAGCTACAGGAGCTGGACCCTATACATTACAATGAATTAAGGGAAAGGGTTTGCTAACATGGGAAGAAAATAAAGAAAAAAAAAAGTCTCTTCCTTTTAGCCAATTGACAAGAATCACATAAAGATAATTATGGTAAAGAACTGAGCACAATATTAATATCTGAACAATCTTTTTGGAGGGATGACCTAACCTATCATGCAAAATTCTAGAGCTTTCCGACAAACAGGTTTCTATAGAATATGAAGATTAATTAAATGAAGGAAAATAATAAATGTGATATAGCTTATTGAATACAACACCTTGAGCCAAATGAACATCAGACTACATATCCTTAATTTTATATCCATATGGATCAAACTTAAAATAACAACTATTGTCACTAGTGAATCTAACAACATATAATAGATTGTGTTTAATATATGAAACATGCAAGACATTATGTATTCTAAATCTAGTTGTTGGTGTGGACAAAACGAACTTCCAGTAAAAGCTATGTTTAGAGTCTTACCATTGCCCAACATACCCTTATACTTTCCAACATAAGAAGAATGATTTTCCAAAAAGATCTGATCTCCAGTCATATTTTTGTTACCCGGGTCAGAGAGATGATGTGCACAAGAAGAAGAAGGATCCTCACAAATAGCAGCATCAGTAATATTAAGACCAGAGAAGGCTTGCTCAACTGAAGCAATATTTGCAGAAGTAAAAGAAGTATTTCTCTTGTCAGGAGAATAACTATAAGAACATCTGCTTTCAAAGTGTCCATGTCTCCTACAAATTTGACACTCAACTCTAGAGTAGTCTAAAGATGATCTTAAAGCACCACAACTACCAATTTCACCAGACGAAAAACCAATTGAAATTGACTATTCTTAAAGTTGGAAGAATTAGTTAGTATGAGGTTTAGGCTTGAATTTATTAGCACCAACAAAATTATGGCAAGAATTAACATTTTTTATTACGAAAGGCAGAAGGATGATGAGAATCAAACATCATATTAGCATCTTGCTCTTGATCAAATAACCACTACTCATTACTCAATAGTCTTGGTTTAATTTCAGCAAAAGGGAAAGGAGAGTCACGATTTTGAGCAGAGATATCTCATAAGTGTTAGAGTATTAATTGCTCGGTCGAACTCACAAGTGTTGCTATCTCAAGATTGTTGTCAAATTTAGTTGATCAAAATTATATCTTGATTTCTAGTCAACATTTAGTCAAGTCTCATATTAGGATAGAAATGTGTAGTTGAGTACCAGACATCAATGTGTTCTACCGTTTGAAGGCGAAAATCAACCGAAGCTTTTGGAGAACTTCTTCAATAAAATGTAGGTGAAGACTAAACCATATATTTCTCAAGTTTCACCTTTATATCTATGAGGCATTATCGCATGACTAAATTAAACAGTACATGCATAATAGAAATTCCGAGTCAAGTTTATCTTGATTAATCGTTCTCGAAATATGCTAAGCTTAAGAACATTTTTTATACTTGATAAATTTGGTTAAGAACAATGTATTGTTTATGACCTAATTATGATTCAAGATTTAATCATTTAAAAATAGACTGGAACAATGATATGTGTCATTGATGTTATTCGGGAATGTTTAAAATCGATTATTAGAGAGTTATAGAACTACTGTAAATCTGTATATATGACAGTATGCATACCAGTTCACGTACTTGGAGAACCGTTATAAGTCCAAAGGTGCAGTACATGTACCGGCGTAACTATAGTTTGGCAGCAACGTTTTGGTATGCCGGTATCTATACCATAAAAAGTCTGTTGACTCGTGAACCAGGAAGGTACGCATACCTTGTATGAAAGCCGGAAAAGATCTTTTGGTTTCCTAGCCGAAAAGGCACGCATACCCAGTATGCAAACCATAAAAGATTTGTGAGTTCCTGAACGCATTTTTGTGTTAAGGGTATACATAACCGGTACACGTACCATAACTGAAATATTCACGAACAGCTATACAGTACATGTACCAGGTACACGTACTTACCTTGTCGAATATTTTCAGATGCGTCAGAATTATTTCTATAAGATAGTCGGCATTTGAAAAACTCTCTAAAACACTATGTAGACATGTTTGATCACATTTGTGACTCAAGGTTAAATTCTTAAAGTGTTATACGAAAATGGTTAAGCTTATCATTCAATTAGCTACTTTCAACTAACCTTCATGAACATGTCATTGTACACAGTTCGGCTATGGTTAATCTAACCAGATCGAGTGTATATTTTGTTATGTTAATCTCAAGTTCAGTTTTTCATCTAACGGTGATTATTGATTGCTTGATTCCAAATCTACCCTAGCTTAAATATAAAGAAAACTTGATCTCGAAAGCCTATATAAGGAGAATCTCAAGCAACTGGGATCTTTGAATCCCTGACACTAATCTTGTGTGTCCTAGTTGTAAATTATAGTCATCCTCTCATTTAAACAGTTTAAGGTTTAGCGACTAAAAATACTTCACCTGGGATTCGTGAAGCCATGTCCAACTATCTTTATCTTGATAGTTCTTGTATCCTGACCTTGCTTTGATTGTTGAGCCTTTAGCTCCAACATGCAAGATAGATAGAAATCACAAAGTTTCTTCGTCTCAAACTTTGTGATTTCATAAGTTTCTACTTTTGAGGTGAATAATAATATAGGCTACTCTTTGGGAGTCATAAGACCGGATTTTGAGGTTTGTTAGACTTTGTCTATTGCATTCGATTTCCTGCCTCACCTTGATCTTTGATCAGAACGGAAATCACATATACGCTTATCTGTGGGAGGCAGATTGGTTTGAAGTCTTCAATTGAGTTGAAGCAACTCTTAGTATGTAAAGGACGTCAGCTAAGGGAATCAATGGCGCAGAATCCTACTGGTATTCAAGAGGTGTAAGGAGCGCGACTATAATTGAATCTTTGTGACGGTTGATTTGGTCTCAACTACATTCCAGTCCGAAGTTTTGATAGTAGTCTAGCGGCTTAATACAGTTTGGTGTTCAAATCTGGACTAAGTCTCGGGTTTTTCCTGCATTTGCGATTTCCTCGTTAATAAAATTTCCGGTGTTTGTGTTATTTCTTTTCCGCATTATATTTTTATCTTTATATATGAAATATCATAGGTTGTACGTAAATCAATCAAAGTGGATATATCCATCTTTGTTTGTTGGATACGACTTGATTGATCTTGGATATTGATCTTTGGAATCCTCCAAGTACTCTCACGGAATAATTGGGTTCACAAACTTGTCTCTGTTTACATTTTGATTGTGAGAGAAAGAGATATAAGCTCTTCATATAATTCCCGATTGAGATTCATTAGGTTGAACTCTCAAAATTGTATTTGAGTTTAGTCCATACAGGATTCCTAAGAAAAAGTCGGTGGTGTATTTTGGTGGTACCCCCACGTTTTCAATAAGATTTTCTTAGAGCTCATTAAAAATGTACATAACTAGGTCAGATTCACTTATCTTTTCACCAATCGCTGCAAGAGAACTAACAATACCTTTGATTGTATGAAGATAAACCATAATCAATAAGTTTCATTTCTAAACATTACTCAATTGACGTCTTAGCAAATTCTTACAAGCAAAAAATTGATTTCTGAAACTAGTTTCAAGAAGAGTCCAAATTTCACGAGCTAGGGATAGGCCAAGAATATCACATGTGACAGTATCGGTAAAAGTATCTTTCAAACACCTTGTTATAAAATGATCAAGCTTTCTCTAATAGATCCAACGAGGATTAGGTACAACAGCTCCATCCATAAAGAATTTTTCGTGGCGGTTCTTGATGTTCACCATCAGCATAACCAAAATGATCGGTTGAAATCAGAATTAATTCAAACTGATCATGTCGTACCAAATAATTTGTAGAATCTAATTTTCATGATATAAAATTTGAAATATTGGTGAAATGTAACGAAAAATGAGAAGAAGCGGCGTTATTCATAGCAGAATGCGCGGCAGAAGAAGTATTTTTTGAGCATGCCAAAGTTTTTGAAATATAGTGTTGTTGTAAGACATGTTTCTGATATTAGTCACCATTTAAAGAAGAAATTTGATCAGAAAAATGAATCAAAAAGTAGATCTTAACATCAAGAACAACCCTAACAACTACGGAAAATATTGAAGTGATTGAAATATATATTTAATTTGTACATAGTACTAAAAAAAAAATTGAATTGATGTGCTGATTATAAAATATTGAATTGATTGAAAAGAATTTGGATCTAAACCCTGGTCTGATACCATGAACAAACTCATGATGAACAGATAAAATGGTACTAATGGAAATCGTTAATTATTACAGATACTTATCAAACATATATATTTAGACAAAAATAACAAGTAATGACTGGACAACTGTCTAACAGAAAACGATAAAGATAGATTTACCGAGATAATCTCTCACATATATCACCGAGTGAGATAGAGAAGGGGCCCACATCAGCCCATTGATGATCCAAATGTTGAGAGGGTTGGGCTCTTCTGTCGATTTCCCTCTCCTGATATGACTGTGAGTGATTATTCCAAATGGAATCACTCAACAGAAACCAAAGTCAAAAAGTCAAGTGAAAACAAATATGCCTGTGAGTGATTATTCCTAATTGTATTGATGTTAGAAAATGCATGTGTATACATGGTGATTTGCACAATTCTATCAAGATGACAATGAATAAAGAAAGAAAATAAATTTAAGGTGCAACGGACGAATTTTAGCTGCAGTTTGCGTTTTCATTCAGGCAATTGCCGATTGGCATTTGAAGCGAAGACATTGCCACCCAATGGTGTTTGACGAACAATATGTTCAACTCATAGTCGTCCAGAGTCTAAGATCATGTTTGTTTGCATCTGACTCGCGATCTGAATCCGAGTCAACCCCTGACTCGTAGCGAGTCAGATATCAGAACGTTTTTTTCAATTTTGAGTCAGATCCGACTCGATTCCTGACTCAGACCTAACCCCTCACTCGGACCCGTTTGAGTCAGGTAACAAAATACCCCTGACTCAGACTTAACCACTGACTCACACTTTTTTGAGTCAGTTGAGTCAAATCTGACTCAAACAAACATATTGAGTCAGATCTGACTCAAGTCAGGTAATTTCAGTCAGATCCAGATGACTCAAGAGTAAACAAACAAGGTGTGGGACTAATCGTTAATCCGTAAATGAGTAGGGTGTGGATTACAATCCGTAATCCCATCTTTTAGGACCATCCTGGTCAGTTCTCAAATGGGAAAAATACGGTTTAGTCCAAAAACGCGTCAAAAAGTATAATTTAGTCCATACCGAGTCAACTAGGTACAAATTAGTCCAAAAATTATTTAAAATATGGAAAATACACAAATAACCTTCCTAATTTACAATTTAGGCCAAATATTTACAGTTTAGTCCAAAGTGACTCATGATGATGTCAGCAACTTTAAATAATATAAAAATAATTAAAACCAATTTATCTTTGAACCGCTCATCCAAAATTCACAAACTTTATATATTCGGAAAGCTCTTTCCGAGATCTACAAAAAGAGTACCCATATGACTATATAATTTTCAATTTTTAAAAATGTAAATTTACACTAATGTGTACAACTATGTTTGACAAGGAATATAGACAGTGAGTTAAGTAATGCCTACGGTATCAACTACTACCTCTGCATGACCTCTAATAGTAATAAACGAAGATTCAATGAGACAACGACATCCTTGTTTGGGGCGATAAGATGTGATCGGTAACAATCTGCTTCAGTAATTATCTTTCATATGTTCTCCATCGCAAGTTGGTTACCAAATTTCAATTTTTTCAGAGCTGCAAGAAGTTGATTATTGAAAACATTGTAGATTTTATCAACACCTGGGCGTCTGTAGAAAAATATGAATATTAAACAAAAAAGTAGGCACCACTTTGTACAGATAACAAAAAACTAGAAAGTAAAGAAAAACTGCAGTTACATACATATCGTCAAGATGTTCTTTGTAAATTCCATCAAAAAGAAACATATACAAAATAATATCCAAGTTATGTCATCCCATAAGTCAACCCCAACGTATGAGATTGAAGTCCAATTTTCGACCGTAGTCATAAAATCCAGGTTAAGGGCTTCATAATTCAAAAACTATGGTCAACTTTAAAAATAATCAACATGTGCACAACTATGCACACATTAATTAACAATAAACATATGTAAAAATATCTACACATGTTGGATAAAGAGTGAACACTTTTGTAGGCAATAATGACAATTAACGAGAACTGAGAATATATAAAGCTATAAGTATGCCAAAGTGTGGATGGGGAAAAACGATTTGCTGGTTTTTCAGGAATTGAGGAGACGACCGTACGGAGGAGACTCCTCGAACCAAGCGGAATGTTAAACCTCACACAGATGCACAGCTGCAAAGGGGGTGTTTTAGATTCGAGAGATCTCTGTAGTACTCCGGCCTAAATCAAGAAAATTATCATTCCAGAGTAAATTCGGTCACAAGAGAGGATGGGTTGATCTGTAGGAGGGAAGCTGGGAAATGTGTGGAATCAATGGTAATCAAAGATTGTGGGTGTGTGAATTCTGAATGTGATAAGCTCTGAATGATTGAAATTGCTCAATTGAGAGTAGTTGCTCAATTGATGAGTTGATGATCTCGTGTTGTCGATGAGACGTGAGATTGATGATATTGTTGATACCGATACTTCAATCATAATTCAGAAACTTATTTGTATTGCTGGAATTTTTAGACACCATGACCCCATGAAGTGTGACAGTTGATGGAATCAAGGAGTGGGGAAGTGGAGATCGTGTTTGAAACAAGTTGCTCAACGTGTGGAGACTTGGTCGATTTTCCACCCACTACCTCGTGAATTCCTTCAACTGATTGCATGACTTTCTCACATTCCATCGCGTGTTTGAACACACGTGTCGTAGACCGCCAGACCAAAACCCTAAGTGATATCCCCCCAAAGTGACACGATTGACGTCTCGTGGTATGTTAGTCAATTGATGACTTCGTGGTTTGATGGGGTGATGAGTCCATGTAGTTGCTGAGTTGAACATGATGTTATGAAACTCATGAATTGAACATGTCATGAGACAGAGGTATAGTTCTTACAATTTAGTGAGCAAGTATTGCTCATTCGATGGATCGTTGAATATTGATTGTTGAACCAATATTCCTTGGTTTGAGCAAATATTTATCATCTGAGCAAGTGTTGCTCATGTGATGAATTGTTGAATATTTGATCGTTTGAGCATGTGTTGCTCATCTGATGGATTATTGGCAGCGTACCCAAAATATTAATTAGAATAACTGTCGTTGAAACGAGCATAATTAATAAAATTAATGACCATGAGGTCGTCGTAAAATTATTAAGGTTGGAATCTGGAATGATGATCCTTGGATTCAAAAACCCTAATTTGATCAATTGATGATCAATTCATGGTTCATCAGAAGTTTAACCATGGGATGAAGGAGGGAGCGCCTACATGGGACCATGGATCAACCATGTAGTGTCCACATGCTCACGTGAGCAAATACAAAGAACTCCTGAAGAGTTGACGATTTGTTGGTGAAAGAATGATTAAATGCTGGTTTAATCATTTATTCGAAAATGCTCGTCTGAGCCTTAGGTGAGAAAACCTAATTAATTATGACGGAGTGAGGGGCCGACCATGGGGTCATGAAACCGGCCATGGGTAGTCACGTGACCGCTTGATGATCACTTCATGAGAATCCAAAGTGTTTGGAAGAGTCTTGGACCTAATACGTGCAATTGTGCAAATTTAGTCAAAACTGTGAAACTTGATGGGACCGGCTTATGTACGCCAAAGAGCCAATCTTGGTCGGTCAAGATAGCGCGCTCGTGTCCCCAAGGCGTCCGCGTCTCAGTCCTGAGAATTTTGATATTTTCTGGCGTGCAATTGAGCATCCATGCGAGAAAATATGCCAAAATTAGGGTTTCGACGAAACTGAGGAAACACCATGAGATGATGGAGAATAATTATAAAATAAGGAATAAGGAGGCGTGGGACCGCCGAATCCAAGGCATGGACGGCCGGTTGTGGCCACGGTCCCGTGGTGCCTTTTCCTTAATTTTATAATATTTTGATGATTTTATGAAAAATTCATGATGTTGAGAAATTTGATGAATTTAGGGAGTTTCCATGAATTGAAGGAGTTTTCATGAGTTCAGGGAAGAAAAAAATATTAAAATAATAAAAACAAGGGCGTGTGGGACTGTTGAGGCGCGGCCGGCCGGCTAGGGCCCGGTCCCACGAGTATTCATAATTTTTAATATTTTTTTAGGTATTTTTCATTATTTGAGGGAATTTTTCCTAATTTGAGAGAAATACCATGAAATCAAGGAATTTGATGAATTAAAGGAAAATAAAAATAATAATAAAACAAAGGGGCGTGTGAGACCGGCTAGGGCATGGCCGGCCGGCCAGGGCCCGGTCCCACAAGTTTTCATGATTTATTTTATTTTATTATTATTTAGTGATTTGTGCAAAATATCATGAAATCAAGGAGTTTTTTCATGAAATTAGAGAAATAATAATAATAATAATAAAATAATGAGGAACCGTGAGGTGTGGGGGTGGCTGGGACCAAGGCATGGCCGGTTGGCCAGCGTTCACGCCCCACACTTCTTTCCTTAATTTTATATTATTTTTTACGAATTTATGAAAATACCATGAAACCGACGAGTTTCCTCGAGACGAAGGAGATTTGATAAAATGAGAAAATTTTCATCAAATCTTGGAAAATAATAAAAATACATTAAAAATATAAAATTGGCGTGGGATTGACCACGACACGGTCGGTCGGTCGTCTTTCCGTGCTCCCATCACCCTGGTCAATATTTTTAATTATTTATTATTTTCTTCCCTATTTTGCATAGGTTCATCGTTTCGTTGTATTTTGAAATACTCGTTCGTGCGGTGACTGTTAGTGTATCGTCGTTGAATACACTTTCACCATTTGAATCGGGACTTACTTAGAGGTAGCTCAGACGCCCGGTTGTTGATTATTTATTACTAATTGTGGAATTCAGTGGAGAATAATTCACAAAACTGAGTAATAAGATGTTTATTATTAATTCATAGGATCAGCTGAGGACTCGACTACGAATTCAGAATAATAAAGTGAGCATTACCATTCCATGGGATCGTAGATTCGACCATAGAATCGGAGTAATTAAGATTTATCTATTACCATTTATGAGACCAGTTGTGGATTCGATCATGAAATCGGAGTAATGAGATAATATAGTTATTGTTATTCTATGAGATCAAGCCATGGATTCGATCATAGAATCAGAACAATTGTTTATTTCCATTCCATGGGACCAGTCGTGGATTCGACCATGGAATAGGAGCAATTGTTATTTCCGTTCCATGGGACCAGTCGTGGATTCGACCATGGAATAGGAGCAATAATAGATTATTCTAGGAATTCATTAGTGAATGTCACGTCAGAATTAATCTTAATTAGGAATAATTAACTTTGTGGCTCTATACTAGCAGAGCAAGCTGTCTAGGAGGATTAATTATCCCGATATGAGCTTGTCAGTAAGTCATATCCTTTATATAGTCAGGGTAAACTCGTTGTTTGTTCCTAAAGACGTTATCGCTCTATACTAGCAGAGCAAGCTGTTTAGGAGTCGTCCATCTCGTGATACTATACAGAAAAATCACTGAAAGTGTTCAGTATTCATGAGATATGCCGTTGTCCAGTTGTGAGATTACATATCTACATGTACTCCGAGAGAAAGTACTCTCCGTTGAGAATTCGATGAGAGACTCGTGTCTCAATACTCACGTCTGATTGCTGGATTAGAGCTTCGTATAATTATGAGTTTACGATTTTAGCCCTTGTCGAAAATCCACCATCTACATTAAGTCGCCTGCTTACTGAGAAAAGTTGTGTTCCTCAGTCAGCATTAAATGGTGATTTTCCGGCCATAAATAACAATACCAGTAATTGAACTTAGTCGTAATTTGAGACGTTTCCGGATTTAGAGAGCATGAACAAACCACGACTTGATGAAGGCTTCAATGTCATGATTGGAGTGTCGTTTGATGAGCATAAAGTGGTAGCATCGCTGATTTGGTGATAGAACCTTGGTCGTTTAGGATTCGCGGGCCGGGCCCAAGAAAGGAATCCGTTTTAGCACGAACGCTCGTTCGTTCGTTAGTTTAAGAAACAACAAAATAGACCTGAGTCTAATGATAAAAATTTTGTCTACGAGATTTCACGAAAAACAAAATTTTATTTTATAAATATGTGAGATTTCACAAAGTGGAATAAACTCTCGTTTCAAAGGTGAAAGTTTTTTTTTTAAAATAGACATGCGTCTGTTAGTAATAAAATTTTGTTTATGAGCTTTCATGAAAAAAATTTATCTCCAGCTTTCAGAAATCTTTGAGAATATACTCTCGCTTCAGAGACAGATGCTCGTGCGAGGGAGCAAAAATATATATATATATATATATATTTTCCAAATTTACGTGAGTTTCACGTTAAATATTTATATAGTTTGTAAAATCATGTTTTGACTTTGAACAACTGTTGAATGTAGACCATTATACATGGTAAAATAATGTCTATATGTAAGTTTTCACAATCGTAGAATGGATGTCTGTCCAGATTTTGAGAAACCAGTGAATGTTCACATTGTAAAATTTACGTGGGTTGTTCACGGTTTTATGAAAATCATGTCAGAATTTTGCTCGTCTTAGAAGGTTTGAAGGAACGAGCAAGATTTGAAGTATTAACTCATGTACTGTTAGTGGAATCGTAAACATGTAAGAGTTGAAAGTTACCATTTTTCTAGACGCTGATGTGAGCATCTTTATTCCATGATTCGTTGTTTTGTTGAATCTTGCGCTTTGAATGATGCACTGAATGTTATGCATCTGTCACAACCACTTTGCAAGAATGAATGACTCCCATGATGACACTTTCAAATACGATGTTTCCAGGGATGACATCTCCGCGGGTGCAACTTCAAGAAATGGTACTTCTGGGACCTATGAATGATGGTGAGAGATCCTTCGTACTGAGTTGTAATCCTGGTTATTTCATCAACTATACCACCGGATGATCGTGTAGTGAGGTTTCAGATCAATGTATACTCCTCGGAAATGGAAGAAAGTCTTCGGGGCGGAGCATCCAGAAGTAAGGACTACAGGATGTTAGCAAATGACGTGCAGTCCCCAGTGGTGAGTTGTTAGCGCTCCTTGTCTCATGACTTTTTCCTTCCCGTGCAATTAGGATCACGAGACCAAGGTTTTGTTATTTCTTTTCAGACCTTTTCTCCATCGATTGACGGTCTTCAACTTGTTCCCATGCGAACAATTCAGGAATGCAGTACTGATGAAGAAGTCGATGTACATATCTCTTTCGTGCAGGTGATCGTGGCATCTCCTTGAATGAAATAATAATAATTTTGTTGATGAATCCAGGAAGAAACCATTGTATATAAGAAGCATGTTGATGAAGCGCACTCTTCTTTGGGACATGGGAATATGGAGAATTCCCGAAATCCCGAACCGAATGGAGATAGCGGTGTTGTCAATGGAGATTCTGGCATTGTCGAGGCTTCAAATGATTTAGAGACTCCATTAGTAAGTATATCTCCTGTAATTTTTTCAAATAAGTATGATATCGCTGATTCTTGAATGAATGAATGAAAATCCATGTGAATATGTGGATAACTTTGCCGAAATACGTCACCAGAAAATTTCAGACTTCAGATTTTACTAGAAACGATGTAGAATCCTTGTCCGAAGTCAGATTTTCTCGGTTTGCATATGTATCTTCAAGCCCAGGAAATTTCCAAGCTTTAACATAGAATCTTTTTGAAGTTTGAGCATGTTTAGGGACTGAAAAAGGCGAAATAGTGAACTTCCAGGAGACCTTCAGAAATTTTCCAGATTGCATGTTGTCAGATGTTCTGGACACATCTGTTAGCTCGTTCATCCAATTGCTATGAAATTTTGATATGTTGTAGAAAACATCCATACAAAGAGAATGGTATATGACCCAACCTTAAATTCCTTACCAATTGCTCCCAGTTCTCCGTTGAATACAGGGAAGTGTAAAATCTTTTCAGCTGAGCTTGTTTGAAAACGTGTTTCATGACTTCTACACTATTTGCGCATGTCTTGGGTGCATAATAAGTAAATTATATGATGTTAGTTCACTTACATTCTGAATTTTATGGTTGTGCTGGGTTTCCACGCTTGAATCATTCTAATCCCATGTAATCTTCACATTAGGTGCCAAATGCTGAAGTTGGGAATAACGGATCCAACAATGATGACTTGAGAAACCATGGAGCCGTTGATAATGAGACCTCCACCCCTGTACCTAAAGGTCATGGAACGCTTGTTTTTGATGTCGTGGAGGTGACTGAAACTCCAATTTTGCGTGAGATGGTGGAACCCGAATCGAGAATGGAAGAAGCTGCTCCAACCGAAGTTGTTCCTATGTTTGCTGACGTTGCTCCAACGACTGAGAACCAGATAATAGTGCATGAGTATCCCAACACAGGGACTTCTTTTACTCCTATATTTGGTGAGATACTCCAAGGATCCGGAGCATAGTTATTTCTTGACGAGGCAAGTAGAAGCCATCTTGCGTGTTATAAATGATATCCGCATCGCAGCTGGAAATACTGTCACCCGGGATGTACTCTTTGATTGGGAGTACAACTTGAAGAAAGCTGAAGAATTTGGCTTCAATCTGAAGTGGCTTCGTCAAAAGATTGATGATATCAGGAAAGCAGTGGAAGGTGACACTCCTTTCACTACCAGTGATGTCGTGTTGAAGAAGATGAATGAAGTTGATGAGCTTACCAAGAAGGTGGAGGCGGAGAAAGCTGCTTTGCAAATCTTGGAGGATGCAGAAAAGCAGAAATCTTATTTTGCTGACTTTCTTTAGTTTTCTTTCCATGATATCTTGAACCTTGGACTTCTGAGAGATGTGAGGTTTTACTCTGGTCTTGATTGGTTTTGGATTGTGAAATCGATCGTCTTGACAGTGGACCGTCAGGCATTTTGTCAAGTCTCCCCCTTTCGTTTTCCCTTCTTCTAGTGAGACGTAGATAGAGGACCCAGGTAGAAAAATTGATGCAAATACCTAGGTGGTTGAAGTTGGAGGTACCTTGATGAAGGATTTAGCGGAAGGACCTGGTGGACATTGATCGACTGTAGAGGTTATGAATCCCGTCTAAGAATCGCTGCTTGCATGTTATATGCTCTGGAAGCTGTAGGAACCTCATACGACGTCGGAATTCGGTGCTTGACCCCAATTTTTCGAATCCAAGAGACTGAGTTATTACATGAGAAAAGAATCACTCAATTTGGAGTTTCATAGGTCATCCAACGAAGCGTGCACATTTGTACTTTGTAATCCCGTACAAATTTTTCAGATGTCGTAGACCTGACGGTAAAGGCCATATCTTTCAGCTCGTATGTCCGATTGATGCGCCCTTTTGGTATGTTGTAGAAGAGACATAAACTAACATATTTTGTTGAGGAAGAATTGTCCCATTACTCACCCGTTGGTATGTTTTTGTAAACCCATGTCCTAAAGCATGTTGCATCTCATTTGTAGAGGTGATGAGAACATCTTGTAGAAGCGTTTGGTTTGTGCTCGTCTGTCGTGCAAGATTTGGATAGAATGTTTTCATGTTTACATATCTTGATATGAATCATTAGGGCTTGAATAATTATGATCCATAGAGTAACGCTTCAGAGAATGGATAGTTGATGAAGTCGGTGATGTTGCTCCTGAGACCGTTGCTGATGCTGAGACCATGGACGGAGTTTCTCCAGAGACTGAAAGTGATAGTCTTTGCTTTTCATCCAATGAGCCTTTACATGAACGAACCAATTAGTGAGTTGAGAATACCTTAGATGAAGGTGTACAAGGATTTCAACCCAAATCCTCCTGAATATGACTTTACTGTGAAGTGGATTCATCATGGAATCGATGTTGTTGCGCGGTAGATAGCATCAACAGTTTTCATTCCGGATATGACTGGTGAAGAGAGGAAGTTCCCCAGTCGTGCAGGGGATTTTGATGTACAAGGGTTCCGTTTGACGACTTTTCATGGAATCACATCAGGTTGCAATGACTTGTTATGTGGATAACATTTATTGAAATATATTGGATTGATATTTCCAATAAAATCAAGTCCTCAGTGCATCCCTCATTCACTTATCAGAGTTGAAGGAGTTTGTAGCATTCATTGATGAATGATGTTGCATTTGCTTCAGAAGTCTTATCATAGGATAGTGAAGGCTTATCGATTGTAATTCAGCTATACTTTGATCGTGTCGATGTTGAACCAGTGTGTCACGTCAAGATATTGTGTTGAAGCCATATGCGCCAATGAAAAGGGTGTACTCTTTGATTGGGAGTACAATTTGAAGAATTCTTGGATGCTTGAGCATTGAAGTGTCGAATTTCTTATGCTTGATCGTCTCGGCTCAGTGTATCTTCTGTCGATTCAGCATTCCGCTGCGAGGGATTCAACACTTGTGCAGACATCAGAGATTTCTGATACTCGTGGACATTCCTACAAGTCTGTGGAGAAATTCCTTAAGTGTTCTTTTCGATGCTTCCGTCATCTCTCAGTAGTGAATGTCTCGGTGAGATGCTCGATTCGAAGCGGTGTCAGATTCAACCACTTGGTGAAATACTAATGCGGTGAGGCTACCATTCATGACGTATTGCAGAGTTGCTGACAAAATTGAGTCCCCATTCTAGGATATCATGTGAGGAAATAAATGACATAGACATGGAAGGAATGAGACTTGCCTGAGTTCAGAACCTCTTGATGAATGTCTATGCATCTTTTGCAGGTTCTTTCTTCAACCTCGTCAAAGCTCGAAATTTCTCCAAGTGCTCTAATGATGGGATGACAAGTAGCTTATTGTCGAGTGATGGCAGCGGCTCTGAGGGTTTTTAGTAGAAGGATGTTGATGACGGTGTCAGCATCGATCAACATTCTTTCGAATTCATTTCCTATGAGATGGACTGGTAATCAGTCCCCAGTCGTGCATCTCCTTGTTTGTTGATGCATGGTTGAGGTTTGTGCATTTCAGGATTGGTTATCCTTTCTTTGCACTTCTGAAGATCCTGAGAGATTGGAGAAGTATGCTTTTGCTGTGGTGCTTCGGCTTTCCTTCTGCTTCCTTCAGCAACAATGTTCATGAAGGTTGGAGGTTGTACTGATAGTTGATCAGACGCCTGCTACCTCGAGTCTCTCGCGGCTCCTCAACTTTTGTAGTTTTTGCTCTTTCCAGTAAAGCGGGTGCAGTAGTTGCCGACCTCTTCGCAGCTTCGTGAAGCTCTGAGAAAGTCTAGAATCGAAGGTTCTCCAGCAAGGCCCTGTAGACCGGGAGCATGCCATTGATGCACAAGTCCACCAGTTGTTGCTCTGTGACGTTTGGGTCATGACAATCCAGGGCTTGGACTCTGAACATTTTCACATAATCATTGGGATTTTCACTGACCCTCTGAAACATTCTTCCAAGGTCGGAGAGGGTGACTTGTTCTGACACGAAGAAGTATTTCCTGTAGAATGCGTTAACCATTTCTCCCCAATTGTTGATAGTCCCTGGTGCGATGTTGTTATACCATGTGTATTCTCTGCCTTTCAGAGACTTTGAGAATTCCTTGAGACGAACGACATGATTATGTTCATGTTCTCCCAGGGCTTTGATGTATTTTCAAAAGTTGTTGTAGATAGTGGTTTTAAAACAGGGTTCTTTTCAGACTTGTGAAGATAGATTTTTTTTTTAAAACTTAGAAATGTAACAAATTAAACAAAGTGATGTGAATTTTTATGGAGAAAAATAGAGGTGAAGATTCCACCATTCAACAATATTTATGTAATGTTATTTAATTTTTAATTATGAAAATTAAACAACTGATTTGATTCTTAATAATTGCCAAAAGCAGATTTCCAAAATATCAAATGTTAGTCGCAAGCATAATGCATCAAGAGTATAAAACTAAGCATGCATTATCAAGAGAAAATACAATTGATTAAAAAAACCATTTAAATCATTTTTTTTCAATGCAATTAATCATATAAAAATATTGCAAAAATTAAATAAATAACAATTACCACATAAATATTGTGTGAATGGCTTCCTCCGTCACCCCTGGGATTGGGTTTAGCTCATCATGGTGTAATACATCTCAAAAGATTTTATTAATGCTCAAAAGTTGATTACAAATGATAATAGAAGAAAATCGTTTTAAGACCGTCTTTGCGACACAGAAGCGTCAGGTAACAACGGCACTGAAGTGCTGTAAGCACAACACCTAAGTCGCGGAAAGGAATTGAATTGTCGGAAATTGCGACACTTCACGACTCTCCTGGACTGTACAATGTTCTTCGTTCTTGGCTGAGCAGCAGCAGAACTTCTTCGCCTGTCGACCTCTTCTTTTGATTCTCTCGGCTCTAACTCTCTCCCAATGACTTGCCAACCTCTTTTCGACGAATTAGGCTAGTATTTATAGTGTTTTGGAGCCCAAAAATACTAACATCAATGCGTATAATTTCCCATTAATCCTCTAATTGCTCGCTGCCCAGAAATAGGAATAATTACCAAATTTAGATTCTCCACACGTTAACTCACTCCCTGTACGCTCCTAATCAGCTTCTCCACGCCTCAGAAGCTTTCCCGCGCCTCCACATCACTCCATGCATAGCAGAAACACGATTGAGCTCGTGTTCAGTTCACGTTGCTCTGTTTTGAGCTCGTGAATTAAAACGAGCTTTCCAGCCAATGTCGATCAAATTCGATGCCCAAAATGTCTTCCCTATGTCATATCACATCTTTATGCCAATTTTCAGCGATTGAATCGCATTCCAACTTCTTCATTTTCTCGATCAAACATCATGCAGAACTGTTCTTCGTTTCCCGCCAATTTTCAGTTTTCAAACGAAGAAGAAAGGGTGTCCCCCTATCCTGAACTGGGGTGCGAATAGCAGCTGCCTTGGGGTGACCTGGGGTGCCCCTTAGTAATTAGGTTACCCCTTATCCAAAAGCGAGAGTCCGAATAACAATTGTCCTCCGGGTGCCAAAATCAACTTTTCGAGCCGAATTTTCCAAAAAATACCTACAAATACATAAAATAACAAAATTAGTACAAAATCGAGTGCCAACAATATATAGTATTGAGATCAAATTAGACACAAAAATGTGTCTATCAAATACCCCCAAACTTATTATTTGCTAGTCCTCGAGCAAAATTTATTCTTGAAAAGTGACCGAGTTAATCTCGGGTGGGTTTATCAGAGTTGTACCCACAAAAACCAATACTCCAGACCCTAGCCATCTACGCAGAACCTTGGAAAGCACTAAAGAACCTCCTTGGTTGGCATACAATTATTGACTCTAAGAGGAAGAACCCTGATGCGAAATTCCAATTGTTGTACACGAGTTTGCACTCAAGCATACTAAAATTCATATAAGTGACAGAGCTCTACTAAGATAGTTTCACAATGGACATCATACTCGGAGTCAGACTAATCACATGAAAAGAAAAATGTAGATGGTTGAAAAGTGAACGGTGTTTCTCATATCTGTCTGAAGGCCTCTGCCAAGATGAGCCTAACCTAAATGACTGAGATACCGGTCTGACTAATATTAACACACTGGCATATACAAGGGAACCAGTGGTCAATAACTTAAATCTAGATCAACAAACTGGAAAATACAAGGGAACCAGCAGTTGACTACACATAACAATAACCTTTTTTTTTCTTTTTTTTTTTTTTACTTACGGCATGAATAGATCTTTTTGATCCAAGCGCATGCTTCTTGTCAGCAGATTACACGATAGTTCCCACGGGTCTTGCATTCCACGCTTGCTTAGGCGACGGAAACAGGGAGAACACACGCATATTGCTATCCAAGTGTTAATACTTATTCCGATTGGTTTAACTGGTCCGGTCTTTTTTTTTTTTTTTTGATAACTCGGTCACTCTATTTCACCCTAGCAAAGGTAACAACTTGAATCGTGTGCCCCACCAAATCACTTGAAATAAAAGAAAACTAAAAATAGAAAGTGAAAAGGACTCGACGAGATATGGCGAAACTATCATGTTATTTCTAACACCTGAGCTCTGTGCTTTTATGAATAGACTCTATAGATGTTTCCATCTAGTCAGATTGGTTCTTCAACTCCTAAAACAAAAATGTTTCCATCCACTTATATTGGTTAGTGCTATCCTTAATAGGCGTAATTTTCTAGGCTCTGGAGTTTATTTATTGCAACTTAAAACTAACAAAAAGTTTCTTCCCCCCAAACTTAAATCTAACATTGTCCTCAATGTTCTAAAGATAAAATTAAAAGCATGAACAATGAGAAACTGTTACCACTTGAAGAAAAAGAGTTAAGAAAAGATATTACCATGTTGCATGAGATTGGGTTACCTCCCAAGAAGTGCTAAGTTTAAAGTCTTCAGACAGACATCAAATACCTCAAAAAGGATCTTCACCTTCCAAAGTCATATACCAATAGCCGAAAGAGTTGTGGGTCCATAATACCAAATAGAGCTAACACCAATATGAGACAACTGCACTGGTTCAGAAAAATGAACAGAAGGAGCACATCCTCATCTAAGGTTTCTTGCAAGACAAACGGATCTATCCAGACCCTCCAGTTGGGCTTCATAAGAGTGTCTTGAAAAATAGATTCATCCGAAAAACGGGTTTCTAATATATGGATTTCCTCCTGAAAAGTATCAGGCGGATCAGGTTGTGGAGTCTGAATAGACTCAAGCGATACCTCAGATGCACTAGGATTGAGTCCCAAGTTAGGGACTTCTACTGGGGATAATTGACAATCTCTACCCCCAAATTTAAGGTAATCACTATTCTACGTAAGACCTTTAACTATGGCTTGAATTTCTTCTAGTTCACTACCCCCAAACTTAGAGTTTTGGGTATCTCTACATAAACTAGTCACAATATTCCTAATTTCTAGACCATCCGGTTCCTGAAAAAGGTCAATTGCTTTCTCTGAGTTATAATCAGGTGGTTCATCCTCTAAATTCTTTTGAGGTATACTAGCTATAGGACTTATATGTTTCATATCCTCTATGGTCATCCCTAGGATTTCCTTATTGTGTTGAAGCACGGTTACTGGCCTAATTTCATGATCACTATCCAAATTGGAAGTTATAGGAAAAATCTCAGATGGGCCTACAAATGCATAATTGGGGTCCAACTTAGGAGGATCTTTAGGCTCTTCGAAATAAGGGCTTAAGGTAGATTCGGTAGCTAGTAATGGTTCAAACCTAGATTTCCATCTATCGGTATCTAACATAGGAATAGAATCCAACAGAGCATTTACTTGTTCAATGTTGCTATCATCGTCGAAATCCATGCTAAAACGGGCTAGACAACTCTCTAATGGATCTTCCGATTCGGTGTTTGGTACAGACTTCGGAACTAAGGTTCCTATCATGTTAACCTCTTCAATGCACGTGTCATCTAGCTCAGAATGTAGCTTATTGACATTAAAAATATTCAACTCAATAGTCATATTACCAAAAGATAGATTCATAATACCATTTCGACAGTTTATGATCGCATCAGATGTGGCTAAAAACGGGCGACCTAAAATCACTGGTATTTGGTTCTCTAGGTCAGGGACAGGTTGGGTATCTAAGATAATAAAATCCACTGGATAAATAAACTTGTCAACCTCTATGAGAACATCCTCGATCACACCACGAGGAATTTTTACGGACCTATCAGCTAAATGAAGTGTCATCTGGGTAGGTTTCATCTCACCAAGTCCTATCTTAAGGTACACATGGTATGGCAGTAAGTTCACACTGGCTCCTAAGTCAAGCAATGCTTTCTCAACACGGTACTTACCTATTGTACAAGCAATGGTAGGGGACCCTGTGTCTTTATACTTAGGAGTAGTGGTATTCTGAATAATAGAACTCACGTGACTAGCTATGAAGGCTTTCTTATGGACACTGAGCTTACGCTTTCGCGTACACAAGTCCTTAAGGAACTTGGAATAAGAGGGAATCTGCCTAATTGCATCTAATAATGGAAGGTTGATATTAACTTGCTTAAAAACCTCCAATATATCATTAAAGTTGGACTCCCTCTTAGTCGGAACTAGCAGTTGTGGGAATGGGGCTTTGGGAACAAAATCAGACTCAATCTGACCCTCATTGGTCTCTTTAGAGACTCTATCAGTCTCTTCATTCTCTGGTTCAGACGGGTGAACTACAACATGTTCACTATCAGGCATGGCAACCTTGTTTTCTACTTTCTTTCCACTCCTAAGGGTTGTGAAAGCATTCACATGATGGTATGATTTCTCCCCTTTTGGATTAGGTTCAGTATGACTAGGGAACTTTCCATCTTCTCTCTCACTTATAAACTTAGCTATTTGTCCTACTTGAAGTTTTAATTCGGCAAGACTTTGGGAAGTATTCTTCAATTCTTGCCTAGTTTCTTGTTGAAAGCTCATGTGGTTCTTTGATAGCATTATGAGATTTTCCTCTAAGGCAGAGATGTTTTTCTCGGAAGTGTTCTGAAACTGAGTTTGACCCGAAGAGTTGTTAAAAACAAATCCTGGGGGAGGCTGAGAATTACTAGACTGTCCTTGATTCTGACCCTTAGACCAAGAAAAATTAGGATGGTTTCTCCAACCAGGATTGTAGGTCTCTGAGTATGGGTCAATCTTCTGACGGTTCTCAAACCTAGCATTATTATAGACAGCATGAGCTTTCTCTTCACTAACCTGACCTTCCCAAAATGAATTATCGGGCTCTATTCCACAACTAGAGACTTGAGAGGCTCTATTAGGTTCAACAAGGGACCTATTTTTAGACTGACCCATTTCCAAAGCTTCTAACCTTCTAGACAAAGCAGCAAACTTAGCATCAGACACAAAACTCGTATCTACCACATTGGTGCTACTTCTATTGACCAAGAGTCTTTTAGGGGGTTCAACACAAGATTCCCACTGTTGGGATTTTTCAGCGATAACTTCTAAGAAGGTAAAAGCATCATCAGCACTTTTACTGGTGAACTCACCGGCGCACATAGACTCAACCATGGCTTTGGTCGAATAGTCTAAACCATCATAAATAATTTGTACGAGTTTCATCTTATCAAATCCATGGTGAGGACACTGAGATAGGAGATCATTGAATCTCTCTAAAAATCTATAAAGAGACTCTCCCTCTTGTTGCACACTAGCACTAATTGTCTGCCTAACAGCTGCAGTTTTATGCTTAGGGTAGAATTTCATATACAAAGCGGCAATAAGTTCCTGCCATGTTTCAATGCATTCAGATGGTAGGTTGTTCAGCCAGGTATTGGCTTTATCTCTCAAGGAAAAGGGAAACATCTTAAGTTTCAAGACTTCATCAGTAAGGTCTTTTATTCTAATTGTCCCAAAAATTTCCTCAAAGTCCATAATATGGAAATAAGGGTTCTCATCATCTTTTCCTAAGAATATAGGTAGCATTTGGAGAATACTAGGTTTTATCTCGAAATTAGCCGTAGTGGCTGGCAATTTAATGCACGAAGCTCGGTTGGTCCTAGTTGGGAACATGTAATCTTTCAAAGTTGCCATCGCTGGCACAACAGAAGTACTAGGGGTTATGAGATTTTCACGAAGAGACAGATTCTCAAAACTGAAGTTTCCAAAAACAGGGCTCTCAAAAGAACAATCTTCGAGCTCCCTGCTTAAATCAGAAGAACTACTAGGTTTTTCGCTAATCAATCGACCTAGAGTATCTCTTTTCCAAGCCCTATTAACAAAATTGGGCATACACTAAAAAAAATCAAAAAGAAATAAAAATCCTTACAGGAAGGTTCTAGCAATCACACAGCAGGCTGACTCGACTTTACCACAACAAACCTAGATATTTCTAGCAAACAACAAGCATGATGGCTCACTTAAATTGTTTCTAGACCAGCTTCTATCTCTCGAAGTGGAATTCGTTACAATTTAAGCAAACCCCTCTGAAATCAATCCGAGTCAAAGTAAGTTTAATCGAGGCGAGGGAAGCTTAGTGGAGCTTTGATACCCAAGGCCTCACCGCAGTACAAGGCGGCGCAGTCACGCATTCAACTCACAGAAACCGTCATGAACTTTGAAGTATGCTAAAAGAATAACCAATATCCTTCGAAAAATTTTCCTAACAAGCTCGATACCCTATAGGTCTCTTTCTAATCAGATTTTAAAGCTTGGGTTCGCGTTAGGTTTTGTTCTCCTAAAGCGGGCAAGAAGGGAGCGGTGATGAAATCCGAACCTTTATCTTGTTGAGGCCAGGCTTTGCCCTTTACTAGGAAAATAAAGACAGTCCGGTTCTTCCTCAAACAATTAGCACCTTAAGGAGTACAGTTTCTCGCTTACAGGAGATTCGCGAGTGTTTCGATTGGACTTACCTCCCGTACCAGACGGGGGATGAACCATTGTCGTCGACTCGGGCCACGACTCCTATGTCGTGTGCGAACCCGAGGGGCCGAGGTGATATTGTAATCACCGTCCTTCCATGCACACAGTTTGTATTTAAGGGTACCCTTCCGTAGGGTTTAAAAAAAAAAAAAAAAAAAGTCCAAGAGTCCAGTCCAAAGTCCAAATAAAGTAAAGTGCAAAAGAAAAAGAAAAATAACCTAAAAAAAATATATATATAAAAATCTCTCTTTTTTTTTTCTCTCTTTTCTATATATAAAAACAAAAAAAAAAATTCTTCTTTCGCTCCTTCCGCTTTAAGCTTTTCCTTCCAAGGTCCTTAGTACTCCACTTCAAACCTGCAAATCAAAGACAAAAAGAAACGTAAAAAGGAAAAAAAAATAATAAACCTAAAAAAAATTCTACCTAAGCATAGGTCCGCGTCGGCGGCGCCAAAAATTTGATGTATTTTCAAAAGCTGTTGTAGATAGTGGTTTTAAAACAGGGTTCTTTTCAGACTTGTGAAGATAAATTTTTTTTTTAAAACTTAGAAATGTAACAAAATTAAACAAAGTGATGTGAATTTTTATGGAGAAAAATAGAGGTGAAGATTCCACCATTCAACAATATTTATGTAATGTTATTTAATTTTTAATTATGCAAATTAAACAATTGATTTGATTCTTAATAATTGCCAAAAGCAGATTTCCAAAATATCAAATGTTAGTCGCAAGCATAATGCATCAAGAGTATAAAACTAAACATGCATTATCAAGAGAAAATACAATTGATTAATAAAAACCATTTAAATCATTTTTTTTTCAATGCAATTAATCATATAAAAATATTACAAAAATTAAATAAATAACAATTACCACATAAATATTGTGTGAATGGCTTCCTCCGTCACCCCTGGGATTGGGTTTAGCTCATCATGGTGTAATACATCTCAAAAGATTTTATTAATGCTCAAAAGTTGATTACAAATGATGAAATAAGAAGAAAATCGTTTTAAGACCGTTCTTTGCGACCCACAGAAAGCGTCAGGTAACAACGACACTTTAGAAGTGCTGTAAGCACAACACCGAAGTCGCGGGAAAGGAACTGAGAGTTGTCGGAAACATGCGACACTAGTCAGCGACTCTCCTGGACTGTACAATGTTCTTCGTGTTCTTGGCTGAGCAGCAGCAGAACTTCTTCGCCTGTCGACCTCTTCTTTTGATTCTCTCGGCTCTAACTCTCTCCCAATGACTTTCCCACCTCTTTTCGACGAATTAGGCTAGTATTTGTAGTGTTTTGGAGCCCAAAAATACTAACATAAATGCGTATAATTTCCCATTAATCCTCTAATTGCTCGCTGCCCAGAAATAGGAATAATTACCAAATTTAGATTCTCCACACGTTAACTCACTCCCTGTACGCTCCTAATCAGCTTCTCCACGCCTCAGAAGCTTTCCCGCGCCTCCACATCACTCCATGCATAGCAGAAACACGATTGATCTCGTGTTCAGTTCACGTTGCTCTGTTTTGAGCTCGTGAATTAAAACGAGCTTTCCAGCCAATGTCGATCAAATTCGATGCCCAAAATGTCTTCCCTATGTCATATCACATCTTTATGCCAATTTTCAGCGATTGAATCGCATTCCGACTTCTTCATTTTCTCGATCAAACATCATGCAGAACTGTTCTTCGTTTCCCGCCAATTTTCAGTTTTCAAACGAAGAAGAAAGGGTGTCCCCCTATCCTGAACTGGGGTGCGAATAGCAGCTGCCTTGGGGTGACCTGGGGTGCCCCTTAGTAATTAGGTTACCCCTTATCCAAAAGCGAGAGTCCGAATAACAATTGTCCTCCGGGTGCCAAAATCAACTTTTCGAGCCGAATTTTCCAAAAAATATTTATTTCCAAAAAATACCTACAAATACATAAAATAACAAAATTAGTACAAAATCGAGTGCCAACAATATATAGTATTGAGATCAAATTAGACACAAAAATGTGTCTATCAGGCTTCGAGAAAACGAGATACATGTTCCCAAGCATTGCCAGTTCCATCATATAAGGTGAAGGTTGGAGAAACGTAACTTTTCGGGAGTGGGATCCTCTGCGTAGCGGCAGGATAAGGAGGTTGATGACGATGGACATGCGATGTTTTGTATTTTCCACGGTTCTCCAAGAGGTGCTCCATATCCTCGCGAGTGATGAAATTCGATGATCCCTTCGTTGATGAGTTATCTGCAGCAGTTTTGCGGACTTCGTCGTCTTCTACTGTATGGATTGGAATTACTTCAGGATCGTCGTCTGAGGATTTCTCCTTCTCCTTTCCCTTCTCTTGAGTTTTCTCTGACATCTTGTCAGTAAGAGTTTTGAGATAATTACACAGCTCCTTCTGTGTAGCAGCCATGTCAGTCTGATTCTTTGCAAGAGTCTCCTGCGCTTTGATAAGATCGGTAGGTGGTGGATCTCCTCTGACTTCTTCAGGGTGTCGTCCGGACAGTGGATGACCTTCGACGTGAGGAGGATTAATGTCACCACCATCAGTGTTGGAGGTCGGAATTGTCTCCGGGATATTCTGATTGTTGTTGTTGCTAGTGCTAGCACGGTTTGTGTTAGGATTCGTAACTGAACCTAACCTGAGATCAACCATCTTGTGAAATTGTGAGATTGCAACCGAGAGAATGATATCCCACTGTGGTCGCCAATCTGTGGATGGGGAAAAACGATTTGCTGATTTTTAAGGAATTGAGGAGACGACCGTACGGAGGAGACTCCTCGAATCGAGCGAAATGTTAAACCTCACACAGATGCACCGCTGCAAAGGGGGTTCTTTAGATTCGAGAGATCAATCTGTAGTAATCCGGCCTAAATCAAGACAATGACCGTTCCAGAGTAAATTCGGTCACAAGAGAGGATGGGTTGATCTGTAGGAGGGAAGCTGGGAAATGTGTGGAATCAATGGTAATCAAAGATTGTGGGTGTGTGAATTCTGAATATGATAAGCTCTGAATGATTGAAATTGCTCAATTGAGGGTAGTTGCTCAACTGATGAGTTGATGATCTCGTGTTGTCGATGAGACATGAGATTGATGATACTGTTGATACCGATCCTTCAATCATGATTCAGAGACTTATTTATATTGCTGGAATTTTTAGACACCATGACCCCATGAAGTGTGACAGTTGATGGAATCAAGGAGTGGGGAAGTGGATATCGTGTTTGAAACCAGTTGCTCAACGTGTGGAGACTTGGTCGATTTTCCACCCACTACCTCGTGAATTCCTTCAACTGATTGCACGACTTGCTCACATTCCATCGTGTGTTTGAACACACGTGCCGTGGACCGCCAGACCAAAACCCTAAGTGATATCCCCCCAAAGTAACACGATTGACGTCTCGTGGTATGTTAGTCAATTGATGACTTCGTGGTTTGACGGGACGATGAGTCCATGTAGTTGCTGAGTTGAACATGATGTTCTGAAACTCATGAATTGAACATGTCATGAGACAGAGGTATAGTTTTTACGATGAAGTGAGCAAGTATTGCTCATTTGATGGATCGTTGAATATTGATTGTTGAACCAATATTCCTTGGTTTGAGCAAATATTTATCATCTGAGCAAGTGTTGCTCATGTGATGAATTGTTGAATATTTGATCGTCTAAGCATGTGTTGCTCATCTGATGGATTATTGGCAGCGTACCAAAAATATTAATTAGAATACTGGTTGTTTAACCGAGCATAATTAATAAAATTAATGAACATGAGGTCTTCGTAAAATTATTAAGGTTGGAATCTGGAATGATGATCCTTGGATTCAAAAACCCTAATTTGATCAATTGATGATCAATTCATGGTTCATCAGAAGTTTAACCATGGGACGAAGGAGGGAGCGACTACATGGGACCGTGGATCAACCATGTAGTGTCCATATGCTCACGTGAGCAAATACAATGAACTCCTGAAGAGTTGACGATTTGTTGGTGAAAGAATGATTATATGCTGGTTTAATCATTTATTCGAAAATGCTCGTCTGAGCCTTAGGTGAGAAAACCTAATTAATTATGACGGAGTGAGGGACCGACCATGGGGTCATGAAACCGGTCTGGGTAGTCATGTGACCGCCTGATGATCACTTCATGAAAATCCAAAGTGTTTGGAAGAGTCTTGGACCTAATACGTGCAATTGTGCAAATTAGGTCAAAACTGTGAAACTTGATGGGACCGGCTTCTGTAAGCCAAAGAGACAATCTTGGTCGGTCAAGATAGCATGCTCGTGTCCCCAAGGCGTCCGCGTCTCAGTCCTGAGAATTTTGATATTTTCTGGCGTGCAATTGAGCATCCATTCGAGAAAATATGCCAAAATTAGGGTTTCGACAAAACTGAGGAAAACACCATGAGATGATGGAGAATAATTATAAAATAAGGAATAAGGAGGCATGGGACCTCCGAAGCCAAGGCACGGTCGGTCGGTCGTGGCCACGGTCCCGTGGTGCCTTTTCCTTAATTTTATAATATTTTGATGATTTTATGAAAAATTCATGAATTTTGAGAAATTTGATGAATTTAGGGAGTTTCCATGAATTGAAGGAGTTTTCATGAGTTCAGGGAAGCAAAAAATATTAAAATAATAAAATCAATGGCGTGTGGGACCGTGGAGGTGCGGTCGGCCGGCTAGGGCCCGGTCCCACGAGTTTTCATAATTTTTAATATTTTTTTAGGTATTTTTTCATGATTTGAGGGAATTTTTCCTAATTTGATAGAAATACCATGAAATCAAGGAATTTGATGAATTCAAGGAAAATAAAAATAATAATAAAACAAAGGGGCGTGTGGGACCGGCTAGGGCATGGCCGGCCGGCCAGGGCCCGGTCCCACAAGTTTTCATAATTTATTTTATTTTATTATTATTTGATGATTTGTGCAAATTACCATGAAATCAAGGAGTTTTTTCATGAAATTAGAGAAATAATAATAATAATAATAAAATAATGAGGAACCGTGAGGTGTGGGGGCGGCTGGGACCAAGGCATGGCCGGTTGGCCAGCGTTCACGCCCCACACTTCTTTCCTTAATTTTATATTATTTTTTACGAATTTATGAAAATACCATGAAACCGAGGAGTTTCCTCGAGACGAAGGAGATTTGATAAAATGAGAGAATTTTCATCAAATCATGAAAAATAATAATAATGCATTAAAAATATAAAAACTGGCGTGGGATTGACCACGACACGGTCGGTCGGTCGTGTGTCCGTGCTCCCAGCACCCTGGTCAATATTTTTAATTATTTATTATTTTCTTCCCTATTTTGCATAGGTTCATCGTTTCGTTGTATTTTGAAATACTCGTCCGTGCGGTGACTGTTAGTGTATCGTCGTTGAATACACTTTCACCATTTGAATCGGGACTTACTTAGAGGTAGCTCAGACGCCCGGTTGTTTATTATTTATTATAAATTGTGTAATTCAGTGGAGAATAATTCACAAAACTGAGTAATAAGATGTTTATTAATAATTCATAGGATCAGCTGAGGATTCGACTACGAATTCAGAATAATAAAGTGAGCATTACCATTCCATGGGATCGTAGATTCGACCATAGAATCGGAGTAATTAAAATTTATCTATTACCATTTATGAGACCAGTTGTGGATTCGATCATGAAATCGAAGTAATGAGATTTTATAGTTATTGTTATTCTATGAGATCAAGTCGTGGATTCGATCATAGAATCAGAACAATTGTTTATTGCCATTCCATGGGACCAGTCGTGGATTTGACCATGGAATAGGAGCAATTGTTATTGCCATTCCATGGGACCAGTCGTGGATTCGACCATGGAATAGGAGAAATAATAGATTATTCTGGGAATTCAGTAGTGAATGTCACGGCAGAATTAATCTTAATTAGGAATAATTAACTTTGTGGCTCTATACTAGCAGAGCAAGCTGTCTAGGAGTATTAATTATCCCGATATGAGCTTGTCGGTAAGTCATATCCTTTATATAGTCAGGGTAAACTCGTTGTTTGTTCCTGAAGACGTTATCGCTCTATACTAGCAGAGCAAGCTGTCTAGGAGCCGGCCATCTCGTGATACTATATAGAAATAATCACTGAAAGTGTTTAGTATTCATGAGATATGTCGTTGTCCAGTCGTGAGACTACGAGAGAAAGTACTCTCCGTTGAGAATTCGATGAGAGACCCGTGTCTCAATACTCACGTCTGATTGCTGGATTAGATCTTCGTATAATTATCAGTTTACGATTTTAGCCCTTGTCGAAAATCCACCATCTACACAAAGGTTTTGCAGCATTTTGTTATCAGGCAAGCTCAAGCATACACGAATATGAAATGAAAAAGTTGTCATTAAAATGAAGCTATTATGTACCACGCTCCTACAGAAGGCTTACGAAGAATTAAGACATTGTTTTACCACTTTGTACACACCTACAAAAAAATATGCATGAAATTGATTACTCATAGTCACACTCAGACCTATTTTTTCATGAGAATTACATTGGTGCACCAATATATTCACCCTTGCGAAACATGCCTAAAACCGATCCTTCAAAACCACACACAAATCTACTTTTTCATGGAAAATACACTGGTGCACCAATGTGTACACCCCTGCAAAACATGCATATAACCGATCATTTATACTTACACTCGGACATACTTCTTCATGGGAATTATACAGGTGCACCATTCTGTACAACCCTTTGAAACATGCAGTAAAACGATCATTCATAACCACACACAAACCTATTTCGTCATGGGAATTACACAGGTGCACCAATACGTACACCGCTTCAAAACATGCATAAATTCGATCGCTCACAACCACACACAAACCTATTTTTCATATGAATTACTTTCCACATGTGCACCAATCTGTACAACCCTTTGAAACATGCTGAAAAATAATCATTCATAACCACACACAAACTTATTTCGTCATGGGAATTACACAGGTTCACCAATACGTACCCCGCTTCAAAACATGCATAAAGTCGATCACTCACAACCACACATAAACCTATTTTTCATATGAATTACTTTCCACAGGTGCACCAATATGTACACTTCTGTAAAACATGGGAAACCTACATTTTCATGGGAAACCTAATTTTACACAGGTGTATCAATATGTACACCCCTGCAAAACATGCACAAAAACGATCATTCATATTAACAATCAACGGGTGCACAACTATGTACACATTAACAATCAACATATGTATAATCATGTACATATCAAGAATCAATATTTGTACAACTATGTGCACATTAGCAAAAAAAACATGAAAGTTATAAAAATTATCTTTAGAACAGGAGGCAACTCTGACTAGTAAAGCTTTCACTTGGACCCTTACATGATACATGCCAGATGTGTTAACTAGACCCTTAAATGCTTATAAGTTCCTAAATTTAATACATGTGAAACCCATGTACTCGGAGCAAAAGGACAAACAAGCAGAGCTACATAAACAATGTCAATGACCACAAAGACTAATCACTCAATAAAATATATTTTATTAAACGAACGTCGTACTAGTCAAATTCAACCGAGAAAGCCTTAAGAACGCAATCATGTTATCAGTTAGGACCAATATTAAGGTAGGCATCATCAAGGCAACCAAGTATACAACTAAACCAAATACCTTGCACCGTGTTGCAGCATCTTGGGCTGCAAGCATAGCAACATAAGTTGGGGACTCATCTCTATCGTATTTGACCTTCACTACACCTGCAATTGAGATAAATAAAAAGGTTGAGAACTTCAGATACTAACAGATCATGTGTCTGCTCAAGTCTAAGAAATCAAGTTACAGTTGCCTTTAAGTTTTACACTGCAAACAACAATGAAATATGTTTTTCTGAAGGTTTCACTATTGTAACCAAAGAATTAGCCCGATTTGGATAAACTCAACCTTGAAGGATGAAAATTAGCCAGTGTAACAAAAGAGTTGGCACAAACACATTTGTTTGGGACATTTCTAAACAATCAGTCACAGGTGTACAATTATGTGCTCATTAGCAATCAAAAAGGTATACAATTATGTGCACATTAACGATCAACGGGTGTACAATTATGTGCATATTAACCATCAAAATGTGTAAAACTATGTGCACATTAACGATCAACAGGTGTACAGCTATGTGCACATTAACGATGAACAGGTGTATAACTATGTACAGGTCAACTAATAGGTGTACAGCTATGTGCACATTAACGATCAATATGTGTACAGTCATGTGCACATTAAGAATCAACCTGTGTACAACTATGTACACATTACCAATTCAATATCAAAAGAGCTGAAAGTCAGATTCTACTCAAAGCTATAAATATATAATAATCCCATTTGTTTTTCATAGAATAAGAGGCATGAGAGATCAAAACAAACTACGTGAAAGTAGTGAGACAAATGTAACTATGTAATTAGGGATGAAAACTGAAACAAAATTTTTTGAAGCCTGGCATGAGCATAAGATCTGAAAGGTACTCCTAAGATCTACTTAACCAACCTTTTAAAAAAAGGTAACAAAATAAGCAACCTAATGTACTTACTACGATCATACAGTTGAGCACAAAAAACAAGTTAGAGTTATCTACCTTTGATGTCTTTGATTTACTTTGGAGTTCATCTATTGCAGCTTCAGCTTGTTTTAGAACCTAAGATAAGACCAGTAAGAAGTTGCTCGTAGCTAAAAATAGACATATAATACAATAGATAGGAATCTATTTAAATGATGTTGGCCACTTCGGACTCTACCAAACTATTTTCATTTCAGTGAGTAATGCCTCACCATCACACCGACATAATGATGGGATGGTATAGACGGTGATTATAGTAACAGGATTAAACAAAATTCAGGAGTTTAATGGCATCAAAATACAACACATCAAAACTGAAGCATCTCAACTTAAAGCATCTTACCTCTATTGGAAACGACTCACCATTCAATAGCTTCTTCAGTGCTTCTTGATGATTTCTCTGAAACGCCAAGTGAAGATATAACTTTTAGTAAATAGAAACTACTGAATTGGCCAATAGGACTTAAACAACCACCAAACATTCGGAACATCGCAAATCTTAAGTGATGGATACTCATCTATCTCATCCACAGAATCAACTTGTAGAAGAAGAGTTGATAAGATTTCAATTAACAAAAGGCCAACATTCCAAAAGTTAAATAAGCTTAACGTTCAACAGGTGTACAACCATGTGCACATTAAGAATCAACATGTGTACAATCATGTACACATTAAGATTTCAATAACAAAAGACTACTGGTGAAATATGCACTAGCGAAAACTTAATTAACCCATTACGGTCTCAATAACAAACCTTGTCGACGCACTCCGCCAGCTAGACAGAGATTTGAATGATCCAAGAATGAAAACACCTGCAAATAAAATAACAAACATGATTTTAAAATGAAGCAAAGTCGATATAAACCAAAACAAATATATGTACACACATTCGCACCCATCATACCATATGCAACAAATCATCTGTAAGATCCATCCTAGCAAGAAATTCATCTGTTATTATCTCTCGTCGCCATCATTTTCGAGTACCAACATTTCCTGGAACCACATTATATAAAAACGAAGTAAAACTATTAACATGAGTATGTTCAAGTGAACTACGTATCATAATGAAGCAAAAAAGTTAAAAACTGAAATTGATATGAAATGTAATGAAGTAAAAAAGTTAAAATGAAACAACTTTGTGTACATCATACTCTGTTGAACGTTAGTAAAAGACAAATTACTCATGAAGGCATGAGGCAACTGCAATCATGAGATTTGCAGCAAAAATGAATCTGTATAGCAATATCCTTAAAATAAAAATGGTATAAATCATAAAATAAAAGGAAATAACAAACTAAACTAAAATGGAAATGATTGCCAATTTAAGATCACGATGGATGATGCCATTTAAATGTAAGTGTTCCATTCCTCGAGATATATTTATAGCGATGCTTATAATTTTGGACTGAACCTCCTCTTATAATTAACCTCTGTGACTATCATCATTTCTGGTTAATAAATGAACTGCATCAAGACAGTAGTTTCTTAACTGAAAGGCTATTTCTATTTTAAATGTCATAAAGAAATGACGGGCTCAAATATGTCACTAAACTGCTGGATTTATGTCACTTTATATTACAGTAGTTGGAAAATAAGCAATTAGGATGACTGTGTCCAAAACAGAACAAAAAAAGAAGACTAATCAAACAAAAAAAAGTAAAGCCAAAGATAAATTCCGAGCCTATAGATGCACCGCATCAACATTTGTGGCATCGCCTCCTATCCCATCGCAGAGGAGGTTCAAATATACTAGTTGCTTGTGTAAGGAACATTTTCTATCCAGAACAAGAGTATTGGATCCATTCTTCTGAAATTGAAGTGGAGCTTCGATAAAATACTTTTGTTATGAAAATACAACTGATACTAACTAAATGAAGACAAAGGAAAAACTAGTGCAAGATTTTTCTACTAACATGATGACAATATTTTATTTTCCTATCTTATTTGTTTGGCTATTCACTATAGTCACTAAGGACTAGCTACCACATGTAATCATAATATGGATACATAGAGCACTCAGAAAACAAGTGGGACAAACTCAATTGTTTGTTGCTTAGTAATAGTAAAACTATGTTGTTTGCAGATGTTGGACCGAATTATGTGATTAAGTATATAGTCGGTAACACCATTTTTGGTTCTTCTGCATCTACTATAATTGCATCAAAAATTCAGTAAAATTCCATATAAAAAGATCTGAAATTAATTTCTTTATACAACCTTTGAATCCTCCGCAATCAGAAGGAACGTCAACTAATTGAGTTTAAACCGTAAACCAAACGTTAGATCTTAACGAGAGTTCCTAAAATGATAACTTGAGATGAATTTTTGAGAGAATTAAACCTAATTAAATATGAATTGAGCTAAGAAAAATACCTAGATGTGGATGAAAGCATTAGCAGAAACTTTGGTCAAGCTGTTGATTTCAATCGAAGAAACTAATTCCATTTTCATCAGATCGGATTCTTTCATCGCCAAGAAAGTTTTAATCTCAAAACACTTGCAATCTCAGATTCAATCTCTCTGGTAGCCTGCAAATTATCATCAATTTCTTCATTCACCATTAGAAAAACAACTATATCTACATGTATGAGCCTTAATTTAGATTGGAGAAGGCAGTCATAGAGAATAATCGCTACTGAATCATCCATCTCTTCACATTCTCTCAAAATCCCCTCTCTTTCCGAAAATCCATTATCTGAAAGACTGAAAGTGAAACAATTTATTATTGGGTATGAAATCACTTGAAGGACATTTCAGGTATTATGAGAAAATATTTTTTCTGGATCGGAAAGAAAAAGAATTAACCCGTACAAAAAAGAATTAAAACGTTTATATTTTCAGAAAAATGAACGAGAACGTACTAGGCTTAAACTGACACGACTAAGATGTCCAAAGTCCACTAACTTTGGACTATACCTCAATTTCTACTTCTCAAATCCCATCTTTTGGGGCCATCCTGGTCGGTTCTCAAAAGCAGCCACTCCTCAATAAGACATGAAAATATACAGGGGGAAACCTAAGGTACCCAGCAGGAGGACAAATTCTGTCCAACAGAAATGCACGGAATTTATTTATTTTGATCGAATTATAGGAGATAGATAACAGAGAAAAAAGTAAAAAGACAAAAATCCCATGTGGATTGGTCCGCAATTTCGCTGGCGATTTGGATTATAATCACGGAATCACGATCTGATCTCCCCCAGCCCAGTACACTGACAGCAAACTCATCCCATCACTACAGTAGATACCCAAATCCTGGCCGTCCATAATTCAATTAGCTGGCCAATAATGACGTGCCACATGATGCAAGAATCCTGAAAGATCTGAACTCACCACTTTCAAAGGTCCAAACTTCAAACGGTCGTGGTCGTGACAATTCTAACGTTATTCTTTTGTCTTTTAAACAAGCTTAGCTGTTCTACACTCATTTGTTGAAATGAAAACAAGAACGGACTAAGTAATTAATTAGAGGAGAGATTCTTTGATTTCATCAATTAATTAATACAATACTTTTCATTGCTTTTACAAAGATAATTACTCCAAAATTTTCAAATTAATCGTTAATTAAAATAAATCCCAAATTACTCCAAAATACACCCCCAAGAAACAAAAATAATTCAGATCAAAGAAAATTAAATAAAATAAAAATAAAAAAACGATTACCGAAAAACAGAAAAAAAAATGGAGGAATTGGAGTGTGAGGAAAATATAATTAATCAAGTACCTCCATTGATTTTTATCTTCTTTGGTGTCATCTTCTTCATTTGATTGGTTTTCTGCAGAGAATCATATACATAGGACTGAAAATCCCAGTATCACCACCTCTACTGAGGAAATCAGCAGTAACAAACAACATCTCATGAACATCAACAACACCTTTAGGAGCAATACCTATCCAAGTAAGAACAGTAACCAATACATGATTCCTCCAGTAAGCAATTCTTCCCATTTTCAATCTATCCCACCATGGTTTTGCTGGTGGAATAGCCAAATCTTTAATTTGCACAACTTCAAATCCAACTTTCTTAGCAATCTCAGGAATCTGATCATAATGTCTTAACCCAGGCAAAGCGTTACCTCTTTCAATACCAATAATAATATCTCTATGTTCAGAATTCTCACCGTTATACTTATCAGTAGTCACCCATTCGTAAGAAACGTATAGAGATCCAGGCTTCATGACTCTGTAAATCTCTGCATATACTTCTTCAAGTTTAGGTGCATGGCAAGTAGCCTCAATTGAATAAGCACCATCAAATGAATTATCTTCGAATGGCATTTCGAGAAAGTTTCCACAAACAACGTCACAGAGTGAATCTAAACCAGCTTTCTTGTTGTGAGCTTTAGCACGATCTACTTGGTATTCATTAATGGTAATTCCAACAACATTGGCTTTAGAATGAGCAGCAATAGCTCTCATCGGACCACCAACACCACAACCAGCATCAAGAATTTTGTCTCCTGGTTTGACGTTGAGCAGATCTACAGCCACTTCTTCATGAATTCTTGTAGCTTCTTTATCAGATTTACCTGGAATTGAAGGTGAGAAATGAAACGATTGACCCCAACCCCATTCATAAATATCTGTAACAAGATTATAGAATGTGTCAACAAAAGCTGGTACATCTTCTTTCTTCTCAATTTCTTTTGGTTTTTTGAAGAAAGACCAGTACTGATTGTAATTGTCTTCAACTTTTTCTCTTGAGATTGAACCACCTGATAGATCCATGGCACTTTTTCCTTTTCTTTCTGCTGATCCATAACCACATATGAAGTAGTATAAACCACCTCCCACTACGAGAGAGACGGTACAGAGCAGAGTTACTGAATCCATGGTTTAGAAACAGAGACTGAAAGAGAAGAAGCAGAAAAAAGTAGAAGAGGAGCGACTGTTCTGTGTTGCGTTATATAGCTTCTTCCGAATCGAAATAAATTGATTGATAATTAATGTTTTATTCCAATTTTAAGTAGTTAAAAGACTGCTCTTTTCTTAATTAATAAAAACGGACAGTGAGACAGTCACGGGTCCACGTGAGGCATGTGACAATGTGTGGTTTCGTTCACCTACTCACGCTGGTAGGTGTTGATAACCGTTTACACCAACAACAGGTCCTGCTGTGCAGGGGCGGAGCCAAGAAATGTTGGATGGGTGCAAAATTCTTTTATAGAGTGCGAACTTTTTTTCGGGACCATGGTTTTTTTTGGGACCATGGTTTTATTTTGGGTAAAGACATTAGAAGTAAATTTTGGTCACCCCTTATCTAGATATTTAAATTAATACATAAATTATTCTCCTGATTAATTTTGGATGATGATTAGTTAGTATTAATAATAGTTAGTGTAATGAATAGTTAGATGATTAAGTTAAAGATAATTAGTGAGATTAAAAAATCAGATGGTTTTTTTTTAAGAAGTAGAATTATTGAGAGAGTAAAGTTAGAGAAGATGAAGAAGGAAAACATGAAAACGATGGATTTTATCAACCACAACAGGGGGAAGGGTATTTGGGTACCCAGATATGCTTCAAACTTAGATAATGTTGGTTGAATTGCTCCAAACTTTCAAAAAAAATGAAAATTTTTATGTAGATTTGGGTCAGTTCGGTTACCATATGTCAAGAACATGTAACCGAACACACCTGAAAGTGTAGTTCGGTTACGTTTTCCAAACACGCAGGTTACCGAACTCGCTCGTTAATGGAGGTTTTGGTCGTACAGTGTAATGTTCGGTTACCTAGGATAAAATGGTAGGTAACCGAACTTTGAACTTAACAATTTATTTGGGTACATCTTGTGTGTTCGGTTAGTTCGCAAACTTCAACGCAACCAAGTTCCCAACCGAACTGCAGGTTAAAAGTAACCTAGTGTTAGAAGTTCGGTTGGTTCGCAAACTTCAACATATTTTGTGAATCAACCGAACTGGACTTATATATGCATATATGCAATTAGGAAAACGTTCGGTTACTACGAAATTTATTTCTTGGCGAATTAGGTAGAGTTCGGTTACGAAGTTTCAAAGATAGAGTTCGGTTACAAAGAAAACTTAACATTTTTGCGAACGAACCGAACTTGTGGACTTCTCATTATTTTCGTTAACTAAAGTTCGGTGATATCCTTATTTTGCGAAGGAACCGAACTTATGGACTTCTGTTGTTCTAATACAAGGAGTTCGGTTAAAAGTATTTTTTATGAATCAACCGAACTTTATTGGCTAAGTTCGGTTACTTTGTAGTTTTAAAATTTTTTGCGAAAAAGCCGAACTCTATTGGCTAAGTTGGGTATTTTGGAACTCAAGATAGTGGCCACAACAACACAGTTCGATTAGACTGGATTTGTTTTTTTTCGGTTCTAAGGGTGGAGTTCGGTTACTTTGTAGTTTTAAAATTTTTTGCGAAACAACCGAACAGAGAGTTCGGTGACTTAGTTTTAAATCCAATAGAACCGAACTGTTATTCGTGTTCTTCATTTTCAAGAAGTTCGGTTTGTAAACTAGGGTTTTTTGAAAAATCGACCTAACCGAACATGGCTCTGTAACTCCTACTAAAACCCTATTTTGATGATTTCTATTCGATTGAAGCAATCAAAATCAAATTAAAGTGAAGGGTTTGTTGGAAAATACCTCTGGAGTGGTCCCATGGCAGAATCAGGCTGCGGCTGGCGTCTTTTATACTCGATAAAATTATCATGTAACAGAACTTAATTGTGATTGCATTGATATTGTTACATTTCTTAAATAGGTGGTGGTGGTGGTGGGAGGTGGTGGTGGTGGTAATCGGTGGTTGGTGGTGGTGATAATCGGAGGTGGTGGTGGTGGTAATCGGCGGTGGTGGGCGGTGGTGGTGGGAGGAGGTGGTGGTTATATATATATAGGTGGTTATTAGGTTGGTTTTAAATTAAATTAGGTTTAGGATAGGTTAGTCATTTCAACGTTTTAGGACACCCCTTATCACTATAGGGAAGGTGGCCTAATAAAACCATGGTCCCCTCAAAAAAACCATGGTCCCTAAAAAATCATTCTTTTTTACCTAGTTTAATTGGGGGCCATAACTTCCAATTGGGGGCCATAGAATTTTGTTTGCCCCCAAAATTTTCAGGGGTGTAAATATCGCAATATGAATATACTATTTTACCCTTCACTAACCGGGAACATGAAGGAGACCAGAGGAAGTCTTGGGAAGAACATACTTGAATGATGCACCAGATGCACTTCTTAAGCCCAGATTGAAAATCAGTTTCACTAATTAACTACCCTAATTAAGGCCCCTAATCTATATACCCTAATTAAATCACAGAGAAAATCAGTTTCTCTTTTATCTTCATCTTCCTCTCCTCCCTTTCTCTTCTCCACCTCCACCATTAACGACTCCACCTCCACCGAGGAAAATTCTTCGAACCGATTCATCGCGTAATCGTAGATGATAAAACTTTAATCGACGATTAACTTCTTCTACAAATATGGCTAAAACAAAGCAAAACGCTCGCAAAGCACTTCAAATTCCTAATCTTGTAGATACGGTGAATGCAAAGGTGTACGTGCGAAGAGCTCCTGAAGCAAGCAAATCAAAACCCAAAAAAGGAATGGCTCCAATTAGAGGGTATGTGAACTTAAACCCACCTCTTATTCGATGTTTTGGTTGTTTTTTGATTGTGTAATCGAGATTGTTAACTGAAAAATAGAAGTTACAGAGTGAGAGTCGTTAGCATCGAAGAAATAATACCCTAACGACTCTTACATTGCATGCTTTTTCTATGAAAATCGTTAACCTGTTAGTGTAAATATGACGACCCTTGTTTTGCTACTTCGACCATTTGTGCCCTAGAATAGAGTCGTCGCCATATTAGGTTGAAGATGACGACTGTAGTTTGACGACCCCAAATTAGTGCGTAACGACTCTGGGTTGAACTTGAACTGCCTTCTGTTGGAGAAAACGATAGAGTCGTCAGTAGTATATAATCCCTAGACTAGAGTCGTTAGTAATCTATAATCCCTATAGTCATAATCTCTTTTAAAGGGTCGGCAGTTACTTGTTTGATGACCCAAGTTTAATCTTTAACGACCCTTTAAGGACCAAAATCATCCTCACTGTCCAATTTTTGCAAAGAGTCGTTACCTTATAAATTACAGTCGTTAGTTTGTTAGAGCATTTCATTGACGACTCTTTAACTGATAGAGATAAAGTTGATGTCTTATAAAAAAAAAAAATCGTGTTTGGAATATAGTGACAAGAAAACGAAAGACAAGGTTGAAATCACGATAACTCCTCCTTCGAAACCTCCCCGCAATGATAAATACTTACTTGCCGGTCCATTGCGCGGAAGAAGGCCGAGTGAGGTATCATTTTCTATCACCGAACCAAGAGACAAAGGTAATGAGTTGTCTGATTCGTCAGAATCAGACACTCCTGTTGTTTCAGCTAACACTAGTGCTGAAGAAGAAGATGAACAAGAAGAAGAGAAAGTAGAGGAGGAACATGGTGTAGAACATGAGATACAAGAAGAAGAGATTCAAGAAGAAGAAGAGGAACAAGAAGAAGAGCAAGAAGAGGAGGAAGAGGGTGAAGGTAATGGTAGTGGTGATGATGAGGATGATGGTAATGAGGAGGAACAACATAAAGGTAATAATGGCGGTGATGATAATGATGATGAGGAGGAAGAGAATGAAGGTAATGATGATGAAAAGGATGAAGGTGGTGATGATGGTAAAACCACTGTTGAGGATGAGGAAGAGAATGCAAAGGCGAAAAAGCCGGTAAAGAGGGTTAAGAAGGATGGAACAGATATTGCACCCAGTGCGAGACACGTTCCTGCTACTCATTTGATGTTGCCTCCTCTTCGAGGTGGTAAACTTAGAGGAGAACCTAGAGATGGGGGCAAAGTTCTATTTGGATATCCTGGATCGTGGGCTCATTGCATTAGTGAGACAATCGTAAGAATCCCAAATTTGCTTGCTATTTGATTAATTGGTGTTAACTTGTTTATGTTTTGTTTTTTAAATACGTGTTTGTTTATGTTTTGTAGGATCATAAGGATGCTGCACGTCTTTTCCGGCACCAATCTTCTTTCAAGAAAATGGAGTTGTGGCCACTAGAAGGTGAATGTGCAAGAGTTAGATATTTGGTTGAAAACTCAGGTTTGTACAATGCCGTTCTGAACTCTGTGATTGCGTATGAAAAGGTCGCAGTATCTAGTTTCTGTGAAAGGTATCACGCTGAAGTCGACACATTCCAACTTCCTTTTGGTGAGATGGCGATAACTCCTGATGACGCAGAACAAATATTAGGGCTGCAGGTCGAAGGCAAATCAACCGGGGAGAAGTTCAAGAGAAGGCCTAGTTGGAAAGACATCTATACATGGACCAAGAACTTGTTTGGATGGGATTCCGAGAAGACTAATGGGATTTTCGAGAAGGGACCTAAGTACTCGAAGAAAGAGTTCAAACTTGTAGATATTAGGAACATGTTTTCTGGGACAGAAAAGAAGGAAAAAGAAGGAGGTCTCTCTGATATGGAATGTCTCTATGAGGCGGCTGGGTATTTGTTGTATGTCCTTGCATCGGTTATATTTCCTGACAGCAAAGGTAACCGGGTGAGCGCTAACCTTCTTCAGCTTTTGGATCCCTTTGAAGATGTGAGCAAGTACTCTTGGGGGACTGCCATAATTGCACACTTGAATGGTCGGCTTTCTCAGGGATCTCGCAAACTAACTTCTCAAATTAATGGGAATTTGGCTCTAATCCAAGTACTTGGATTGATGAAAGTTTTCTTATTTTTGTACATTTTAAAAATTGAATTATTTATGTTTATTTCATTGGTTGCTATAGGTGTGGATTTATGATCATTTCCCATCACTGATCAAAGATAATGAAGATGTGGAATTCAACCCACAATGGAGCAAAGGTAGTCTAACGGGAACCAAATACTTGTTCACTGGTTCTCAAGATAGGGAACAAACTGATGCGTTGATACAAATGCGTCAAAAACTTGACAACGTCACGGATAAAGAGGTAGTTTTCAATCCGTACAAGAATAATAGAGTTGGCGCAATGGAAGATGTCGTGTATTACCATGGCCCTTTGTTTCACCCTAACGGTTTTCCAATGTACATTCCGATAAGAATCATGCGTCAACTTGGTTTTATTCAAGATTCACCCGATGAGGATTATGTACCTCCGTTCAAGCACAAGTTGGAAAAGTGCGAGGCTAACGAAGCGGGTATAAAGGTGGCTTATGAACCTGAAGTTGATGTCAAGCATTAGAATGATATACACTCTAAGCTTGTAGACATCTCATGGTGGGTGCATGCAGATGAAGGTCATGAGGCAACACCGGATTACGTCGAATGGTATGAAGGCTTCTCCCATGGTAGGGTGATATGGGTAGATCCGACTCCGGGTAGGAGGACCAACAGAGCATCCACCTCTTCTTCTTCTCAAGTCGACAGTAGAGATGCTACTTCCATTCTGACACTAGTGGTGAGTATTTAATTTTGTAATTGTGTTATTCATCTACATATAAGAGAGTTAATGTGAATTTTTTTTTGAATGCATATAGAGGGAGCGAATGAAGCTTCTTGTCAAGGCTTTTTGTTGCTCGGCTGACAAAGGGGAAGTGATGGATCCTGCGAAGCAACGTCGGTACGCTGATTACTGCACGCACATTGAAAATCCCAATGCAAAGAAGATGTTCAAGGAGCTGGCTAAGGAAGGTAAGAGGAGCCGGAAATCACGTATCCAAATAGCACAAGAAGTTGCTGAGCATGGCCAAAGTAGCCAACATCATGATGAACATCCCTCAGAGGTACAAGAAATTACTAGAGAAGATGCTGGTTCCCCAGAGGGTGCTCCTCCTAAGAAAAGCCGGAGAGTTAGCAGGTCAGGGAGGCAGTAAGGTGGTGGTCGAGGTCGAGATGGTCGACTTCAACTTATGCTAATTTTACTTTATGAATTGAACTTAAGTGGGTGTTGAAACAACTTATGTGTTTGGTTTGGAGTCTTTGTTTCGAGTACTTTTATGTTTGGTAACTCCTGTGTTTGTTGAAAATACTATGTTTTCAAGTATGCTCGTTAGAACCATGTAGTACTCCAATGCAGACAACATTTCCCTTCATCATACCAAGGGTCGTCATCTTCGTTTCATAGTACTTTGACGACCCTAATTGTATTTACCACTTCAACACACAGAGTCGTTAATATCCTCAAATAGAGATCTAACAACCATTTTTTCCAAAACATCCAGGAGATGGAAAGAATATTTCTGGATAGAGTCGTCAGTGTTTATAATGAAATCAATGACGACCCTTGGTTAACAAAATATATCCAGGAGATTTGAACTTATTTGGCTAGATTCGTTAGATTTTTCATGTCAATGACGACTGTTTGTTGGATTTAGAAGTCGTTACTCTGCTATGGATACCTGTGACGACTCTCATTTTGAAACTAGAAAGGATTTTGATTTCATTAGGAAAATAACATTACATCTATCTCGTATTACATAAGAGTTAATATGGGTATTCTTGAAGTTGATGCATCAAATGTTCGTCAACGTTATATATTCTTTATGGTGAATGGAACTTAGTTTCCCCATTACGTATTGTCCATAACCCATAGAAACGTTCCAGCTGAAATTAAACGAGGAATGTTATAACTTTGAAGCATGACATAAGTATAAATATTAACGGAATACTCACTTTTTCCTTAAGAGGAGCTCTTGGATGGCGAAGTAGATCCCAACGGTCTGTTTTTTTGAAATTCAAAATAAGGGTCGTTAGTTTTGTTTTTACAAAAAATGACGACTCTGGATATAACCAGAGTCGTCACTTTTTTACTAAAACTGATAACGACTCTTTATGAAAACATTACATGTTATTGTTCTTTCCGGTGCGAGATTTAACTACCATTGCGGCTTCGATGTGATGAAACTGCTCTCCTCTCCATTTGGTATATTCTTTTTGGGTCGCACGCCTATCGCCTTTGTGCCTCGCAAGAAACTCGTTGTACTTGTTGCACAATCTCATAACGTGAATTGTCCTATCACGAATGTGGGACGGTTCATAATCATAGCGTAGATGCGCGTGGTAATTAAGTAAAGGACCGCAACCAACGTTTATCCAAAATATGCTTTCATCTTTTTCTTCTTCGTCAAGATCTTTGACGCTGTAATAGTTTTAACCCATTCGGTCTCTTCCTCGACTTGCTTGAATACTTCCCGGAGATGCGCTTGTTCTTTTCCCCGTTTTTCAGCATCGCGCATCTCTAATTCTTCCTTTATAGGATATGGCGTAACGACTCTTGGTTTTTTGCATCTTCTAAGTATGCTTTCAATTGATGAAGGAGTTGTCATTAAAAAAAAGCTTTCATGAGGTTGTTTTCAATTGATTTTGCACCTTGATATGTTCCTATACTTATAGAATAATTTGTAACGGCTATTTTTTTATGGGAAAACGTGTATAGAAAAAGAGTCGTTGGGGTTTTTTGCAAACAGTCGTCATTGTATACACTATCAATATGACGACTGTTGTATAATCCACTACAGTCGTTTAGGTATCTGAATATATAATTGACGACCCTATGTTGAAAAACCTTCCAGGAGACAACCTAATTTGGACCATTAGAGTCGTTAGGGTATCTGAAAATACCAGTGACGACCCTATGTTGGGAAAACATCCAGGAAACAACCTAATTTGGGCCATTAGAGTCGTTAGGGTATCTGAAAATACCAATGACGACCCTATGTTGGGAAAACATCCATAAGTTTAACTGATTCTTATGCCGCAAGATAAAACGCATTGTATTCATTTGGCATTCTTCAAAATACAAATATTAGGGTTCAGGATACAACCATTATCAAAAAGTATGCTTAAAAATGCAATGCATAGTTTTGAATGTACATCTTATCTCACGATTCATCGCCCATGTCTACGTAAACCGGGGTTGGGTCCATAGCATTCCAAAGGTTCATTCCATACTCGTATTGATTTGTCCACTCCTTGGCGTAGTCTCCCCAATCACCATAGGCCACCCGTGGTAATGGACATTCTTCGGAAATCTTCAAACCTATGTAATGTTTATTGTTGACATGTGCCATTACAATTCTTCTTTCTTTATCGCCGCGTCGCAGCGAGTTCTTGAGGGTACGTACATACAAGACGCTCCGAGGAAGCCTTTGCTGAATACAATTACCACACAAGTGAATGTGTCCGCTAAGAGTAGACCACCAAAAGGCATTTGCATCCAAAACTTTTAACCGTCCTTTTTCGACACCGTCCTCCATTTCACGTTACAAACCAACTCCCTAAACTTCATTTCCCTCTCTTTTGGATCTCTTTCCATGAGCATTGTCAAATACAGTTGTTTGTCCTGAACAAGCTTTTCTGCCATTTTTTTTCCTTGCATATTGGATTTGGGTGAGCTTAAGTTCGTCGGCCTCGTTGAAATGCCCTAATTGTTCTGTTGCAACATGGTAACCACAATTTCCATCACCGTCAACGTCGTCGGTGGATATAAGGTGATCCAAGATGACGTGAGGAAGTTGATCGGTGTACTCTTTATACAAAGTATAAGTAACACGATGTGGTCTTCCTTGAGAATCTCTAGGGGTGCGCGGATTTCCCTTAATTCCGCTTATGGTCACCATTCCGCTAGTTTGGCTTTTCTGGGTACCAACCACATGCTCTGCAACATCCATGCCTTCCATTCGTTTCACTTCTGTTTCACTTTGGGTCAAATCATCCTTTTTTGGTCGACCCTTTGCCTTGGGGAGGAGAGACTTCTCATACTCTGTATATTCCGCCTGGATAATCATGATGTGACGGGTCACTTTTTCAACTCTTGGCCGCCTTCACGGTTTCTCTAAATGATTTTTTTGTTGTTGGTATGCCCGGTGGTTTTTGTTTGATTGGCTCTTCTTCTACTCCCAAGCTCTTACGGGCAGCCGACCACAAATTAGAAACCAATATATGTCTTCCTGCACAATGCGCTTTTTGATATTTCTCACTGATATACTTGCCAATCTCAAGGTCTCCAAATTGTTCATCAGCGGCTCCTGTGGGATTAGGGGTGAATGAAAGTTGTTTCCAAAAAGGATCGATATCTTCAATAGGAATGAGCGACTTGTAACCATCAAGCTTATGTCTACACCGGAGGCCAAGCCACGTCTCAGTTGTAAAATTACAGTTCATCACTTTTCCACTTGAAGCTTTCGCTCGAAATCTGTGAAGTTCAGCCATCATATGCTTTATTTCCCACCATGACACTTGGTGCGAAACCCCGCGTAGCAATTGTTTGTCTTCCAGGTATTGCTTCAAAAAACGGTCCTTACTATACTCCATCTGAGTCACTATCTTGCTAAGATCATCCTGGGTGTGCTCATGAATAGCTTCCTATACAGTAACTACCCCACCAGTGTTTTCTCGAAGAATTTTCTTCAAACGTTCATGGGACTGCTCTGCGATACTGGTGGACTCATTTTGGTAGTGTTTGTACTTATTGGTCCATGCATAAACAAACTTCTCCTTCCAAGGATTCAACCATGTATCTTGGCAATAGTCGACCACCTTCTTATAACCTGTACTCCAAACATCGATGAACTTTTGCAAATTTGCATAGTACTTTACTTCGGTCTTCGAATGGGCCAAAAGGTCCCAATCTTTGCAGAAATCCTCCCATACATCCCCCTCTTCATCAAATTTTTCCTTGGCTTTCTTTTTCTCTTCCGCTATCTCTTTTTTTGAAAGTTTACTAAGACGCTCGTCTTCCTCCTTGGAACGTTGATTACCCTTTGCAGGTTTGATCTTTTGGATTTGATTCTTGCAATTATTAAAAATATTCTTTTGGATGTTCCACGTACAAAGAAAATGTTGAGCAAGGGGAAAAACTTTACGAACGACACTCATGACTGCAAAATACCTATCCGTAAATATAACTTGCGGTGTCTCTTCGCCACGGTAAATCAACCTAACTTGTTCCAAAGCCCAAACATTGTCTTCTATTTCTTCCTTTTCCATAAAGCACCATGCCACGATGAATGATTGCTTATCCGAAGTATGACTAGCCACGTTCAACAACGGCATGTTATACTTGTTGGTTTTATAGGTGAAATCTATGAACAAGACCTGGTAAAAGCACTATGCCAAATCCATCATCCTAGGATGGGCAAAAAAAAATATGAGTCACTTTGTCGCCCGGACCGACCCTTGTTTGCATGGCATAGTTATGTTTTTCTGCCAACCACTCTGATTGTTGCATAATTAATCTACCATCCCATTCAGTTATCTTGATCTTTTCTTTGGCAGCGTAGATTGTGGAAAGAATAGACAAGTTTGACTTATCTTCCGCCTTTATTGCATTTAGAATCTTAAGGGGCCTACATCGCTTCATCTGTCGAACCTTTTCCATTTGATGTGGTTTCAATCGGGCATATGCTGGGTTCCCTAAAAGAGTACTAGGTGGAGGATGGTTGTGACGACCATCCAGAATATTATACATCCACCATAGTAGAGTTTCGGGATGCCTTTTGAAAATAATCCTGAAGGGGAATTTTATCTGCTTGGGAGGTATCCGGGCCGACAGTGTCGAGGGGTTCAGGTTGAGAGCTCACCCGTACAACCAACTACAAAAAAAGAACAACAAAATCAGTATAGGGTCGTCACTCTATAAGATGTTAATATGACGACCCAGACAGTCGTCAGCATAATTTACAGGTGAACGACTCTTTAAGTCGTCACACAGATTTTCTGTAGACAAACGACCCCTTTCTCGATGTATGGCGACTCTTTTTTATAAAGTGACGACTCTACATTGGTAGATATAACCAACTCTGCCCAGTTTTCACCTTGAATCGTCACCTTGTATACATATAAAATAACGACTCTACGAGTCGTTCTCTGGTACATATGAAGATTCGTTTGGTTTTAATCTTTACGGATTAACGATTCATGTTAGTGGTTGCATTTATTTTTGAATTTAACTCAACCAAATGTGGTTGAGGAAGTTTGGTCGCTCCATTCTATATGTAGAGGCCCATATCTCACCTATTCCATATCAAAACCATAATTATCAACCTCCTCTTCTCCTTCTCATTTAATTACCATTTAAGAGAAAAAAAAAAAGAGAAACATCATGACTCCATTCACTAATGAAGAGAATTGTGCCATTACAAGAGCTTGGAAAACAGTCACTAACCACTTTGAAAGTCTAGACAAAGACATTGATGAAACATCGGATGCTTGGTGGAACTGCGTATTCATTGTTTTTGTGACGTTGGACGGAAATTGCAACTCAAGGTCTTTGAAACAAGTCAAGGAACGCTTCCAGAAGATACAATTCGAGTGTGATGTTTTGAAAAGAGAACTTAAGGCTGTTAGGGAAGACTTTCCGGATATGCTGAGTGTTGTAAGAGTAAGTATTTGAACAAGAGGTAAAACTTATAAAAAGCTTTGATCGATACTAACTAAGTATATTTGCATTTTCAGATGGGGAAGGCGCATCGCTATTATGAGGAGCTTCGTGGGGAAAAGTTTGAGCTCCACGATTGCTACTTTATCTTGGAAGGCAGTAGATATAACTACGCCATATATGATTAAGTGTATAAGTGCACCTTTATTATCTATTGTATTTCATTTCCTTCGATGCAACGCTATGCGAGATGTATGCCTTTTACGATTCAATGAAATGATTCGATGAAATCAAAAATTATGAGAATCTAGTGCAAGGGTCGTTACTTTATATAATTAATAAAACTAACGACTCTAAAATAAATTAGTAATTGATAGCTAGGATCGCCATTTCATATGACTACATGTATGACGACCCTAAGTGTTACTTTTTACAGAGAGTTTTGGTTTTAGAGTCGTGTATGTGTAAAAAAAAAAACGACTCTAAGTGACCTAGTTAAAAAGGGTCGTCAATGTTTAGCACACTACCCTAACGATTTTTCATAACATGGAAAAGTTGCAGGTTTGAGTCGTTATTGGTAGTGTCAATATACTGACGACCTCAGAGAGTCGTTTGGGTATACACCCCCCGACTATGACGACCCTTTCTCTGAGTTGTTCCATAGTGTGGATGATTCGACCACTTTGAGCACCATTCCGACAATTTGAAGAGTATCGGTTTTCTCATGAACTAATACATTTATATATTAAGGAATGCATTCTTTGCAAACCGTGGCTATAATGTTCATGAATTGATTCGAGTGAATCAAATCGATTTTGATTCAATTGTGTTCTTGTATATTTCTATGAGAATATAGCAATTGGACAGCTCTATATCTAGTTTCATTTGATTCATTTGAACTAGTTGTGGTTAAGATGAATAAGGTTGATATGAGAGTGTTCGTATAGCTAACCTCAGTTAACTACTGTTGAGGCAACATGGTGTACACGTTTAGGTACGGTTACTCAAACCTAAATGAGGGTACATTTCATTTGTGTATAACAAGCTAAGTTCGATCTAACGGTTGAAATATATTAGCTTGAATCTAATCAGGGTTTCATCTAATAGTGAATATTTGATACTTTTTTACCAAGGTAACTTAGATTGCAAACCCTGATTTGAAAACTATATAAGGAGAACTCTAGCAACTGGGAAACCTAATCCCCACACCTCATGTGTGATACTAGTTGCGACTAGAGTCGATTCTCCTTTAACCTTAGGTTTTTCACGAAACCCTGTAGGTTAACGCCTTAAAGATTTCATTGGGATTGTGAAGCCAGACCCAACTATTTTCTCTGTAGTTGCGTGTTCGGATCTACTTCTTCTATCGTGATTGAGTATTATCTTTGCTAAGATTTGCTTGAGATTTATCTCCGATAGATAAGATTAAAAGTAGTTACAAACAACTTCGTCTCATCGTTTGTGATTCCGCAATATCTTGTTTCGCCACCACACGATTAAGATTATTGTGAGGTTATTGATAATACTAGGTTGTTCTTCAGGAATATAAGTCTGGTTTATCAATTGGTTCTTGTGCACCTTAATTTATCAAAAGACTAAATAAAACTCGTAGGTATTTCTGTGGGAGACATATTTATCTATTCCAATAGACTTTTCTGTCTAAGAAAGATTTGTTTATCAAGTCTTCGACTTTGGGTCATAACAACTCTTGGTTTTGGGTGAGATCATCTAAGGGAATCAAGTGCATAGAATCCTGCTGGGGTTCAGAGACGTAAGGAGTGAAACTGTACCTTGATCAGTGTGAGATTGATTAGGGATCAACTACATTCCAGTCTGAAGTTCATTGGTAGTACGCTAGTGTCTGTAGAGGCTTAATACAGTGTGGTGTTCAAAGTTGGACTAGGTCCCAGAATTTTTCTCGCATTTGCGGTTTTCCTCGTTAACAAAATTCTAGTGTCTGTGTTATTTCTTTTCCGCATTATATTTTTCTATATAATAGAAATATCACAGGTTGTGCGTTGAATCGATCAATTGGTAATTCCAACTATTGGTTGTTGATTGAAATTGATTGATCCTTGAACATTGGTCTTTGGTATCGTTCAAGTTATTTATCTTATATTCAATCGGGCTCGCAGGTTCCTATTTGCTAATTGCAGATTGAATTGAGAGATAGAGATATAAAACTCTTTGATATACTTTTCTCTAGATTGAGTCTGACTGTCTAGTTGATTCTCTTGAAAGTATATTAGAGTTTGTTTATTCGGATTTCCGAACGAAATATTGGGTGTCCAATTTTTCATGGTGAGCTTTATACGATAATTTTTAAGTAGTATTGGCAACCGCGAGCATTTGAGCAAACTAGTTACTCAGTTATATGAATTATCAATAGTGGTGTTTTAGGGGACCTCAGTTGTAGATATGAGACTTAAAGCAATCCAAGCATCAAGAGTTGCTCATTGAGAAGCAACAGTGATGTGATGAACTTGGTGTTATGCGAAGGACCGGTGTTGCTCTATACTAGTGGACACCCATCTAAGAGATGTCCAAATGATGTAGATTCGATACAGAGGTGAGTACAATGTAAATACTGAGATACTAGATACATATATTAAATATATAAAATACCGAGAGTTCAACTGGGTAAATCTCTATGACAAACACACATACACATATACATAGACATGCCATGGGGATCAGCACAGAAGTCCAATGGCCAATAAAGCCTATAAGCATAAAAGTGTATTTCTGATACGAGTTTGGAAACAAATCTACTAGTTTTGCCCTTATAAAAAAACCACCATTAACAACAATCAATCTATGTAAAGCTCTCTTAGCAACATTACCCAAACACGTCATGTTTCTATCTACTTAAATCGGCCAACACCTCAATGTTATAATTGGATAAATGGGCTCCCAAAGATTCCATGTCTTTCACAAATGTTTCTTCTTCATATGTATCCCAACGCTTGTCTGTATTGCATGACTTTGGATTAGGACAATGTCATGATCTTGAAATGTAACTGGTTTTCTATTCATCATATTCTTCTTCCATTGATTTTTTTACTTTTTAGTAATTTCACGAAAAATAGTGGAGTAATTGAGTGAAAACATGTAATGTAAGCTTATATGAATTATGGAAATTCCTACCATTTATCTTTCCTTGTGAGCGAGAGAGCGTGAGTTTTTATCCTACTGACAAGAATGTCGGTGAAAATTTCATTATCCCTCCTTATGGATAGGTCTGGAGGTGAGGACACATTCAAACATGTTGATGGAATAGATGTAGGTTTTAGAAATAGTTGCTCAGTAGGGATGACTCGGTATGATGGATTTGCAGGGCTTCCCTTAGGTGGTGCGACAAGTGCGATCGCACATGATTCTCGGTGCCAAAGTTAATAAAGGACCTTTTTTCCAGAACGTAACTTTTAATTTATCTTCACTAGTGTTAGACTAGGTTACATTCACAACTCGATGATAGGTAAACTAGTTATATTGACACTTAAACAGGGAGTGGTTTTACGTTCCAATAAAACAAAAATACTTTGTGTGTTTTTTTGGTTACTTTGCCTAGTATTTTTTTTTCTTTTTGACTTTTCACATATTTCTTTTATGAAAACCGATTTTAGAAATTAACCAAGGCCTTGATGACTAAAGTTTAAGGAGACTTTCAACTGCATGGTTCTTAGTTTCTATGAATTCAATTGACGAGTTTTAGTTTTCGAGCTTGCCTTGTTAATGGTAAACTATTATGTGTTTCTTAAAAACGTCCCCAATAAAATCAAAAGATCTGCTTTATTAATTACATCAAAATATTTTTAGAATTTTCGCACATGACTTCTAATGTCGTAGGATTGGTTTTTTGATATCTCCGTGAGAAAAGCCTATAACAATTTGATTATGAAAAATTAAAAATTAAAAATGTTAGTATTTATATTTGAAAAGTATAAGAGAAAAGAAGATAAGTTTTCCAAGTTAGGAGAAAACTCATGATTTTATCCTAAGGGGTCCATGAATGATTTTTTTTTTCTTTTTCTGATCGGCAATCCATGAATGAAAGCTAATTGAACTTTGTACAACATTCACTATTTTTAAGGATTTTTTTTCTCTCTCACCCCCAAAATATATATAAATAAAGCCGCTGCTTAGGATTTGCAATTTGGAGCAAATCTAAGCAAATCAACTCCGGTCGTCTGCCCAGCTTTCCATGTTCTCTTAATACTCCAATAGGCTTTTTTCTCCAGGTATAGTTATAGTGATATCATGTTATGCTATTTTTCTCCAGGTATAGTTATAGTGATATCATGTTATGCCCAGCTTTAAGTTTTAGTTTCAAGTTTCCCTTTTCTAATTTTCATATATGGTTGTTGTAATTTTAGGTTTGGATCATAGTCTAATGAACATTTGCTTCAAGATAGGTGATGATCCTCTCTAACAAGTACAAGAGCTTCGACAATTTTTCCGGCAAACTTATAATTATTCGAATCTTCACTCATTGAAGTTCGTCACTTGCTCTATAAGAAAGTCGCTAATCTCTAGACTTATCCCAGATGGTTGTATTATCCCTTGAAAAAGAAAGTGTAAGAAACTTTCACTGGTGGAGCCAAGTTTTAGTACTAAGGATAGTTCATGTGGGAATCAATAAAAAAAAATGTTGAGCCACGTGGATGAACAAACTTTGTTTCCACTATGGAAAACTAGAGCAAAATGAACAGATTTAGTTTTCCAGGATCCACTAATATTTCTTTTTAATACTATAAAATGTTTTGTAGGATAAAAATAAAAAATAAAATATAAAGTTTAGGTGAGATAAAATAGGATAAAGTGAGATAAAATATGATTAAAAAATAGTAAAGTAAGCTTTGGGAATCAGGAATTGTACTTGGCGTGAGTGGAAGGGTCGTCGGCGTTTGAGGAAGACTCGTGGGCATGTGATGATGGTCCGCATGTTTTTAGCAAAAACGCCAGCAATTGTGTTACCAACGCCCGTCCTTCCATCAAACGCGCGCTACATGTTCCATCTCACTCAACAAACCAACAAATTTGTTGGTTTGAACCTCCATTTTTTCATGTTTGTTGAGTCCATAGTGAGATCAAAATCAACAAATCCTTTATTTGTTGAGTCCATAGAAACTGCTCTAAGGGAGTTTAAATTTTTTTTATAATTTTTTTAAAAAAAAAAACACGAAGGCACTAGGTACTAAAACTTGGAGGATTAAATATAAAATATATAGAAAATGAAGGACTAGCTAGTGATTTTAAAAATTTTGAGGAGCCGAAGCCAAATCTAGGCCACCTTTGGTTTCGCCACTAGAAGGTCCGTTGGTACTTGCCTGGGTTGCACGAACGCTGCATTTTTTTGAGCCGTGTCCGCATCCGACGCGCGTTGGATGCTGACACGACGCGTGTCCGACGCGTCCTGTGCGCGTCTGGTTTGGACGCACTGATGACTCGGGTTTGAAGTATTTCTCTTTTTCATTTTCATTTAAACTTCTTTCATTATATTTACTATTATTAACTAAATGAAGAAACGCAAACATTTAGATCAATCATTTAGGTTTTTATTAAGGTTTTGTAATTGGAAATGACATCACGTATACCCTTGGTTGGACATGTGTTGTTCTAACAATGCATTTTGATTGTGCCATGTGTTTAGTAGTGATTGATTGCTTGACCTTCGGTGTGTATAAACAAATGATCTCTTCTTTTCTTTTGAAATTTATATACATGTAGCATCGTTTTCTAATTTTTAGGATCCAAACACTTAATTTTGCTGTACAAATACACGATTATATATATAAATAAAATATATATATACATATCCGCGTCCTAATTTTTTGAGAATTTTGTAGTGTCCGTGTCCGCGTCGGAGCAACTCAGCTACTTGGTAATCTCAACCAGTAGGTGAACCAAGTCCAAGTGCCGCACTCCCGAGTACTTTTCCTCGAATCTGAATCCACGTCCTTGTGGGAACCCGGTCTCACCACGCCAATAACTATTGGCCAATTTTGGCTGACAACTGGCTTTAGAGGTTAAGTAGGACCCACAAGGTTGGTCTGATACGGAGATCCCTGGTCCCTGGATCTGCTGCTATCACCAACTATTTTGCCGTATATTCTATCCTACCGTGAGGAACAGAAACTCTTGCGTCTTTGTTTAAGCTCTGGTAATACGTGGGAGAGCATTCAATAAAGGATCATAATCAATACGGAATATTCGTATATCTAGTTGTTTCTATAAATGAAAGTTGTATTATACACTTGGCCAGAAAAAACATCCTATTATTGAGTTGAAATGAAGATGAAAGAAAGCCATTATTATGTTGTTGAGGAATGTTATAAAAACATAATGAAGTATCTTAATGGCATCCATGAATATTTATTTTCAATTTCTCACTAGTATAATGTTGGAGAAGAAGGAAAGTGATGGCAATTAGCTGTATTTATTGGGCCTATGTCGTGATAATTCGTGTGTGTTTGTCTTGAAAGAAAAAACCAAAGATATAGCACTGTACTAACAAGAGTACGGTAAGAGATTTATTGGCGTTTTCCTTTCAATTATACTTGAATAATTGTGTGCGAATTTGTCAGCTGCAGTACTAGTTGTCATTTCAGCAAATGAAGCGTGATAAATGATGTAGAGTTGTATGATTTGATGTGCCAAAATAGCATACAGCATGCCGCTTGGCCCTCGGTTTCTCGGTATTAATAGAACGATTTTTTGGGGACTATTCAAAAAAAGTGGGGGTTACTTTGTGATAGAAATGTTCACCCTATACTTATAAGGGGTGTCATAAAGTGTGGAAATGACCAACCTACCCTTCACCTATATATATATATAATCACCTCCTATATATATATAACCACCTCCTCCCATCACCACCGCCGCTCACCACCACCAACCACCATCACCGGCCACCGACCACCTCAAATCACCACCCCGCCACCTCTATATATAGCTTAGTTTAAATCATTAACAAAACAAATTCGAAATCAAAATTATAACAAACCCATTACATCTCATTCGTTTTCCGTTGAAATAATGAGAAATAATCATCAAAATGAGTTGAAAATAGAAGTTATAGAGAAAAGTTCGGCTAGGAATTATGTGAAACAGTTTTTCGAGCTAGCCGAACTCAGCTTTAATGGAGTTTTTTCTTCAGAGAAAAGTTCGGTTACCTCGCAAAAAAAAAATTCCCAACCGAACTTTTAGTTCGGTTACATCGCAATTTTTTTTCTCCTAACCGAAATTTTCTCTGAAAACCTATATATTTGAGTTCGGTAACGTCAATTTTTTTTCCCAGCCGAACATTTGGTTCGGTTACGTCGCAATTTTTTTCCTAGCCGAACTTTTTTCTGAAAGCAAAAACTCCATTAAAGCTGAGTTCGACTACCTGTGTTTTCAGAACCATTAACCGAACTACACTTGCAGATGAGTTCGGTTACCTGTTCTTCAGATGTCCTAACCGAACTCTATTTCCATGGTCGAAATCAGTTTATAAATTTTTCATTTTTTCGAAAGATTTTGCCAATTCGAGCAACATTAACTAAATTTGAAGTATACCTAAATACCAAAAAACCCTCATTTCAAAATCAAAACATAAGGAAAAAAAAAAAAACCAAAACCCCCCTTCTTATCACAAAATTATTCTTTTAAAAACACCCAACTAATTAACCTAACCTCACTAGTTAATCATTATACTAACACTAATCAATCATTACACTAACTAATTTATTATCAAGGACAAATTTGGTATAAAAAGAACTTAGATAAGGGATGACTCATTTTTACTTCTAATATCCGTCCCAAAATGTGGAGAGTAGTCCCCACCATTTTTGGAAAAAAAGCGAAAAAACTAGGGTTTCACGTGGTTGGGCTCCGGTTTTCTCTCCCTCAAAATTTTCTTGGCGTTCACAAGTTTTCTTTGGATTTTGCGCTCTAATGGCGCAAAATCAAGGCAATAATCCACCAGTTTTTGTTAATAGTTATGATAATCAATCAACAAGGATAGGGAAAACTATCTATATCCCTCAGAATTCTGCTGCTAACCCTAATGCTTCCGTGTTTGGAAGGCAGCTCGAAGAAGATGGAGTTTCAAACCCTAACGCTGCAACTCCTGAAGCGTTTAGGAATCATGGTGCAAACCCTAACGCTGCTATTCCTACAGCGTTTAGGAAGGTGATGGGGACGGAGATTCATGGCGCGTCTAGGAAGGAAGATGGAAATCATAACTCTTTTAGGAAACCGGGTGATGATGGTGTTATGGAAGGATCCTATGCATCTATATTAAAGCGAAGAACACATGTTTTATCAAAGATTGATGCCGAGACTCTTTCCCACCCTCCAATTTTCTCTTCAACAAATAATGATGTTTTGATCAAAATCCCACGAGACACTCATACAAGGATTAAGGCTGTGTGGAGATTCAGCTTGGTTGGTCGTTTGGTTTTCTTCAAAACCCTAAAATTTGATGATGTTAAAAGAGAATTATTGAATCAATGGAAGCTATCTGGTTCGGTTCAATTTATTCCATGGAAGAAGGGATATTTTGTTATTAAACTAGACAATGAAGATGATCGTAAACGTGTAAGCTATGATGGTCCATGGAAGATTCATCTCCAAACGGAATTCAACAGCTTAAAATTCATCCATGGACACCTATGTTTGATCCTGGGAAAGATAAGATTACTAGAGCTGCAGTTTGGGTTCGTTTCACAGCTTTGCCAATGGAGTTTTGGGATGAAGAGACGATTTTTAGGCTGGCAAGAGGGCTTGGTAGGCCGGTTTCGGTTGATCCGCGTACTTTGCCATGAATATGGTTACTTTGCTGCAGCCCTGGTTGATATAGACTTCTCTCAACCTTTGAGACGAATTTTGATTGATGGTGAAGAGAATGATGAAATTTTTGTTCAGGAATATGAAATTTTAAACAGGCCTAGCTTTTGCGATTATTGTAAATCTATTGGCCATAAAAAATCTGATTGTAGAACAAAAAAGTTTGATGATTTGAAGGATAGGGCTGAAGTTGAAACTGATCCTGAGATTAAAAAAGCAATTGAGGCGGATATGGATGATCTTAAGAATTTTTGGCAAAAGGAACGAATCCCTAAAGGTAAGAAGCATATGCCATCGGATGTTCCAATAGAAACCGAGCAATCTAAACATGGTGAGAGGCCATAACGTTGAAGAAGAAGAAATCTATCCTTGAGATAGCAACTGGAACACGTACTATCTTTTTGAGCACAGTGAGAGTGCTGGTGCTACATTAGAAGATGATGATACTATATCGGATCACACGAAGAGTTGCCTTGTCCGTGCCGCATATTGCTGCAACTCAATGCTGAAGCTTGCAGTGATTCAGTCGTGCAGCTAATGGAGGATGGTGGCTTATCTAAGCACCGAGGAGATGTTGCTATGCTGGTGAAGAGCTTTACCTGGTTTGCGTAAGAAGATGCGGAATCTGTCCGCAATGATGATGGATTGGTTTTGCGAAGTGTTGGTGCAGCACTTGAGGAGCTGGTGCATGATAATTTATCTAAGGAAGATGATGTTGATTTGGAGATGCAAGAGATGGAAGCTTATAGAAATTATGAGGCCATGAAGGAGGCAACTAGGCAACGGGAGGCTGATGCTGAAGCTGCCAAAATTCAACAAGATATTGCTAGAGCTAAGCTAGAGAACTTGAGGAAGCAGGTTTTGGACTTGCATCTTCTCCGGCTAATTCCAATTGTGGCTGTTACCGAGGAAGCTAGTTTTAGTGAGGCCACTAGGACTTCAAGAAGATCTTCACCAGCTAGATCTTTAGAAAACTTAACACTTTCTAATAGATTTGAAACTGGGACCGAGGAGATTGATAAGGTGATTGTTGAAGCTGATGATGTGATTGAAGATGTAGTTGCAACTAACACTTCAAGCATAGCTGAGGAGGATGCAAGAATTTGGAGATTCTTGCTAATAAGAGTTAGCTGATCATGAGAAGAAGGAGTTGGGGAAAGAAGAAAAAATCTAAAGCTCCTAAGAAGAAGACAGCTGCTGCTGTGGCTACGGTGAGTCAAGTTCAAACTCGAAGTGGAAAATCTTCTAGACAGGGTTCGGCAAGCCCTTCAAAGAATAGAGTTAATTAATGCGTGTCTTCTATTGGAATGCTCAAGGCTTGGCCAAGGATGGTGCAAGGGCCAAGTTGAATGAGCTTTACTACTTGCACAAACCTGACGTTATTTGTATTGCGGAGCCTCAGGTTCGTTGCACTACACGTTTTGTTAGGAAGCTTAATTTGCTTGATTTTTGTGAAGATGTTATTACTAATGAGTGCATGGTCAGAAAGGTATATTTGGGTCTTTTGGAGGAATACTCTAGCAAGGCCGATGTTTATCTTCGTCTAAGCAGGCTATCACTTTGGATTTTTCTGGGTTGTCACGGCTGTGCATGCTTCTTTTGATGCGGGTTGAAAGGAGATCTCTTTGGCGGCAATTGGGTCTGGGATATATTTCCGTTCCATGGTTGGTGTTGGGGGATTTCAATTGTGTTCTGCGTCTTGATGAGAAGAAGGGTGGTAGGCCGATCAAAGAAATTTATATAAATGAGTTTCGAAGTTGGATATCTGACAATGGTTTGGTTGAGGCCGATGCTATTGGGAAGAAGTATACTTGGTCCAATTGTCGGAGTGGTATGCATAGAATTGTTTCTAAACACGATAGGGCCGTGATTAATGGTGCGTGGCTTGATAAGTTTGCTAACTGGAGGTGCAAAGCTTTGCCGAGAATCTGCTCGGACCATTCTCCTCTTTTGGTTTTGCTTTTGACAGTCCTAGGCCGAGAGAGCTCCTTTTAGAATCCAGAAGATGTGGCTTTCTCATCCATTTTGGACTTCGTCAAAGACAATTGGAGTGTTAGGCTGGATGGTGCTCCTCCTTTTGTTTTTTCATCAAAGTTGAAGCGGTTGAGGGAGGCTTTGAAGATTTGGAATAGATTGGTGTTTGGAGATGTTCAGTTTCGTTTAAAGCAAGCGGAATTGAATCTTGATAAGGAGAATGATATTTTGGACCATAATGTTAGTGTGTGAAGTCCAATTTTTGAAGGTTGCCGATGCTAAGAAGGCTGCTGATGATGTGCGGTATGATTGGCCACTATGCTTAAGCAAAAATCGAGAACTAGCTGGTTGGAGGATGGTGATCAGAACACTCGTTTTTTTCACAATTCAATAAGAATGAGGAGGAGCCAAAACACAATTTCCGAGCTGAAGATTTCTACTAACTCTACTTTGTTTTTGCAGGATGAAATAAAAGATTACATTGTTGATCATTATCGTGCAAAGTTCAACGGTGGAGCTGTTCATATTGATCCGAGACTATTTGATTATGAGCATGAAAGCATTCAGCTGCTGAGAGTGCTTGTATGGATGCTATTCCTACCTTGGATGAAGTTAAGAGGCTGTTTTTGATCTTGGAGCGGATTCTGCTCCTGGCCCTGATGGATTTACAGGTTCTTTCTTTCGAGTCTGTTGGAACATTATTTCTAGAGATCTTTTTAATGCTATTGCAAACTGTTGGGCGATGAGGAAGATTCCTAATGGCATTAACTCTAGTTTTATTGTGCTCATTCCAAAAGCTAATAAGTCTGATGCTATTAAAGACTATAGCCAATTGGTTTAAGCAACTTCTTCTTCAAAATCATTACCAAAATTATGGCGACCAGACTTGGCACGGTGTTGAACAAATTGATTTCTGAAGAGCAAGTGGCGTTTATGAAAGGAAGAAACATTCATGAGAATATAGCCTTGGCCTCGGAACTGATCAATGAGATTAGCGTTGAACGGAAGCATGGTAACGTTGGCCTTAAATTGGATATAGCCCAGGCTTTTGACACGGTGAGTTGGGAGTTTGTGGTTGAAGTTTTTCGTCAATATGGCTTTTCTGATGCATGGTGTTCGTGGTTGCTGAGTATTCTTAACTCTGCCCGTATATCTATTATGATTAATGGTAGCCCTGAAGGTTTTTTCAGTATCACAAGAGGCCTTCGTCAAGGTGATCCTCTTTCACCTTTGATTTTTGTTCTTATTGAAGATGTTTTGAGCCGCAATCTCTCTAAGTTGTTTGCTGCTAGAAGTATGCATCACATGGTGAGTAAGAAAGGTGTGGCTCCAACCCATTTACTCTTTGCGGATGATATTCTTATTTTCTGTAAGGGTAATCTTCATAGCTTGCGGAACTTGAAGGAGATGCTTGGCATGTATCAACGTGCTTCCGGTCAGTATGTTAGTTACGCCAAAAGCAAATTTTATTATGGTGGAGATAGGCAGTCTCGTGCTATTGCTATTGCAAACTTTATGGGCATGGAGAGGGCGCATTTCCCGGATAATATTTGGGAATCCAATTGAAACCTGGCATTGTGCGTCATATTCATGTCGTCAGGTAATGGAGAAGATTATGGACAAGCTGGCAGGTTGGAAGGGTAAGCTATTGTCTTTTCAGGCCAGGTTAGTTTGATCAAATCAGTTATTTCTAGCTATTTGCTTCATTCAATGGCTGTTTACAAATGGCCATGCACGGCCATCAAATCTGTTGAGAGGGCCATTCGCAATTTTTTGTGGTCTGGAGATGCTGAGAGGCGCAAACACTTCACGGTTCTTTATGATTTATGTTCTAGACGTGAAGGTGGGCTTGGCCTCAAGAAGTTAAATGATGTTAATAGGGCCATGCTTATGAAGTTGTGGATTTCGATTCGAGACTCTGATAAGACTTGGGCTAGATTTTTGAAGGCAAAATATTTCAAGGTTAATGGCAACTTGATTGATTATAATTGGGTTCCTCGGTTTTTCCTGGCATTAGATTGGTGCATAACTTTGTTCAAAAACACACGCGCTCAATTATAGGTAACGGTGCTAATACTTCCTTATTTTTTGATAATTGGTGTGCTGATTTTTCAATTGCTCAACGTCTTGGCATCACAACAAGAGGCCCTAATGATTTTAAGGCCAAGGTGAGTGATATTATTGTTGATGGCTCTTGGGCTATTCCTCCAAAGACTAAAGAATTGATGTTACGATGCAATATTGATGTTGATAATTTGCCTCTTATTGGTGGTGGAGATGATTATAAAATTTGGGACTTGGACAGTAAGGTGTTTTCACTGTCAAGTCAGCCAAGGCTGCATTCGTGGGCCAACTGAAATTTTGCCAGCTGCGGCACTCTTTTCTAGAAGTGTTATACATCCTACTTTGGGTGTGCAGTATTGGAAGCTATTTTATAAACAGTGTTGTGCTTCTGATGATAATGTTATGAAGAAGACTGGTAGGGAGATGCCTTCTATGTGTCGTTTATGTAGAGAAGCTGTGAAGATGTTAGCCATATTACTTGGCATTGCAAAATTGCCAAAAGAATTTGGAAGTGGGCAGCTGAAATTTTCGATTGACGCCGAATGAGGACCTGGTGGCCTCCTACAAGGCTGCAAAGGGCCGGAGTCGAATGATTAAGGATCTTGGCTGGTTGCAAATCTTGCAATAGTCACGGAGCTGTGGAAGATGCGTAACAAAGCTTATTTTGAGAACAAGCAGATTCGTTGGCTGGAGTTTAAAGGAAGAGTTCATCAGGTAATTCGTGATAACTCTATTAGATTGAAGGGCCATATGCATAATACTTTGGATGATTTGCGTATTGTTAATTTCTTTAGAGTGACGCATAGATCTTGCGATCACTCTAACCCAGTTGAAGTTACTTGGTGCCCACCAAATCCTGGTGAGATTATGATCTGTTGTGATGGTGCATCTCTTGGTAATCCGGGGCAGGCTGGTTCTGGTGTTGTCTTCCGTGATTCTAGCTCGGTAGTCTTGGGAGTTCTGTGCGTTGGCCTGGGCTGGCAGACTAACTTCTATGCTGAAGTTTGTGCGGTGATCTATGGTGCTGTCGTTGCTCAAAGATGGAATGTGAAGAACCTATGTGTCAGATCTGATTCGATGAGTTGTTTATATGCTCTTCAAAAAGGCGATTTGCCATGGCAGCTTATACCGAGGTGGAGACTAGCGAAGAGTTTTTATAACAATATTAGCTATATTCATAGCTACAGAGAGGCTAATTTTTCAGCGGATGTCTCGGCCAAACAAGCATGTTTGTTGGCTGAGGATCATTATGAGTTTTACGAGGGTAGGCCAGGTTTTATTCATTCTGTTGAATGGCCTGGAGAGGTTTACTATCGTTTTTAGGCTTTTTAGTGTGCGGCCTTCTTGGCTTAGCACTAAATTAGCCTGATCCTTGTACATTTTCGCTTTTTCATTCTATTTTATTGACCGAGTAAAAAAAAAGTCCCCACCATTTTTGAGTAGTCCCCAAGAAAATGATTCTATTAATAATGCATCTATTTTATGGTTTTTGTTGGATGCAACAGATCCGTGAATCGTGATGGAAATGGAGAGCGTGGGCCTGCAGTTACCTGCACCAGAGCACCTAACATGTTGCTAGATTAAGTGCGTATAATTAAAAATACATAAAAGTTTAGCTGTAAGTGGTCTGTGCTTTGGTTTGCATAATAGTACTGTGCTGCGCATATTGTATTGTATTAATCTGTGTGCGTTGCATATACGCAGTCACGCACCACTACCGTATATGGATAGATATTCAGTATAACTGTCGTATTGGATTCATTCTTTATCAGATTTATTTATGTTTCCGAGATGTCTTTTGTCTCTTGAAGGTTCTCTTCTCCTTTCTTTTACCAAACGATGCTATGAGTACAGGGTGGTGATCGCACCCACCAACCATGTCCATGCCACCATCTCAGAGTCTGTCACGTTTATCCCTCCTCGCTGATAATATCAGGCGAATTATGTTTTGTTCCAAAAAGGATAAGTGGACGGCAGTAGAAACTTTACACGGGAGCCACGAGGAATGAAATTGGTTGGAAAGGTCCAATCCATTCAACTACTCGAGAGCTTCTATACGGGCTTGGATTAGTGACTCTGGGAATACCCAACATGTACAAGCCTGGAAAATGTTAAGTGAGAAAAATGTTTGACCGGCAGTTCTTTCGGAAAGAAGGATGTTTTTAGGCATACCTACATCTTTCTAGCCATACAAAACAATAATTCCATCTTGGATGATCTTATAAGGGGTATCTTATGGGTAGTTCAATTACCTATATACCCTTAATACATAAATCTAAAATCAGTTTTCTAAAAAATCAAAATCAGTTTCCCTTAACATCTCTTCTTCTTCCTCCTCCTCTAGCCGAACTCTTCCCCTCCCGCGAAAAAAAAATTCATCATCGTGATTAATTGTCAATTCGTAAAAATTTGATCGGCGATTAAACTCAACCACACAATGACTCGTACAAAGAAAAGAAGGGATTAGGCAAACCAAATCGTCTTCTAAACCATCAATTGAAGAAGAAGAACCAATTGAAGATGAAGGTGTAGAAACTGAAAATTAACCACCAATTAAACCAGAAATTGAACCAACTGCATCTCCAACTCCGAAAATGAGAATAAGAAAGTAAGTTTTACAAACCCAATCTCCTATTTGTTGTTTTTCATCGATTAAATGACGGTTACGGTGTTGGGTTCGGCTCAAAATTGAGTTGCGTTTTTAGCCGAATTGTTCTTCACAAAAGCTTCCTGTAAGTGTATATGAACAGTTCGGCATGAAATTTCATGAAATTTCAAGACGAACCTAGCCATAGATAGAGATGTATAGGGGTTCGGAAAATTCGATAATCATAATATGTGCCGAACCTAGCACATTTACGAGGTTCGGCTATTACGATATTCACATTATGTGCCGAACCAATACAAAATTCTTACCCCAACAATTATCCGGAATATAAATGCTCAGGTTCGGCTTATATAATACTTACGTAAATAGCCGAACCATGTACTACCAAAAGGTTCGACGCTTATGATTTTCTCAATATAAGCCGAACCTCACATAACTTTTCTTTCAAATCACACAGCATTAGGTTCGGCTCATTATGACATTTTTAAACAAGCCGAACTAGGGGCTACAAAGTGGGTTCGGCTCATAATAATAACACTTTCAGCTTGCCGAACTGTTCATTAGTTGTCAATATCCAGGTGGGTTCGGCTGATATATTAAGCCGAGCATATTCCAGACTCGCCGAACCTTAGTGAAAAAACACAAACTTTTTATGATTTTAAGCTACAAAAGTGAGATTAAACATAAGATATAAGTGTACCCTCCTCATTCATTGAATCAAATACAAGCGTTTTTTTCATTTTCCCCTTCTCCTTCTCCAAAAAAATCTAACTTTTTTTTTCTTACTCAAAAATTTTCATCTACACAAATTTATAACTAAATAATCTTAAAACTAATCACTAATCACTAATCATTAATCACTAATCAGAATTATTTTAACTAATCATTAGTATTAACACTAATCCTAAAAAGGCAGATTTGCCATTAAAAAAAATTGGTTAAGGGGGCTTCTGATTTTGTTATTTCACATCCTTTTTTTGTCTTTATTAGGTATGCCTAATAAGATTCATGTATGCCCAAAAACAGCCTTCTTCGGAAAATGCTTTTAACTGGTGGTTTTTTCCTTTCTTTCTTTGATCTTTTGTACCTTTTTTTTACACTTGTCGGCCTTATGAAGTCTTTTCTTAAATGCCAAAATTATCCTTTCATATATAATTCGATGGTTGAGATTTAGTTCACAAAAACATAGTTCCGAGACAGAGCTTTTATCTATTGATAACTTTAAATCACTTCTATATGATTCTTGAATCGACCCATAATCGATATGAGACTTTTATTCTTTGCAGACCAAATCGATGAAGAAGATTAAGAATATTTAAGAATGACCCTGTGAAGAAGATATGGATTCATCAATATTGGGTTTTTTTTAAAGCTTTTGAAGCTGAAATGACGAGAGTACTAAGTACACCACAATTTTTTCTATATTAACTTATATGACACACACCTTGCAGATCTAATATAGACAAAGACTGTCAAAAAAATAGCAACCACGAGGTGTGTGTTATAAGATAGTAATTCCTACCAATATATTTTATTCTTCTTGATTGTGTAATTGCGTTATAAGATTTAGTGTATAAGATATTTACAATACTTAACCGAGCAATTATTTCATTAATTATATTCTTGATCGTTCGCGTTCATTCATCACTGTCACTATTATGTATCGATCAGACACATTCTTTATAGGCTTGTAAAGAGATTGAAGCAGACGATGAGATGTGTAACGTGGAGGAGAAGCATAACAATGATGAGTTAAAGAAGTATAAAGAGTGACAATTCTTTGTGGACCAATTGTTTTATTTGTTCGTTTTAAGATTAAATTTTGAATTTAATTCTAGAATGCTTTCTTTTTAGGTTATTATTATTGTTTGAATCATCATACTTAAGATCTGATTATCGACAAAATAATATATTAGCTTAAAAATATGGGTAACGCATGGGAAACCCGCCCCAACCGCTTAATTCACATACCCGCCCCGCCCCAATTCATGTGGGTAATGGGAGGGTATGGATATTTTTTTTTACGAACGGGGTAGTGACTAGGATTGACACACATGCCCCCATGACCATCCCTACTTTGCGCTTGGAAAAACAATGGATCCATCAAAATTTTATTTCGGTTGTCATTTGTCCTCGTACAATCCTGTCACATAATGCTTTTGTAATACATGATGTTAGTTCGTCGTCAAAGTCATCTGCCATCTGTTATCGTTGTGGAGACTGAAGAGGCATGTCATTTTTTAAAAGATTTTCGCAAAGATGGAAGGCTTGGTAAGTCCTTAGTAGTAGACAGTGATGTAAATAATAAATATATCGTTGATATTAAGGAGAACAAGGATATACTAGATTGATTATTTTTTTCATGGATATTAAGGTGAATGTTTAATGGTTTTTAGTCATTCATGTCTGAATCCAAAAATTGTTGACGATGAGCCATGATGTTGCGAAAGAATACATTTCATACAACTTGTACGATTAGTGACAAGATTTGTCATATGATAATCAATTCAGGTAGTTGTGAGAATGTGTTGTCGGAAGAAGTCGTCCATAAGTGGAAGATACAGATTGAAAAACACCCTCGGTCTTACTCTCTTCATTGGCTGAGTAAGGGTTTAGAGGTAACTGTTTCTAAACATTGTTTTGTCAAATTTTAATTGGCTCTTTGTACCAAACAAGATAGTGATTGGTGTAATGTTGTGGTTATGAATGCCTAACCTGTCATATATTGTTGGGAAGACCATGGAAGTATGACAGGGAAGTGGATCATGATGGTAAAAAGAATTCTTATTGATTTTACATTTAGTTCTACATGCATCACACTAGTCCAAACAAAAGAGCCGTTTTCGGCAACTATCTTTACTGTTGCTTTCAATTTTTTTCCAGAAGATATTGTGAGACGAAGATGTATTCATGTTAGGGCATTGCTCGGTTGAACCCATGCACCAAGCGTTGGTATAAGTTTGATTATCATATTTTAGTATCGAAACTCATAAATCGCTTGATTAGATTACTAGAGTCAACTTCGTTAGGTTAGACTAGGAAGTCTATAAATGTTAAGACATACAAGTATTCCTCCGAATACCTAAAGATTCCGAAGACGTATCGACAACAACGATGACATCATCCTTCCACTTGAGGTTAGTAATACATGAGTTGACTTGATTCCATTTCTATATCGTAAGCTTTCAAGTCGTGTCTGATTGCAAAAACATAACATGTGAAGTTATATTCATGAAACTCTAGTATAAGAGACTTAATCATCATATTGTGATCAAAGTATCATGGAACAACACATCAATGGTGATGAATGCTTTATACTAGTTATATTCTAAAATACCAGAATAATCAAATTACAGTCATGTCCATCCCGTTAACATATTTCCTAAATTACTCAAACATAAAATACGCACCAAAATTAAAACAGTAGGTTCCCAAATAAGTAGTTAAAATACAATATTTTAACGATTGAAGCTATCTTTGCACGCAATAATTAATAGTGAATGCTTTAACGTAGTTATAGATTGTGACTTGCTTAATGTTTTTTATTTTAACAAACAACAAATAATAAAAAACAAGCATAAAAGCTTTCTAACACGGAGATCTTTGCAGCACTTCAAATAAAGTATTGTACTTCCTGACTGGTGTATGATCTTAGTACTGAAACGATAGAATCAACACATTTTTATAAATAATTCTCCACTGAAAGTGTTTTCATTCATCCATCCCTTATTCCTACTTTACACTTAATTGACGCAACCTTTATATATAAGCTTTACAACTCGGACCATATTTTGACCCATAAGCTTATGCTTTGATATTTTGGCAGGTATGGATAGCTGTGAAAGTATAACTCTATTATCTTAGCACAGTACTAAGACTTTGCATCTGGGATTGAAATTTCCAATTGATCTTTTCAAGTTTCTAGTTGTTTTTCATATTTGTGTGGATAATATTTATCTTTCCTCTCTTTGTTTATTTATTTAAGTTTTTTCTTGACTTTTAAATGCACTGGTCATCATATGAAATTGTGTATCAGGTAAGATATGCACAAGGAAGAGAATGGATTGAGTGTTTGGAGATATACACAGTAGGATATGTAATGATAAATATGAGATATATACGGTAGGATCTGTTCTAAGTAATAGGAGATATGTAATGCATGATATGTACCGAGTATTATGAGATATGTACATTAGGATATGCTGATATGTACTGTAGATTATGTACCGAGTAATGGAAGATATGTACTAAGTAATAGGTTATTGTGTGCCTCATGATGCTATCCTTTATCCTAACATCTATATATTAGCATTACATTACTCATTGTTGTGTTAAATGTGTTGATAATCTTACTTTTTGCAATTCTCTTGTTTTAGAATCAACAATTTGTCGTATAAGAGGAGAAATTCATTACATGATATCCTACTCTAAGATATTATAGGTCTCTGTTGTTACGAGCTGACGAAAATGAGATCAAAACCTTCAGTTATTTAACAACCCGAAAACATACTAAAAGGGAAACAATCGCAAACACTAAAATACACACATTGCATAAGAAAGTTACTCAAATAGGCAGCTTTGCATGCACCAGCAGTTGCCCAAAAAACCTGTACAGTATGAAAAACCAGATAATTAACAAAGGGAAAAAACTGTTCACTATAGCCTGACTGAACCCTAAAAAATGCACAAATTTTTATCATCTACACATCCCCAACAAATAAATAAGTGGTGATCAATTTCTAAAACTAAAACCACATCTATAAAATGATAAACTTTCCCGACTAATTCATATACGTCCTATTTGTATTTGGTCGTAAGACTTGAAAGAATTTCATAGATCAGGGTCAGTTTTAAGGAATACTCGTTAAAGGGAATTTACGAAACTAGTTCAACAAGGATTCAAAGAATTTGTTCACAAGAATTAAAATAATCTCATAAATGATAATTAGGGTTAAATTTGAGGAAAATTCCATTAGAGGTAATTTGGAAATCAGTTCAATACCAATCTCTAAAAGACTTAAAATAATTTGTTCACAAGAATTAAAACAATGTCAAAGATGATTATTAGGGTTAAATTTGATGCAAACCCCGTTAAAGGGAATGAACATACCAGACGAAATATATGGAACCGAACTAGACATGTTAAAATATATCTACACATTATTAGATTATGAAACACACAAAAACAAAAACAAGAAAAAACATAAACGTACTCTGATCACTTTTCTTGCTAGTTAGTGTATCAACTTTATTTTCGTCTTCTTCTTCTTGCTGATAAGTTTATCACCAAGAAACGACTATTCTTCTTCTTCTTCTTTCTTTCTTTCTTTCTTCTTTATTTCTTTGATACCAGATAATGTGTTACCAACGAACTGCTCAATTATCAAGATCAGTATTTTCAGGTTTCTCTCTATCTCTAACCAGCAGTCAACACTGGCGCCTTGCTCTTTTATAAGGATACAGTCACCAACGAAAACGCCAAAATTTTAGAAGTGACGTGGCACATGAAAGCTCCCCCTGTCGTGGTTTTTCTTTACACACGACTAAATATTGACTTCTGAGTCTTGTGACAGCCAACGAAGGTCTTATCGGTGGGCATCCATTGATACATGTGTATCTTCCTATCTCCGGGAAGCAATAAACCTCAAGCTAAGTTGAAGGAAGAATCCTATATTAGGAAGGAATCCTTATTTGGAAAAAATCCCTAGTTGAGAAAGGGTTTTGTTTTAGGAAATACTCTTAGTTAGGAAATAGATTCCTAAGAGGTTTGGGAAATCAAACCAAAGTAAGGAATTATACTTAGATAAGGGAATATCTCCTAGATAAGATAATATTTATATATTAGGAAATATATACTTAGAAAAGGAATTATTCCTAGATAAGTAATATTCCTAGAACAAGGTCATATTCCTAGAAAAGGAAATATACCTAGAAAAGGAAATAAATTCCTAGAAGGTTTTGGGAAACCGTTAAAGCTATAAATAGAGATGTTTAGCTCATAGCTAAAACAATCTAGAGAGTGTAGTTTTACCCCTAGAAAATGAGGTTTAACACGCACACCTAGAGAGAAGTTTGTGAGGCAATTGATTATTGCAAAAACAAGCTTAGCAAACACTTTAAGGTTGATCCACTGTTTAGAGGGATTGTGAGCGTAACAAAGAGAGAATTGTAATTGTTTTCTTGTTCATAATCTAGAGAAGATATATTTCTTTGAATCTGGTTTCTGTTGTTTTTCTGTTTTCTAGTTATTCGTCTATTATTATTCTGAATTCCACCTCTATAATAATAGTCGCCAAGGTACAGAGATCAATACGGATCAAGTTGGTATCAGAGCAAGGTTCGTTCTTTTAGGGAAAATTCCCGTGGTTTATGGTTTTTCCTAGGTATCTCTACGTAAAACTTGGTCAGGTGCTCGAGAAGCTATAAGATGTTAGGAGAACAAGGGAATCAAAGATGGGAAAGTCAGTTGATGATCTTAAGCATATCGAACCATAAACTATGGGAGAAAAGGTGGCTGAGCTACAAACAGACACGTAGTCGGTTCAAGTTACCCTTAAGGAATCGACTGAAGGTATTCATTCTCATACACCCAATCGGAAGGCGAAGAAAAAGATTACGTCTCTATCTTGTTTTTTTTAAGAATAAAAAGAAGAAGAAGAACCGCTCAAAGAAGATTGCATCATGGAACGAAGAGTGACTAAGGCAAGACGAGGAGATATGGACGTTTTTCAAATTAGATGTCGAGGTCAAGTTTCCAGCAAGGAGAGATGGTTCAGTAGGGTGAAAGGAACTCTCGGGTTCCCTAACCTCCAAGTTTAACTTTCACAGGAGTTCAAGTACTTGAAGGGGGCGCATGATACATGTGTATCTTCCTATCTCTGGGAACCAATAAACCTCAAGCTAAGTTAAAGGAAGAATCTTATATTAGGAAGGAATCCTTATTTGGACAGAAATCCTAGTTGGTAAAGGGTTTTGTTTTGGGCAATACTCTTAGTTAGGAAATAGATTCCTAAGAGGTTTGGGAAACCAACCAAAGTAAGGAAGTATACTTAGATAAGGGAATATTTCCTAGGCAAGGTAATATTTCTATATAAGGAAATATATACTTAGAAAATGAATTATTCCTAGATAAGGAATATTCCCAGAACAAGGTAATATTCCTAGAAAAGGAGATATACCTAGAAAAGGAATTACTCCTAGATAAGGAAATAGATTCCTAGAAGGTTTTGGGAAACCGTTAATGCTATAAATAGAGATGTTTAGCTCATAGCTAAGACAATCTAGAGAGTGTGGTTTTACCCCCTAGAAAAGGAGGTTTAACACGCACACCTAGAGAGAAGTTTGTGAGGCAATTGATTATTGCAAAAACAAGCTTAGTAAACAGTTTAAGGTTGATCCACTGTTTAGAGAGATTGTGAGCGTAACAAAGAGAGAATTGTAATTGTTTTTTTGTTCATAATCTAGAGAAGATATATTTCTTCGAATCTGGTTTCTGTTGTTTTTCTGTTTTCTAGTTATTCGCCTATTATTATTCTGAATTCCGCCTCTATAATAATAGTCGCCAAGGTACAAGGATCAATAAGGATCAAGTTAGTATCAGAGCAAGGTTCCTATCTGAAAAAGCGGGGGTCTAACAACCACACCCAATATTTCTCTTAGCAATCTGTATGTACAAATCCAATATACTTTCTAGAGAATCAACTAGACAATCAGCCTCAATCTAGATAAAAGTATATCAAAGAATTTATATCCCAATCTCTCGATTTGATATATACTCAAGCAAATAGAAATCTGCGAGTCTTTATCAAAGAGAGATAACTTGGATGGTACCAAAGACCAATATCCAAGTGTAACAAAGCATATTGGTTAATGTTATCTTTCAAATCAGGGTTTGCAATCAATGTTAGCTTAGTAACAAAGCATTCAATATTCACCGCTAGATAAAAACCTGATTAGATTCAAGCTAATATTTCTCAACCGTTAGATCGAAAACTTATCTTGTCACACACAAATGAAATGTCCAATTTTGGGTTCATGAACCTTACCCAAACATTAACATTTGTTGGTTCAACAAGTCAACCAAATGGTTAGCCATATGATTACTCTCATCTCAATCTTATTCTTCTTCACCATAACTAGTTCAAATGACTCAAATGAACTAGTTAGAGAGTTGTTCAATTGCTTAGATCTTATGTAACTACACAAGACACAATCGAAGCAAAATCAGTTTGATTCACTCGAATCGGTTCATGAACTTTATAGCCACGGTTTGCAAAAGCATTCCTTAGTTTATTTAAACATTAGTTCAAGAACAACCGACTTTAGATATAACCTTCTCAAGTTCGCGGACTTAAGCTCATGGAAGGAGTACACGAACTCCAGCAGAAAATCTCGGTCCGAGAAGTTCCGCAAGTTCGCGGACTTGGCTCACGCCACTTCCATTTCTCTTGATCAACAAAGTTCGCAAACTTTGGTTCAAGGGATAAGGACTTATACATATATGTGTTTGCACAATAATGCTTATATCCTACCAATGGTTATGTAACCTAAACTCTCATTTCAATCATTGAAACATTCTCAGAGGACGGATATAACCGTTATTCACAGACCATTTTTCGTCAGAGCAATTTCAAAGTGATTGAAACATAACATGACTTTCCTCACTTGGTAAAGATGAATTCGGCTAAAGCGAAAGCTTACCAACACATATTTCGAGAAATAGATAGGCGAGATAAACTCGGCTCAAAATAGCAAATGTGTATAGTGAAAGTCTATATATCAAAACGACCTTTGTCTCAAGAGTAGGAGATAGAGTAAATAGACTTTTGAGTGACAGATAAGTTCAAGTCTCCACATACCTTCTATTCGATGAAGATCACCAGTTCCTTGAGTAGTCCTTCGTCTTGTATGATGATTGCCATGGAGTTCTTGAGATTAAATACACTTTATATCCTAGTCCGAGACCTTAGCTCTAATAGGCTAGTAATCAAGACTTATAGTTTTGATCATTAATATTGACAAACATGCTTGAGATAGAAACGCATGCGAGTTCGACCGAGCAATGCTCTAACAATCTCCCCCTTTGTCAATTTTAGTGGCAAAACTATTAATACATATGGAATACAAAAAATAAATAAATTAACTTTTGTAGCTCCTATTCCACATGCCTAATCTTCAACATTACTCGAAATCTTCGTCACTTCCAAGTACTCCAATGATCCCAAAGGTTGTAAGTTTAGCATCATCGTTGTTGAAAATCCGTAGCTATAACAAAAAGAAAACAATTGTTCTCAATCATTGTTATACAGTGTCATAGTATCATTATACAGCGTCAAAGTTCAATTGTATCACAACTTCAACAATAATACTATGGTGATATGTATCACCCCCCTTAGTCAATACTCCATCTCACATGGAAACCACTCCCCCTTACATAATGATCCGAAAACTATATGTATTTGTAGTGTGAACTACATATTAATTCTCCCCCTTTTTGTCAATAAAATTGACAAAGGTGCAAGAACGGGATCCTAATGAAATTTCCGAAAAAGATATTTCATGACCAAAAGAAAGCAAAAATATCAACTTGTTCTTTAGATGCAATCATAAAGCCGAAGCTAAATGCATTCATCAAGGAGTTTATAAAGATACAAGATAACCCCTATAATATTCCACAGCCGCACTCCCCACAAAGATTTGACAATTAAGCGCAAGTTCAAAAAGAACTCCCCCCCATAAAATGTCATTCCCAAGGGAACAACAAGGGCAACCTTAATTTCAAAAGAAAAGAAGGATTTATTTGGACATAACAAATCACATACAAGTGTGAATTTCAATCCAAAGTATTAAATTAACCACAATAAGTTCATGATTAATTTAACCGAAAATGCTCAACACAAGTAAACTTACAGAGACTTAAGAGCGCTCAATTAGATTAATCACAAGTAAACCCATAATTCATCTAATCAAAATACACAACCAAATTAACCACAAAAGTAATCAATTTAATTGGTCATACTCACATAAGAGAGTCTATGGAGCAATGACTAAGTTAATCATGAAAACAATCAACCCAGTCATGAACGCTCAACATGAGAAGACTTATGGAGTCAAAACTAAATAACCAAACAAGAAGATTAATTTAGTTGAAAATGCTCGACATAAAGTACATTACGGAACAACAACATAGCTAATCAAAAATAATCAACTTGGTTATTTAATGCTCAACATAAGACACTGTACAGAGCCTCACAGTAATATATAAAATATGGATCAGGGAAGATCAATTACTGCGGAATACACAAGGATTCATTCTATTTCCCATCACTATTTGCATAAGGACATTTGATAGACATAATCCTTGCAAACAAAAGATTTTAACCTATCTTCCGTCAAAGATTGACAATATAGGCTTAACTTTTGTAATTGACAAAAGTCCATTCATTCTTTAACCAATACATGAATATCGATCATAAACGACTTTACTTTTGACAAGATATGGGACAATCATAGTTCACGGACGCAAACACACATATCCCATAAACAATTTTGCAATATATAAAAACATAAAGATTAATACTGCAAAAAATATCTTCCAAACAAGTTTAGAATTTAAACCAATAAATCTAAAAACATGAAGATGAAAACGTTGGACATAGTTATGTGTAATCACAATAATGGCTATTCCAACCTCTAGTTATTCTTCTAAAAAACAAGAACATAAAATTCTCATCCGAAGACTTACTAGTCGTTGTAGATCTTTCTCAGAGCCTCTACTGAGAATTCCTTCTCGTTATTGAAAAACCCATTGATTATGGGATCGTTCAATTCCTCCAAATCTTCAGAAATATCAGTCAACTCACTAAGTTCTCTTTTTAGCTCACGCAAGGTGTTCTTGGTTAGAGACAATATTTGTTCATAGTGAGCTATCTCTTCTAAAGATTACGCAATTTGAGATTTTAAATTGTTTCTTTTTTTGATGAAATCTTTCACCAAACCCCTGAAGTTATCATCATGATGATAAAACGACAAAAGGTAGTTAGAGGAAGAAACTTCTCCACAATTTGTAGTCTTCACTTTCTTTGCCCTTGAGGAAGAGATTCCTTTACACAGATTCAGTTGATTGCTTCGATTGCATCTCTGCTCGTGACGCTTCTAGTTACAGGAGCCATGAAACTGTATCTTTTTAGGAAGAAAAGAAAGAAGTCTACAAATGAAATAAATAGACTTGTAAACATCTAAACCCTAGAAGAAAAAGTCTTCCATTGTTTAAAGATTCAATATCTATATTGTTAGGAGAATATATACTTTTTAACAAAAAAAAAAGCAATACTTGAGCCACAAAGATGCAGAGCCTCATTTTCTCAAGTTAAAAAATGAGGATGCGAACGTCTCTGGGACTAGACAGAGATGTTGTGAGCTAAACGCTCCCCTTGTTTATCACATAGTGATTTACCAAGGTTTTTTGTATAAACAGGTTTACCTCTTCTGATTCTGGAAGCATTGGTTTTATGAGACCTATGTTGATTATCCAGATTCATCTTTTGCATGTTCTTTTGCAGGCTGGACATTCTTTTGTTGTTCCTCTTGAACCTCCAACACGAGATTTGAACATGATTCACATTTCCACAAAACGAACAAATTGAGGATCCTTTGTCTTGTTTAAGTGCCTTCTGTTTATCACAACTGTTAACCTTTATTTTCCCATGACATTTCGAAACAGGTTTGACAATACTTGCAGTCTTGCTTTTAAATCCTAAACCATTTGTGTTTCCAAAGGATTTATGACCAAATAACATTGCTGAGATTTTGTCAGAACTTCCAGACAATCGTTGTAGATCATCTTTGAGAGTATTATCTCTTTTTACTTTAGAAAAATGGTTCTGGTGAGTTTATTATTGAGATAGTCTATCTCAAGATCTTTCACCTGGATTAATGATTCTAATTTCTTCAATGAAGCTTTTAATTGAAGATTTTCTTGAAGAACCTCTTTATTCAAGAATTCAAAAATCTCCGTGTCACACTCAATTTCTGAATCAGTCTTTGAGTATGTGGAAGTTTCTGCTGCGAGAGTTGTGGGTTCATCACGTCCATCAGATGTATTCAAAATGTTGACACTTAAAGATTTTTCTTTCTCAGAATCATTAGCAGCAAAGGCTGACAGAGGATGTTTATCACATCTCGTGCTTCTCTTTACAAAATCCTTGATCCTTTCTGTTATCAATGGTTTGTCGAACCAATCACTATTTGAACAACATTCATCATCCCAAGACAAGTTAGAGGTTTCACTTGTGTCAGAAACAGCATTGAATGCAAGAGTTTGAACAAAATTTGGATCAAGTATTTTTACCTTTCCAAGAGAGGTATTTTTGGAGAGGGTGTTGAGGTTATTTCCTCAATCAATGACTGGTGGTACGTATATTGAGATAACACCTTTTTCCACAGAGTCAGATCACTACAAACACAGACTTGTAAGGTCTTGAACGTGTTTGTCTGCTCTGATACCAATTGAAAAAGCGGGGGTCTAACAACCACACCCAATATTTCGCTTATCAATCTGTATAGACAAACTCCAATATACCTTCTAGAGAATCAACTAGACAGTCAGACTCAATATAGATAAAAGTATATCAAAGAGTTTATATCTCAATCTCTCGATTTGATATATACTCAAGCAAATAGAAATCTGCGAGTCTTTATCAAAGAGAGATAACTTGGATGGTACCAAAGACCAATATCCAAGTGTCAATCAATTTAAATCAACAACCAATAAGGTCGGATATTCTAATTGATTGAACAACGCACAACCTGTATTATTTCAATTATATTAATAAATATAATGCGGAATAGAAATAACACAGACCCACAAATTTTGTTAACGAGGAAACTGCAAATGCAGAAAAACCCCGGGATCTAGTCCAGACTGAACATACACTGTATTAAGCCGCTATAGACACTAGCCTACTCCAAACTATCTTCGGTCTGGACTGTAGTTGAACCCCAATCAATCTCACACTGATCCAAGGTACAGTTATGCTCCTACGCTTCTGATCCCAGCAGGATACCGCGCACTTGATTCCCTTAGCTGATCTCACCCACAACTAAGAGTTGCTACGACTCAAAGTCGAAGAGTTTAATAAACAAATCTGTATCACACAGAAAATTCTATGATAATAGATAAATCCGTCTCCCACGAATATACCTACGAGTTTTGTTCCGTTTTTTGATAAATCAAGGTGAACAGGAACCAATCAATAATACCAGACTTATATTCCCGAAGAAAAACTTAGTATTATCAATCACCTCACAATAATATTAATCGACGCAGCGAAAAAAGATATTGTGGAATCACAAACGATGAGACGAAGTTTGTTTGTGATTACTTTTTTTATCTTGCCTATCGGAGATATAAAATCTCGAGCCAATTATTTCAATCGTACTCGTAACGATAGAAGATGCAAGATCAGATCACACAACTACAAGAAAAGTAGTATCGGTCTGGCTTCACAATCTCAATGAAGTCTTTAAGTCGTTAACCTGGTTTAGAAGAAGAAACCAAAGGTTAAAGGAGAATCGACTCTAGCTTAGCACAACTAGTATCACACAAAATGTGTGGGGATTAGGTTTCCCAGTTGTGAGAGTTCTCCCTTATATACACTTTCAAATCAGGATTTGCAATCAATGTTAGCTTATTAACAAAACATTCAATATTCACCGTTAGATGAAAACCTGATTAGATTCAAGCTAATATTTCTCAACCGTTAGATCGAAAACTTAGCTTGTCACACACAAATGAAATGTCCAATTTTGGGTTTATGAACCGTACCCAAACGTTAACATTTGTTGGTTCAACAAGTCAACCAAATGGTTAGCCATATGATTACTCTCATCTCAACCTTATTCTTCTTCACCATAACTAGTTCAAATGACTCAAATGAACTAGTTAGAGAGTTGTTCAATTGCTTAGATCTTATGTAACTACACAAGACACAATCGAAGCAAAATCGGTTTGATTCACTCGAATCGGTTCATGAATTTTATATCCACGGTTTGCAAAAGCATTCCTTAGTTTATTTAAGCACTAGTTCAATAACAACCGACTTTAGATATAACCTTCTCAAGTTCGCGGACTGGGTTCGCGGACTTAAGCTCATGGAAGGGGTACACGAACTACAGCAGAAAATATCGGGCCGAGAAGTTCCGCAAGTTCGCGGACTTGGCTCACGCCACTTCCATTTCTCTTGATCAACAAAGTTCGCAAACTTTGGTTCAAGGGATAAGGAATTATACATATATGTGTTTCCACAACAATGCTTATATCCTACCAATGGTTATGTAATCTAAACTCTCATTTCAATCATTGAAACATTCTCAGAGGACGGATATAGCTGTTATTCACAAACCATTTTTCGTCAGAGCAATTTTCAAAGTGATTGAAACATAACATGACTTTTGTCACTTGGTAAAGATGAATTCGGCTAAAGTGAAAGCTTACCAACACATATTTTGAGAAATAGATAGGCGAGATAAACTCGGCTCGAAATAGCAAATGTGTATAGTGAAAGTCTATATATCAAAGCGACCTTTGTCTCAAGAGTAGGAGATAGAGTAAATAGACTTTTGAGTGACAGATAAGTTCAAATCTCCACATACTTTTAGTCGATGAAGATCCACCAGTTCCTTGAGTAGTCCTTAGTCTTGTATGATGATTGCCATGGAGTTCTTGAGCTCAACTACACTTTCTATCCTAGTCCGAGACCTTTAGCTCTAATAGGCTAGTAATCAAGACTTATAGTTTTGATCACTAATATTGAAAAACATGCTTGAGATAGCAACGCATGCGAGTTCGACCGAGCAATATTCTAACAATCTCCCCCTTTGTCAATTTTAGTGGCAAAACTATTAATACATATGAAATACAGAAAATAAATAAATTAACTTTTGTAGCTCCTATTCCACATGCCTAATCTTCAACATTACTCGAAATCTTCGTCACTTCCAAGTACTCCAATGACCCCAAAGGTTGTAAGTTTAGCATCATCGCTGTTGAAAATACGTAGCTATAACAACAAGAAAACAATAGTTCTCAATCATTGTTAACTTTCACAGGAGTTCAAGTACTTGAAGGGGGGCGCATGATACATGTGTATCTTCATATCTCCAAGAACCAATAAACCTCAAGCTAAGTTGAAGGAAGAATCCTATATTAGGAAGTAATCCTTATTTGGACAAATTTTCTAGTTGGGAAAGGGTTTTGTTTTGGGCAATACTCTTAGTTAGGATATAGATTCCTAAGAGGTTTGGGAAACCAAACTAAAGTAAGAAAGTATACTTAGATAAGGGAATATTTCCTAGACAAGGTAATATTTCTAGATAAGAAAATATATACTTAGAAAAGGAATTATTCCTAGATAAGGAATATTCCTAATATTCCTAAAAAAGAAAATATACCTAGAAAATGAATTACTCCTAGATAAGGAAATAGATTCCTAAAAAAAGTGAAAAATACTAGAACCCCCTACTATATGGGTTCAACCATATACAAGCCCCACAAAATGGATCTTACACCCTCAACTCCACACTTTCCGTTTTTGATATTTCTAGGCCCAGAATTTTTTTTTTTGGGGCCTGGTTTTCAATTTTCCCGGATTGCTGACGTCATCAGGATTTTTAATAAAAGTAAAAATACCGAAATTAACCTTCCCTATTTATAGACGTTTTATACCTACCAGAAACTGAAAACCAAATCAGATTCAGCTCTTTCTTCTCTCCGCTCTCGTTCAGAAACAGAATTGGAGATTTTTCTTCAGACGAATTCGTGAATCTTGATAGTTTCATACTGATTTTCGTTAATTTGATAGGAAGAAAACGAGAAGAAGAACAACATAAACGAGAAGAAGAAGAAAACGAATTTTCTCTCAATTCGTTGAGGTGTATTCGTCTGTTTTTCAGATCTGACGAGATAGTGAAGCTGCATTGATGAACAACAAATAGGTTTGTTCGATTTTAGCTTTTCTGTTGCTTGATTCACTAGTTTTCTCATCGATTTTTTGAATCTCGATCTTCTACTGATTACGATTTTTGTTCTGTTTCGAATTTGTTGAGTCTGAGAAGAGGAAGAAGACAGTTGGGAATACATAAATCAAAATAGGTACGAATTGTGATTTCGATTTAGTTTTCAAATTCAATTGATTTTGATTTTACCGTTTCGATCTATTTTTGTCACTTTTGATACTTACACATGTTTTTGTTGATGCTTACACATGTTTGTTTGATACTGAGAAGAGGAACAAAATAAACATTGTTTCAGAAGAAAGAAAACAACAAATCTAGGTAAGAATTTTATGTTGTTTTTGATTTCAGATCTGTTTTCAATTTTTTTTTTGAATTATTTTGTTGTTCTTTCATGTGCGATCTGTTAATTTGTTGTTTTATTTTGTTGATACTGAGAGAAGTATGAAGAAACAATTTTGTTTCAAAAAAACAACTTCAAATTGATTTGTATACATGCTGTTTTTTTTGTTACAGTATGTGTAACTTGAGGTTACACATATATATCATGTTGTATTTTAAGCATGCTTAAAGAAGATGCAGATTTTTTAGTTGCAGCATGTGTAAATTTATTTTACACATATATATCCTCTTTGTATTTTTAAGCATGTGTGAGGAAGATGCAGATGTTTTTTTAGTTACAACATGTGTAATTTTAGTTTACACATATATCCTGTTGTATTTTAAGAATGTGTAAGTTGAAGTTACATATATATGTCCTGTAACATGTTTTATTTGTAAACAATTGTATCATCTGTATCTTTTACTTATATTTAGCTTGCCGCATAGAATATACTTCTCACGAGGGGGCAACGCCCCCGAGTGAATTGCGTTCGTTTTCAAATTTTGATATTCTTATTGTGTATTTGATATTTTCAGGTTGTCATGGCTGTTGTTAGTTGCGCTGCTGTTAGTTGCATTGCTGTTGTTCGCTACTTTTCTGATTTCATTACCCTGCGTGTTAATACTGATATCAAACTTGATGAGTTTAAGGAACAAGTTTGCAAGGAATGGAAGCAGTTACTCCACTTGGTATTACTTTCTTCTTTCGAGAAAGTGGGAAAGATTTTCCGCTTGACTGTGATTTTTCTTTGCAAGCTCTTATATCTATCACAAATAGTAAACAGAAGACCAGTGTTGATATTTTCTTGCAAAATGTTCCTCGTGTGGCCTCTTCCTCTAGCTCTAGGGCAGATTCTTCTATTTCTAATGGGTCTAGTAGTACGTCTTCGTCCACAAACAATCTTACTGTTGCAATGTATTTGGAAGATAAAAGTAAGCCAGCGAAACCTTTGTTATCGGATGGTTGGCCCAAGGTTCTTGGTGATATTGGCCATGTGTTTGTTGAAGGAGTTAAGCAAGTCAGGGTTGCTTTTACCAAGTATCGTCTTCGCACTGGTTTCCAAATGATTGTAACTCACAATGAGCGTTCTAGGTTCACGGCTAAGTGTGCAGATGAAAAATGCGGCTGGAAATTCCATGCAGCTTCTATCGATGAAAGGAACGAAATGTTTCAGGTAGGTTTTCCGTGTTCTGTCATCTAATGCTTAGCATATGTTATGTTTTGTTACAGTATGTGTAACTTTGGTTTACACATGATGTTTTTGGCACCATATTGTGTTTTGGTTGAATTGTTTATATTTTGTATGAATCTCTTCAGGTCAGGTCTTATAACCCTGAGCACATTTGTGGTGCTGGTGGACGCAACTTGAACCAAACTTACTCCACCAGCTTCTCGTCTAGTTTGATTGAGGAAGAAGTTCGCAAAAATCCTCACAAGAAGCCCAAGCAAATTGCTGCTGATTTCCAGACCAACTATGGGATCAACATGGAGTACTACCAGGCATATAATGCTAGGGAAAAGGTTTATGATACGATTTATGGCGACGATGTCAAGTCCTACTCGCACTTGGTATGGTATATTGATGCTATAAGGGAAACCAACCCTGGTAGTGTGATAAAGTTTGAACGTGAAAATAAACAGTTCCAGCGGATTTTCATCGCATTTGCTGCATGCATCAAAGGGTACCGGTTTTGTCGTCCAATGGTATACTTGGATACTACTTTCCTTACTGGTACATTCAAAGGTTGCTTGATGGCAGCTACTGGGATCAATGGTGGTAAAGGTATGTTTTTTCTATGTGTTTTTTTTTATGAACAACTTCAGTTGACAAATAACTAACAGTTACACATGTGTAACTCTCAGTTACACATTACTTTACTCAGTGTGTAACTAAGAAAACAGCATCTGTAACCTTAAGTTACATATTTGTTTTAGCATGTGTAACCTTAAGTTACATATTTGTTTTAGCATGTGTGAAACTTATTATTCTTTCGATTCTGCACAATTTTTTTGTAGGATTTTTCCCCCTTGCTTTTGCACTAGTCGATTCTGAGACGATCGACAACTGGGAGTGGTTTTTAAGGAATTTGAAAGAAGTTGTTGGTGATGGGAGGCCAATCACCTTCCTTTCGGATCGCCATGAAGGACTCTTGCAAGGTGTTCCACTTGTTTATCCAGATGGGTTCCACAGCTTCTGCTACTATCATTTGACGAAGAATATACCCATCACTGCAACAGATCCTAGGTACTCACTTGTGATGGACCATTTCCGAGAGGCGACATACGCACTCTCACCTGAAAACCATGCGAAAGCCATACAGAAGATTAGAGATTTGAACTGCGATTGGGTGGCTGATTACATCGAGACAATCCCACCTGAAGCATATGCGAATGCCTATTTCAAAGGTTGTCGGTATGGACGAACATCTAGTACTCTAGCAGAATCAGTCAATAGCTGGGTTCTGGTTCACAAGAAGATGCCTGCATCTGCTCTTCTTGATCAGGTTAATTGAGTTGTGTGTGTGTTTTGTTGTTTTGTTGTCTTTTTATTTCATGTTTTGTCACTTTATGCATTGATGAGTTTTTTTCTCCTTTTCAGATTAGGAGGAAAATAATGTGTTTGATGGCGGAGCGTCGTGAAATTGGTGCTAATATGATGACTCCATTAACCCCTGAGTATGAAGAAAAGCTTGTGGCTCTTCAAGATGAAGGTTTGGCTTGGGAAGTATTGGTTGCTAGTCCTACCGTGTTTGAAGTTATTAGTGAAAGGTCTCACATGGTGGACCTCGAACACGAGACTTGCACCTGTCAAAGGTTTGGTTTCTTATGCTTTTTTCTTCTCTTTGTATGTTCTTTTTTTTAAGAATGTGTATATCCACTTTACATTAGATATATGCATGTGTTAATAATAGTTACAAATTTATTTTGCAAGTGTAACTTAAAGATACACATCCTGTACATGCACCTGTAGCTAGCTAATTTTGAGTGTTTTATGATTTGTATGTGCAACTAACTGATTTTTGATTTGTTTTTTGTTTTCTTCCAGGTGGCGCGTATATGGTTTTCCTTGTGCTCATGCTCTTGCAGCCATACGCAAGATTAAACGTGAGGCTATTGATTTCATTTCACCGTATTTTACAAGCGACTATTTTAGGAAGACTTATATGCATGCCATCCAGCCGATTCCCAACTACAACAGGCCTGTTGAATATCATCCAGACGACACCGTCAACCCACCTACCGTGAAGAAGCAACCAGGTAGACCACCAGGGAAAAGGATTATAAGTAAACACGAGAAGAAGGTGAAGAGGAAAGTTCATTGCAGCAACTGCAAGGAAACAGGTCACAACAAGGCAGGTTGCAGGAATCCTCGGAAGTTCACACCCCACTAGCTTGAGCCTAACAAAATTCATTTCTGCAACTAATGATTTGATTGTTATTTATCTTTGATTATTTGTTTTTTTAGTTTTCTTCATGTTGGTTTTCATGGACCAAACGTTTTTATTTTTCTTCAACGTTGATTATGTGTAAGGATGATTCATTCAGATTTTATATTTTGTCAGTTCACAGTTGAAATGCATTTTATTCTATTTTTGATTTATTGTATACGTCTGATCAGTGGTCAAATGCTTTCTGTAACTTTTGTTTACACTCAAATATATGGATGTGTAACCGGAAGTTACACTGCTGTGATGCATGTGTAACATTAGCTTACACATGATAAATGCTGGTGTAACTTTATTTTGATTTATTGGGCAATCCGATCAATGGCTTGTGTAACTTCAGTTTACACTCAAATATATGGATGTGTAACATTAGCTTACACATGATAAATGTATATGTAAACTCAGGTTACACTTTCTGCATCAAATTAAGATGTGTAGTTACTTAACCTGTTGCATACTTTCTGAAACCTGTACACACAGCAGTAGTAGTTCTAACAAGATAAAAGTTTTTAATTCAAAGAATTTCAACCCAAAAATATTTTGCAAAACTAAGAACTGCTAAAATCTACTAACTGACGAAATTTAAAAGTTTCTAACAACATATTTTCCAAGTCTAACATCTGTTTGTGGCTAACAACATATTTGCGAGTATAGAATTTTTTCTAATCCTAATGACTGCTTTACACATCTCTAGATGGATCCGAAAGAATCTTGTATAGCATGCTTCCTCTCATGCGGTTCAGCTTGTCAGTCCACCATAGCATCATAGTTGAGGTTAATTTTTTGTCAAGTGGTTTATTCTTCATCCTGATCTTCATGTAATTGCATACACATGGAAGACAGTCAGGAATTGTACCTTGTGGGGGCGCATTGAGATTCTTGGCATTTTCATTCATCCCAAGAGCAAAAGGACAGCGGAGTCTCAGTTCTGTAGTAATTGCAAATGCATATTTCTTGGCTTGAAGAAGGTGTTCACCCTTGAGTTCCTTAACGTTTGACGAGTTCATGTAGGACCAAGGATTAGAGCTCCTCAAGTCATACTCCAGCAGTTTGTAGTGTGTGTTGTTGTTGCACATTGGGGCGAAAAGTCTGACTGCATCGTTCTTGTACTTGACATACTCCTTCGCAAGCTTCGGAATCCAAAATTTCTTGAATTCTTCGTAATCCTTCAAGTAAGAGATCTGCAAAAACCATTTGGAATGTCAAACTCACATTTTTAATCAAAAGTTACAAATGAACAAGTGATTATGTAAACAGAAGTTACACATAGGGCCTTGGGTTTTACACTGGAAAAAAATCTTGAGTATGTTATCATAATCTTACAACATATACTACACATTATAAATGCAATAAGATTTTAAATATATCGAAGTACTTACGTATGCTTTTGGCGACAGGAATATCGCCTTGTCATACTTGCTGTTAGAGTTCATCTTCGTCCTCAATCTGCTAATGTAGAAGTCGATGAATTCTGACTCCAAGAAGGATTCTTTCTTTGTAAGCTGTATCATTAGTTCTCCAGATATATCAAACAGCTCGCTACCATCTTCTTTGCGTTCCATCCAAGTAATGTCTCTGCATTACAAAGAAGTAAACTATTATCAATCAAGATAACAGAATCAAGTAGTAAAATACAACAATCAATAACAGAATCAAGCCTACTTGGAGTCAAGCTACTTACGTTTTCGGATGAGTATTGAAATATTCAAGCACTTTATTCTTTTTCTCGCCTTCCAGCCTTTCGATAACTTCTGAACCTTTCACATCGTTTCTCATTGTTCCATCATCTTCTTCAGCAACCTCAGCCATTCTATCTTCTTCTACTTCTGGAACTGCGGCCATTTCTTCTTCATTAGCTGTCTTAATCCTCTTTGAATTTCTTTGATATTGTTTCAGATCTTGTGTTGGGATTTTTCTATTCCTCAGCACACGTTGTTGTATGAATGATGGTTGCCTTTCTCTTATTGTATTCGCAGCTTCCTTCAGTAACTCTCCTGCAGGTTTTGGAGTTTTTTCTAATCCAAGGCTAAAAACGTTTTCCTGCGTTGTAGCTGCGCAAACAAATATAGGCAGAATCTCAGTAAAATTAGCACATGTATGTAACTTAAAGTTACACAAGCCAAAATAATAATGTACTGTATGTAACCTCAAGCTACACATGCCTTTTACAATGTGTAACTTGAAGTTACACTTCCATTACAAACAAAACACACTGTATGTAACCTCAAGCTACACATGCCTTTTACAATGTGTAACTTGAAGTTACACTTCCATTACAAACAAAACATAGAACGGAAGAGTGGTTACCAGTTGAGGTAGGTTCTGCATTCTCCGTCACTGCGGGTCCATGTTCAGTTTTGTTAATGTTGCTGACGATCTCATCTATCATTTCACTCACTTCAACATTCGTCATATCATCGGGGTTAGCTCCTAGTTGCACCAACCTGTAGGTCTGAGCATTGTCAGGCTGTGTTTGCGGTGTTGTAGCAGTTATCACCATGGAGTCCTCAAACTGTGTTGAAGCAGAACTGTCATCAAAAGTTCCAGGAGTTGGCTGAGTTGGAGCAGTCATAACCAAACCGTCACCAACAGTTGCAGGTGTATCCTCATTGACTTTTGCAGTAACATCATCACCTACGGCTTTTGCAGCTACATCATCACCTGCCCCATCCACAACTCCACCATCTGCAGCTTTCTTCTGTGCCTCATCCGTAACAGGTGTCTCTTCAACATCTTTCTTCTGCTCCTCATCAACATTATTTGTAGGAGTGGGCTTTTGCTTTGCGACAGGCCTTTTCTTTGGTGGAGTCTTGCAAGTTGTCACACTCTTCATACTCGAACTATATGTCCTGAGTGGTCTTTTGTGCCCCTCTGCAGCAGTTTGAGCTTGCAGAATTGTTGGCGTATTTCCAGCTGCAAGGCTCATACATGGAACTGCACAAGTATTGAAACGAGAATTAGGATGATGATGATGATGTTAAATTTTTTTAATAAAATTTCAAGAAGAATATATCATGTGTAATCGACTGGCTTGGATAACTAATATGTGTAACTTCATGTTACACATGAATATGGCATGGATACCTAGTGTAACATGGAGTTACACATGCATCTAACTAGTGTAACCAGAAGTTACACATGCATGTGGCATGTGTAACTAGGGATTACACATCCATATGATCAGTTTACTCAACATTTATTAAGTCTAATCAAGTTAAACAAGCAAGTTAAAAATGAACAAGTAAAATATGAAATTAAAAAGGTTCAAAGACCTTAGTGTCAACTAATTGGGTACCTCTATCAAGTTAAAGAAGCATATTAAAAATGAACAACTACTTACATTCTTCATGGAAGGAAGTTTCCGCGTCATCTTTCTCTTTCTCTTGCTCAGTACTTCCATCTCCTTGTTGCTCTGTCTCAACTAATTGTAACTCTCTTCTTCATGCTCAGTAGCTCCATGCTCAGTACCTCCATGTACATCATCTTCATGTTGCATAAACTCTTCCTGGGTCACTTTGTAAGGATCAATACCCATTGCTTGCATAATTTGGCAACTAAATTTGTGAACCTTGAATTCCGCTGTTCCTGAAAGGTCCCCTTCTGATATCCCTTCTCTTGCAATTGCATACACTGCTTTAAGCATTGCTTGCTTTTCTTGCAGTTGCTCTTTCAGATGGCTATTCTCAATAGTTTGCGCTTTCAGCCAACTTTGCAGGTCGTCCTTGCTGGGTACCACGGTTGATATACCCAGCTGCTTCTCAAGCTGTGAAAACTCAGCCACAAAGCTAGGAGTTGGCTGCAATTAACAGATGGAGAGGTTAAAAAGAGATTGCAAAAAACAGTTGAACATTCTAAATATACATTTTTCGGTTGTATGTGTAACTTAAAGTTACATAAGCACATTTTATATGTGTAACCTATAGTTACATAAGCACATTAGATATATCTAATGTAAAGTGGATATGTGTAACTAAAGGTTACACATATATCTAATGTAAAGTGGATATACATATAAAATGTGTAACCTATAGTTACATAAGCACAGGATATATATACAAACAGGATATATATGTTACATAACCTATAGTTGCATTCACTTGTGTTATCTTTTGCATGTGTAACTATAAATTACACAAGCACATTTAAATGTGTAACTTATAGCTACACATGACAATTTTGATTACATCAAAGTTTTATCTAAATTACATTACCATAAATTTACAAAACCTAAACCAACTGACATATAACACTTACCGAAAACTGTGTCATGTCTGTTTTCCAAATGTAATCAGAAATCTGGTATATATCCCATCTCCCAACCCTCGGGATATCTTCCTCGTGGTTCTCAACTTTCGGGATTAATCCTGCTGGCGTGTGTTCAGCAAACAATAACTGCAACATATAAATTTTAATTAGTCGATTGAACAAAAATATCCATCACGTAACACTAAAACTGCTGGAATAGAAATTACACACAAGCTTTTTACCAGTAGGTATTGCACACAAGCCTTCACATTTGACAAACAACTAAGATTAGTATGAATCTCTTCAAACAAGTGCTCGTGTATTAAATCAGGCCACGACACCTTGAGCACCGTATCATAAGTTTCAACGATACTAAGATATTTCGCGTTCACTCCATTGGCATTTTTGTCGCCAAAAAACAATACACAGCAAAGATAAAGACCTATCAGGCACAACTAGATCCTTTTCATCAACTTTCTTTCTTTTCCCACTTTTTCTCCTTTTTGCCATAAGTTGTTTTATCTTCTCTAAAATGTTTGTCTTAGTCACCGTCGTCTGATGCTTTGTAGATTTGATATCGGTGAAGTATTTGCTGTATAAAACATTGTCAGTCAAATCACTAGGACAATAGTACTTTAACAGCTTCTGACCCTTTCTGCTTCCAATCCTCTGCATGCAAAATATACCAGCCAGCTTTGCCGGTGTAGACTCTATAATCTTATCATCAACAAACTTGAATGAACATGGTGTCTCACAATCCATGTCAAAGCAGTTCAAGAGCTTCAAGACGCCGTGTTTGTTGGTAGTTATCTGTCTTGTTGTAGTTGGTACAGTTGTATCATAGTCATCGTAATACATCATTACGAGTTCTCCGTAAGCAGCTCTCCTAAGATATCTATGAGCCCTATCAGTCAGTCCTATAGGCTTTATCACCTTTACTAAATCCTTTACTGCATTCAACGACTGCCTTAGGTTTCCTGTACACATCACACACAAAAATAGCATGAGTCAGTATGTTGTGTACTTATCAAATACACTCGTTTTTAACTACAAAATGAAAATCATGTTACAAACTATGTGTATTTGCCAAGTACACAAACTGAATCATTCTATTCCGTGTTGTGTAACCTTAACTTACATGCATATGAAGGTTTAAAGGGGTCATTTTTTTATGTCCAACTATAATTTACAAACACAATACAGTCATAGGTTATATTTTTGCATGTGTAACTTTTAGTTATCTAGGAAATTGCCAAATCAGTTATGTTATTATGCATGTGTAACTTGTAGTTACACAGTCAATTGGCAAGTCAGTGATTAGATTTTCAATGTGTATCTTATAGTTACACAGCCACTTTGCAAGTCATTGGTAACATCTTGAATGTGTAACTCACAGTTAAGATGTGTAACTACAAGTTACACAGCCACTTCTGCAAGGCTCATTTGTATGTGTAACTACAAGTTACACACTCAATATACAAACCACAACATAGTGGTGAGATTTTGAATGTGTAACTTAAAGTTACACAGGCCCTTGTTTGCGTAGTTATACATTCAAAAGCATCACTTACATTAGAAACTTTTAAATTTCTTCAGTTAGTAGATTTTAACTACAAGTTACACACTCAATCCTAGACATTCTACAAGGCGTAACTTTAACTTACACATGCATATTAATGAGTAACTTTAATTTACACAACCAATTTTCTATGTGTAACTACAAGTTACACATCCTAAACACAACCAATTTTTTATGTGCAACTACTAGTTACACATCCCTAGGCAAGTCAGTGGTGACAGGCTCACTTGGTATGTGTAACTATAAGTTACACAATCAATATACAAACCACAACACAGTCAGTGGTTACATTTTGAGTGTGTAACTTATAGTTACACATGTCCTTGTCTGTGTAATTACATATTCACAAGCATTATATGATAAATAAACATGAGACCATGACAACAATAGTTTTCACAACTTAGTACCTGTAATTGTATCATCTTTTCTAGGGGGATTCATTTTTCCTTTCACCATTTTTATTCCAAAAGAAATTTGATTCCGAATCTGCAGTTGATGTAGTAATAAAATCAAGTTAGTTGATTGCAATTCAACTTAGAGTTTCTAGGGTTTTCAAACAGTAACATCTTAGAAATGAAATCCACTAAATCAATCAGTTATATCACATCCATGACTTACCTTTGTTTCTATTTAATCAGTTATTTCATGGATTTTATGCACAAACGATTGTTCTCCTTCTCCGATCTGTAAAATTATCAGTCAGAATGAGTTATGTTTGTTGTAATCTCATTACAAACCCTAGTTCAGAAATTTTCGACCCACGAATCAGTAACAACAGGAATCAAAACTAACAGCTTCAAATCAAAACTTACCTAGTGATTAATCGTCGGAGTATTTCATCAACAAGAATCAGTAACAACGGCGATTTAGGTTTTGAATCTGAAACTGAATCTGAAACTGTTTCTTTTGATTTTTTTTGGTTTTTGAATCTGAAACTTTTTCGATCTGTTTCTCTGATTTAGGGGTTAGCAAATGATGAATAGTTTTTGATCTCGATCTTTGTTTTGGAACAGATTTCAGGAAGATTTCTTGATTTTTTGGGTTTTTTTCTAGATTTCTTTCTGTTTCAGGTGAGTGAGATTTGTTTTCTCTCTCCTTGGAAATGAAATAATGGCGTCTGAACGAGAGAAAGGTAGGTGACGCCTCTTATATACTTGAGGCTAATTTAGTCTTTTCGCTTTTATTAAATTTATTTTTTAATTCAGGGCCTACTAATAAAACTCTTTTATCTAGGGGCCTCATATCATGGGTTATCCATGGGTTGGGCCTGAGCCTAATTTCCCGAAAAAGGTTTTGGGAAACCATTAAAGATATAAATAGAGATTTTTAGCTCATAGCTAAGACAATCTAGAGAGTGTGGTTTTACCCCTAGAAAAGGAGGTTTAACACGCACACCTAGAGAGAAGTTTGTGAGGCATTTGATTATTGCAAAACCAATCTTAGCAAACAGTTTAAGGTTGATCCACTGTTTAGAGAGATTGTGAGTGTAACAAATAGAGAATTGTAATAGTTTTCTTATTCATAATCTAGAGAAGATATATTTCTTCGAATATGGTTTATTTTGTTTTTCTGTTTTCTAGTTATTCGTCTATTATTATTCTGAATTCCGACTCTATAATAATAGTCGTCAAGGTACAGGGATCAATACAGATCATTCATAGTGGTTATATACGCATATAATTTCAAGCACAATGGTTATTGGTATATTTGAAAAATGCTTAAAATGCCATATTGCTATGCAAAAAAAAAAATTGGCAGTGAAACTTGACAATTGTCAAGTATAATATGGCAAGTTTTAATTACAAGGCCGGTCTCAAGAAATTATCTTGGGTAGTGTTATTCAATCAAGTTTGATCAACATGACAGAAGAGGGTTATCCTTTTTTCTTTGCCGTTATTCTATAAGAATTAATAGAGTTCGATGCACGGGCCAATGGAATTAGTAACCACTCCTTTAAATGGAAATTTCCTTCAATTTCACCGGTAACAGAAAGAAATCATAGATTTGCAAACTATAATAAAGATTACAGTTTATAAATACCTTCAATTGTTTAGTTGAGTATCGACACAAATCCCCCTCGCGACCTTTAAAAGGATATTTGTAATAGCTTTTATTCTAGTTTGGAAGGTTACTCTATTCTTTACTGCTTTATTACCTTTTCACCTGCTATAGTTGGTTTACATTCTTTTAGTTTGGATTTGTTTCCTTTATAAGGGATCCTCATTAAATTCTGCGTAATACTTTCTCCAACTCTTATTCTTCTCTGAGCATTATTCTGAAATCTCTGAAGAACTTTCTCTGTTAATTCTCTCTTATTTTCTTCAAAAATCGTGTGTTCTTTCATTAAATTCTCTCTTGCTTTCTGTTGTGAAATCCACTCTGCTTTCATCATACTTAATCAATGGCTCATCATCAAAGATATTTCTCATCTGCTCACATGTTGGGATTTTTTATGATTGTTTTATTGATTCTGTTTTCTTCTTCTTCGCAACTCTGATTTTAGAGTTTTTCTTTTCAGGAAAGCGCCTGCAAGAAAAGCTACTCAGGATGAGTCTGAAGCTCAGTATCTTCAAGGAATCATAGAAACTCATGATCTTCAGAGGTTTCTTATGCTCAGCCTAAGGGGGTCTTTAGAGCTTTAGGGTTTCTTATGCTCACTAGATCAAGTCAAACAGAACTACCATATTTGGATACTGAAGAGTACCACCAAATGATAGCTTGTCGATCTAAATACGACTAGCAATAACAAATCTATCAAAAGATAAATTATATCTAGTCGGATCCCAATCGATCAAGATTGTGCACGAAGCAAATAAAAAATATAGGAAACCAATAAGAAAATCTTCTTGTCTTCAAATCTTCAATAGTCTTCTGTACCTGCACAATGACAAACTTGATTCTAACTTATGATGTATCACGCACACAACATAATATATGAACAATGGATGATCACAAATTAACATCAGATCTAAAATCTGATGCGAACTACCGCTAATCTCTTGATCTAGTTTGAGTGACCTTATGTCAGAAGAGAAGGATCTCAAGAATAATCAAACTAGGTGCAATCAAGAGTTAACAACCGTTAGCCAATTAAATCAATAATCATAAACTAAAATAACAATGCAATTCTATTTTCTCATCAATGCTCTAGCTATTAGACGCTTTTGGATCCCAAAAGAAGTCTTTAAACTAGCGGACGTAGGAGATTTTGGCTATTAGGTTACTCTCCTCTCCAAGATAGTATTACAAGTAATACTATTAGTTGGCTACAACAGTGACTACGAAATGAAGTTCCTTCCTCATGATAAGTTTGTAAAAAGAACAAACTTCACTATTTGTAGAGCAATGTAGTTTGGAAACCAAGGAATTTCCATAACCGAAACTATTCTCAAGATATGAAATAAAGCACCTAAATTTGGTTTTGGACAACTCAACATTATCTAGCACTTAGCTAATATATCTTTCCATAAATATGTTTTGCTTGATGGTAAAACAAAAACATATTCGTTCGAAAATCTCAAAAGATTCTCAACCATTTCGGTTTGGGATCTCACATTGAGTATCAAGGAATATCTTTGAACAATTAATAAATAATATTTCAACTCATGTTCAGGTTACTCATTATGTCGACATCTTGAACTTTCCTATTTTGCAAACCCAGTTTCCAAATCACACAAACCCTTAAGTGTACGTGATTGTGAAAATCAGTTTTTCCTATTGGGACCGTAACTACCTTGAATCCCGACGTAAGTTAGGATCGATTCTACCTTGACTCCGAAGATAAGGTACCTTGACTCCGAAGATAAGTTAGGACTGATTTTACCTTGATTTCCTATATAGGTTAGGATCGATCCAACCTTAATATCTTCAATGAAAACTAGACCTTCAATCCCATTGATTTATTTTCAACTAAGAAACAAGTTCGTACGTCTACTTCATTAAACTTATGTAATTAAAGATAGTTTTCTAGGCATGAAACCAAACCTATACACTACACAATCTAGTAACGAGTATTATGTCGATGTCGCAATTACAAAGTTCAAAAGATAAGCATTATACTTCGTAATTCAATATACCAATATAAAGCATTCATAACTATCACTATATTGTTCCTTGACACTTTGATCACAATATGATGATCAGTCTCTAATACTAGAGTTTCATGTATATTAGTAGACCAGATTATTTCATTACTAAAGATTCAGTGAACAAGGGTTTGCAATTGATCAATCAATTGTCATTTTTTACAGACTCTTTAAAACTAGACTCAGTATTTAAGGGACCTTTCAGACACCATAAATGTTGTGACTACATTTTGGACCAATAAGAATTTGACAACTATAAAATGACAGCAAAGCAATGATGACTGGAAAAAGATGTAGATGGGGAAAAACGAGTTGCTGGATTTTAAGGAATTAAGGAGACGACCGTGCGGAGGAAAATCCTTGAACCGAGCGAACTGTCTAACCTCACACAAATGCACTGCAAAAAAAGAGTACTTTGAATTCGAGAGATCAATCTGTAGGACTCCGGCCTAAACCAAGACAATGGCCGTTCCAGAGTCAATTCGGTCACAAGAGAGGATGGGTCGATCTGTAGGAGGGAAGCTGAGAAATGTGTGAGATCAATGGTGATCGAAGATTGTAGGTGTGTTGTGTATTCTGCATGAAGAAATAATATAAGTTCTGATTGATTAAATTTTGCTCTGTTGAGAGTAATTTCTTAGATGTTGAGTTCTTATTCTCTTGTTGTCTTTTTGACGAGAGATTGTCCGTCGTTTCAATTACAATTCAGAGACTTATTTATATTGCAAGAATTGTAGACACCTTGATCCCATGAAATGTGACAGTTGCTGGAGTCAAAGAGTGAGGAAGTGGAAATCGTGTCAAAACCAGTTGCTCATCGTGCGGAGACTTGGTTGATTTTCTACCCACTACTTTGCTAACTCCTCTAACTGCTTGCACAACTTGCTCACATTCTCATCATGTGTATGAACACACGTGCCGTAGACCGCCAGACCAAAACCCTAGTTGATATCCTCCATATGACATGATTGATGTCTCGTGATCGTGGAGTCTGCAGGGCAGACGTGTATTTAGTTAGTCAGTTGTTGACTTTATGAGACGACGAGTCTTTGCATTGCTGAGTCGAACGTGATTTGCAAATGTTATAGTACTCATGAATTGAATATGTCTGCTGAGACAGAAATATAATTGTATAGAGCAAATATTGCTCATTTGATGAATTATTGAATATTGATAGTTGAATAAATATTCCTTGGTCTGAGCAAATATTGCTCGTTTGACGAATTATTGGTAGCGGGACCAAATAAAATATTAATTTAAGATACTGGCGACTAGACTGAGTATAATAATTAAAGTGTTGATTATGGGATCAACATAAAGTTATCAGTGTTTGAATCTGGAATTATGAACCTTGGATTCGAAACCCTAATTTTGATCAATTGCTGATTAATTGATGATTTATTGAAAATCAACCACGGAGTGAAGGAGAGACCGGATACATGGGATGATGGGTCGACCATGTAGCGCCGAGATGCTCGAGTGAGCAAATACCAAAGTCTCTTGAAAACAATGTAGGATCAGAATCTCGCAGCAATAATGTCTCAGCGAAATTATTAACAACACAACACGACAATGTCACAGAACAACTTCAGAAACGACATAATAAACGACATCAACCAAATCATGAGAAAAGTGTGACGATCCTGCGAAAATAAGGAAGTTTGCGAGATTGGTATTTGTAAGGTTGCGAGAATGCCGCAAACCATATCCGAAAATAAAGGACATATTAGCTGTCATCCACTATGTATTTCCCTATAAATAGTCATTCAGTTGTAAAGAAAAGAGAGAGAGAGAGATCTTTTTGAGTAAGAAGCAAGTAAATAGGAGAGAGAAAATCTAGAGCAGTGGTTATTTTTGATTCCTTTATCTTTTCTTGTAAGATTGTTCAAAGGTTCATCAATAAAAGTAAGATTGTTAATCCAAAAATGAGTTGAATGTTAATGAAATCTTGTGAGGGGTGTAGTGTAGGATTTCCTGCAACTACAGACAAATTGGTGAAAATATGATTAAATGCTGGTTTAATCATTTATTAGAATGATGCGTTAGGCAATAAATCCTAATTATGAAGAGGTGAAGGACCGACCAAGGGATCATGGAACCGACCCTGGTTGGTCGTGGGACCGGCTAACGATCGTTTGATGAAGTTCCAAGTTGTTTGGAAGAGTTTGAACCTATTGTAAACAAATTAGGTCAAATGATGAAAATATGTGGGACTGGTCTCTTGCAAGCCAAAGAGACAACCTTGGTCGGTCAAGGTAATATGCTCATGTCACCATAATGTCCGTCCCTCAATCCTCAGAATTTTGATATTTCCTAGTGTGCATTTGAGCAATTATTCGAGAAAATATGAAGAAATCAGGGTTTTGCTGAAACTGAGGAAACTTCATAAGATGAAGGAAATAATAATAATAAAATAAGGAATCATGAAGTGTGGGACCGACTATGGCTAAGGCATGGCCGACCGGCCAGTAAGCCCGGTCCCATGACACTTTTCCTAATTTTATTTTATTTTTCTTATAAATAGAGAATACAGAGAAGGAGGCACAAAGTAGAGGGGAAGAAGAGATAGAGAAATTCTATTAATGTGTATTGTAGACAAACATTAGAGCCTCTATTTATAGGGCTAGACACAAGGGCATCCCATTAATAAACGAGATTCACCCTAGATATTCTTAACATAATTACACGTTTATAACACTCCCCCTGATGACATTGTGTCTAAGCTAATTGCCTCGTTAAAACCTTTACAGGAAATTCCAAAAGGACAAAACCTGATTGAAGGGAAAAGAGTACAATTAACAAAACTTAGAAAAGATTTCGACACACAACTGTCGCCTCATTAAAACCTTGACAAGGAAAACCCAGTGGGAAAAACCTCGATGAAGGAAAAAGAGCACAACGTGATAAGTCAAACAGAATGCACCTTATGTGATGGTGCTCCCCCTGATGAGTACTTCAGTAAATTCTTGGCTTGCAAATCTTTGAGTCGTGACTTCCCAATTTCGGTGAACGAATTTCTTGAATGCTGGAGATAAGAATGCTTTCAAGTTGATGAAGTCTTATTTTGTGTTAGTCTTCTAATGATAGTATTCTCGAGTCTTCATGCTTCTTCAAATACATTAAGTACTTGTTTCATGGATTGCTAATTTCTTGGTGATGATTCACAGAAATATTTGATATAGTTTCTTCAATCAAAGTGCCAAGATATGAATACCTCATCATACGTAAACAAAAATCGTATTTGTGGGAAGGAAATCCAAAATCTTAGGAGTGATTAAGTTGATTTGGTTTAATCAAATGTGGGCATCCACTAAACAACCAAAATTGATACGGCTCCCCCTTGGATGACCATCATGTTGAATTAAATTGCCTCACTAAAACCTTGCCAGTAAAACCCAATGGGAAAAAACTTGGACCAAGGAAAAAGAGCACAAATATCAACATTTTGAACAGATAAATAAAATAAATGTCAAGGAGATGTTGCCTCATTAAAACCTTGTCTAGAAAACCACATGGGACAAAACCTGAAACGAAGGAAAAGAGTATAACTTTTGACGATTTATAGATGCTAACTCAACCATATGAGTTTTACAGAAAATGAGCATCAAAATCATAACTCTAGTCTATCTCAAAGACGAGTTTAAGCTAGCATAATTCTAACTGCAGATTTAATTAATAAAGAAAGAAAGAAAATAGAATCTATGTTGCTAAAGCGTGGATTTTTGGTTTTGTACCAAATTTCTAAAAACACAAAGGATTGTTAAATCTGACGTAAGCGAGTCAGTTGGCTGCCTGAATATAACTTTAATCCACCAAGGATTACAAATTCGATAATATTCTCCAACCACATGTTGTGTGAATGCAATACGAGTCCTTCAAGACTACCACGCAAATGCATCCTATAAGAAGAACAAAATGTTAATGAACCAATCCTAGGGTTTGAACATATAACCCCAAATCGCTCTTAAAACGATATATTTCTCTTAATATGCAATATGACTAACACCAGCCTGTAATTTTCAGGCTTGACAATTTTGAGGTGTCAAGTCTAGATAGGATCCTTATATTGTGTCAATTGAGAAATTATAATAATCCAATCTAATTTGGATTACATGCCAACCAATCACACAGTTAATGTTCCTCTGCAGAGGGGTTCAAGACCACCATTTATTTGTAGTGGCTACTTTAAATGAATATTTGATCTCACACAATTTCCAATGTATGCATACTTTGAAAAAACCAAATTTACTGGTACCAGCGCCCGCGGGCATTATAATCTCCTAATCTTCCATTGAGGAGATATGAACTATAGGAATGTGGATCATGTTTTGATAGACTCAATTGGAGTACTATCTGTAGCCTCTTGTAAAACACTACTTGTTGCTATATGTGATTGGATTTCCTCTTAAGAGGCAAAAGCTTATATGAAAGCAAAACGAGAAATTTCACGCCGATCATATAATGACAGCCTTAATCGATTTGATCGTGATGGGAGAGAAATTAATATAACTTTCAAGTTAATTAACACCAAATTTTGCTGGTAGTATATAGTCTCCCCCTGATCATGGCGGAAATATTTTCATCATATATACGAAAGAAAATATTTTCATCATATATACGCTCGAGTCCCTCACTCTAAGCAAGTGAGTCACTTTATCCCTCACATGTAGGACATATGAGTTCTTTCAGACCTCCGGGCCTCCTACGGAATGATTAACAAAGCAGAAGGAAATGAGCACATAATGTCAATAAACGAATTCCGATCAATTCGAGACATATACTCATTATGGAATACGTCATCGACATGAAATTTTTTTTGTTGATTGACATATTATTATCTGCAACCATGGATATGTTTGGAACCCGAAATTAATCAGTACAAAAGCATGTAAAATATGTAAATTCTCCAAATAAATAAAAATGGTGATCTTACGGGCCTGAAAAAATAATCATTCACCTTAGAATAAAATTATGGACACTATATATCATGAAAAAAAATCAAGACCAATATAGTCACCACAAGGACTAATGATTTTGGCTAACAAGCTGGGTGCGCATCCTTTGATATCTAGTGTCCAATTCCAACTACAAGTGGAACTATTTTAAAATTTTGGAGATTTACCATGAGAAAAAAAATGCTCAATATCTCTAAAAAATGCAGCAATTCCTCTAGGTGTTTGCAATTGTAAATATTTATAATAACGATATTTTATATATCCCTTTAGGACCGATAGGGAAAAACCAAATCAATTGGCTTATATGATTCTTTTTAAGAAAATAAAGAGATCATTTTCGTTATTAAGAAATCCATGGTTTTCCCATAACAAATTGAAATCAATGGTTTATTAGTAGAAATATAAAACCATAATCGGTAGTGGTTTGTTTAAACGATTATCGTCAAACTATAAAAAAAATAGTGGCTAAAATTTCTTAGAATGCCAATTTTAACATCTCCTTCCTCAGAATTGATGGAGAAAACCAATACCGGTTGGTGTATACGATACACCACAATTGCATCGACAAAAAGAAAAAGAAATATCGACTTAGTCATCACATAGGTAAAATTCACTTCGTGGTTGATAGATGGTTTCTTTAGAAAAAATAAAAACCGATCATAAAAATCACATGATGTTCATCAAATAGACGAAAATACCAAAATTAATTGGTCGTAAGTTTTTCAACCATGCATATAATTAACTACCGCAAAAGTAGCTAAATTGCGATGATATCAATTTTTAGTGATTACAATTTCATGAAAGAAATAGAAACTGTAAACCATCTTTCAATGGATTTTTATTTATTTTTTCTTTCTCTATGAAAAAGGATAAGAGAAGAAAGGAGATCAATTTTTTTTTTCCTTTTTTTGGAAAGATTGATCACCCGTACATAATAATACAACTTAATGTGCATAATATTTTTTAAAAAGAAAAAACGCTCAAACAAAAGACTGATAATCAAAATATAAAATACTTTTGGGATTTTAATGTATAGTGGTCGATAGCCTCCACTTCCAATTGGTACTTCATCATGTATCCTTGATGGAAAGGTACAGTGGACCCTTCAAGGGAGGGCTCATATGTAGTTTGGACTTTGGATCTCATCCTCAAGGATTATTAACACATGCAAAAATAAACAAAAACAAAACACTGATTAACATTAGTCAGTTGTGGAATAAACAATCAATAAAAAAATAAATCAAAAGAGCTTAGGATTGTTCGAATCTCCCCACGTTAATGCTGTAAGGAGAACATCGGCCAAATCGGTCAAAACGTATACTTCTTTTTATTTCTCTTTCATGATTTCGGTCTCCTAGATGCTCGGCGATTAGAGCTACGTGCGTGATAACGTCTTATAAACAGAGAATACAGAGAAGGAGGCATAAAATAGAAGGGAAGAAAAGAGAGAAATTCTATTAATGTGTACTGTAGACAAACATTAGAGCCTCTATTTATAGGGCTAGACACAAGGACATCCCATTAATAAACGAGATTCACCCTAGATATTCTTAACATAATTACACGTGTATAACAATTTTCATGATTTGAAGGAAATATCATGAAATCACGGAGTTTATTGAAATAAAGGAGTTTCCTTAAAGTGAAGGAGTTTCCACGTGATGAAGGAAACAATAATAATAAAAATAATAAAATAAGGGGCGTGTGGGACTGGCCATAGCTAGGGCATGGCCAGCCGGCTAGTGGCCCGGTCCCATAAACTTTCCCTAATTTTATATCTTTTCCTTGATGTGAAGAAAATATCATGAAATTCAGGAATTTCATGGAATGAAGGAAATAATAATAATAAAATAATAAGAAACGCAAGGTGTGGGACGGGCCACAACTAGGGCATGACCGGCCAGCTAGTGAACCCGGTCCCGTGACACTTTTCATAATTTTATATTATTTCCTTGACACAAAGGAAACACCATGAAACTGAGGAGTTTCCTTAAAACGAAGGAGTTTTGTTCAAATGAAGGAATTTTCACGAGATCGAGGAAAAATAATAAAATATGATAAAAATAAAGAATCAGACGTGGGACTGACCACGACATGACTGGCCAGACGGTGGGCGCAGTCCCCTAGCGCCTTAGCTAATATTTTTTATTATTATTTTTCTTCCTATTTTGCATAAGTTCATCGTTCCTTCGTATTTTTGAATGCTCGATCGTGCATTCAGGTGCCCGTTAGTGTATCATTGCTGAGTACACTCGCACCATTTTGGTCGGGGCTTACTCGATAGTGGCTCAGATGCCCGTACGTTGAATATTTATCACTAACCCATGGAATTCTGCTGGGAAGAACCACGAATTGAACTAGTGAAATATTATGAAGAACGTAGAATATTTTCTAGGGATTCAGTTAATGAACTTAATGATTAGAAATAATTAATTGATGGCTTTATACTAGCAGGCATGCTGTCTAGGAGCATTAATTATTTGAGAATTGAGTGATATGAGCTTGTTCAAGCGTCATATTTATTAGTATAGTCAGGGAAAACGTTGTTGCATCCTAAAGACGTTATCACTCAATACTAGCAGGCAAGCTGTCTAGGAGTCGTCCAATCATTAAGATCCTATACACGTCTTTAATATAGTCACGGAAAACGTTGTTGCATCCTGAAGACGTTATCGCTCTATACTAGCAGGCAAGTTGTCTAGGAGTCGTCCAATCGTTCAATTCTATATAAAAGTGATTACTGAAATTGCTTAGTATTCAATAAATGTGTCGTTTCCTCAGTTGAGATACTGCATATTCATGTATGCTCCGAGAGACAATATACTCAGTCAGAGGTTCTTGTGGCATGAGTTTTCATGCTTCAATGAGAGACATAAGTCTCAATATTCATCTGACTACTAGATCAGGAATATGAAAGGTTACGATTTTAGTCTTTGCCAAAAAAAATCCACCTCAAGTTGAAGGTGTGCTGGAGGAAGAACTTTCAACTTGTCTATGAGTAAAGCAAATCTTGGCCCTGCAATCCCCTTAGTGAATATGTCTGCAACTTGCTGAAGTGTGGAAATATACTTGACATCACATGCTTTAGATTGGACAAGTTCTCTGATGAAGTGGAAGTCCACTGTTAGATGCTTCATCCTGCTGTGAAAAACATGATTGGAGGACAAGGAGATTGCACTCATATTGTCACAGTAAATGTTAGGTGGAAGTGGCAGTAAAATGTGCAAATCCTTCAGCAGTTTACACAACCAAACAACCTCTGCAGCAGACTGAGAAAGACTTTCTATACTCAGCTTCTGTGGAGCTTTTAGCAACTGTAGATTGTCTCTTGCTTGAACAAGAGATTGGATTAGATCCAAAGAAAATGCAGTATCCTCCAGTGCTTCTTCTAGTATCAGGGTCACCTGCCCAATCAGCATCACTAAAACCATACACAGCTAACAGTCCTTTGGAGAAGAGTATCCCATAGTCTATTGTACCTTTAATGTACCTTAAAATTCTCTTGGCAGCTATAAAATGCACATCAGTTGGAGCCTGCATATGCTGACATACTTGATTAACAACATAGCTGATCTCAGGTCTTGTCCATGTGAGATATTGCATTGCACCAACTAAAGATCTGAACTCAGTGGGATTGGATAATAGTTTTCCATCAGAAGCACTGAGTTTATATCCAACTGGAACTGGTGAAGAACAAGGCTTGGCACCTGACATATCTGTTCTATCAAGAAGATCAAGTGCATACTTGGTTTGGGAAAGGAAAATACCAGAAGAATTTCTCTTAACCTCAAGGCCTAAGAAATAATGTAAAGCTCCTGAGTCTTTGATAGTAAAATGAGTGCCTAGAGTTTTAATGAATTCACTACAGTATGTTTGATCATTTCCAGTGATGAGAATTTCATCCGCATAAACTAAAATAAGAGTAATTCTAGTACCTACTTTCTGAACAAACAATGATGTATCAGCTGCAGAAGATTTGAAATCATAAGACAGTAGTACATTGTGAAGTTTTTCATACCATGCTCTGGGTGCCTGTTTAAGGCCATAGATGGACTTGTGCAGCCTGCAAACATGATGAGGTCTTTCTGGATCAACAAAACCAGGTGGTTGAACCATAAAAACTTCTTCTTAAAGATCCCCATGAAGAAATGCATTGCTGATGTCAAGTTGGGAGATATGCCAGTCAAAATGTACTACTAAAGAGAGTAAAATTCTTATTGTTGTTGGCTTAGCAACTGGACTGAATGTCTCAATGTAATCCAAACCTTCTTGTTGATGATACCCTTTGGCCACTAGTCTTGATTTCAACCTTTCTATGGTGCCATCTGGATTTTGTTTAATCTTAAAGACCCACTTGCAGCCTACCAAGTTCTGAGAAGGATGTGGTGCTTCAAGAGTCCAAGTACCAGCATTCTGGTGAGCAGTAACTTCATCAACCATAGAGATTCTCCATTGTGGAATTTTTTTGGCTTGATTAAAGCATGTGGGTGTTGTAGATGGAGCAAGAGCTATCTGAGTAGCTGAGAGAGCATGTTTAGTAGATAACACTTTCTTCTTGGAGATTTTGTTTTTACCTCTTGTAATCATTTGATGAGTATTAGTAACTGCTACAGGTGATGGAGATACTGACTGAGATGGCTCAGGATACTCTGAAGCAGTAGAAGTCATTGATGTAGCTACATTATCTAGGATAACTGGAGTAGTAGAATGAATAATACAAGAAGAGGGAGTATCTGAAATACCAGCAGTTGACAATATCTTTGCAGTAGTTGGTGACATAAATGGGTCACAAGGAGCCTGTGGAGGAGAAACAATTGAAGTAGTTGCAATAGTAGATGCTAGTGAAGTGGCAGCTCTTAAGGGAAAAGTAGATTCATCAAACACCACATGCCTTGAAATAAAAACTCTACCAGTCTTAGGATTAAGACATCTATATCCCTTGTGTTGAGGGTTGTATCCTATAAAAATGCAGGAGATACTTCTTGCTTCAAGTTTGTGTTTAGTATATGGTCTGAGCCAGGGAAAGCAAAGACATCCAAAAGATCTCAAAAATGTATAATCTGGTTTTCTGTTGAACAACACCTCAAATGGAGACTTGAAAGATAAAGATTTAGTTGGTAATCTATTAAAAGTGTAATTGGATGTCTGAAAGGCTTCAACCCAAAAAGAATCTTTAAGTCCAAATTGTATAAGAAAAGTTCTACCAACATCCACTAAATGTCTATCCTTGGATTCTGCAACTCCATTCTGCTCTGGAGTGTGTGGACAAGAAATTTCATGAAAAATACCAGTCATAGATAGAAATGTTGATAGTTCATTGTTCAAAAATTCTCCAGCACCATCTGTTCTTATAACATGAATGTTCTTTTGTAATAGATTTTCAACTTGAGCTTTAAACTGAAAAAATACCTTCTTAAAATCTGATTTCTCATACAAAGGAAAGATCCAGCAGTACTTAGAGAATTCATCAATGATATTCACATAGTATCTGAAACCAGAATTAGAAGCTACAAGACTTGGTCCCCACAAATCAAGATGTAAAAGTTCTAACGGTTTAGTCCTAGTAAAAGTTGAAATAGAAAATGACAGCTTATGACTCCTACCAAGCTGACAATCATGACAGAATAAGGGTGTGTTGAGAACATTTTCAGTGAAAGTTGTCTACACACTTTTGTAAAGTTTGGAAAGATGGATGTGCAAGTCTGCTATGCCAAATATTTGCAGTTACTGGAGGTGTTGATGTAGATGCTGACAAAGCTGTTGGAGATGATGTTGAAGAAGAATCCTTGGAGACTGAGTGTTGAAAGTTGAAAGGGTATAATCCATTACATTGAGGGCCTCTCAAAATTACTTTCCCAGAGGAGAGATCCTTCACAAAGAATCCAGAACAATCAAAGGTGATTAAGCACTTGTATCTTTAGTAAATTTGTGAACAGATAGTAGATTATTTGAGGCTTGTGGTACTACTAAAACATCATTCAGAGCAAAATTATGAGCAGATGTAGTTTTAATAGTAGAACCAGTATAAGTAATTTTCATACCTTCTCCATTGGTTGTATGTATTTCCTCAGAGCCATCATAAGCAGACATGAGTTATAACTCATTTTCATCCGAAGTTAAATGATTGTTGGCACCTGAATCATCATACCAGGGATTTTCTCCCAATATGTTTGCAGTTGAAAGCATGACACTCATATTATTGAGTGTATGAGCATTCTGATATGCAAAATTAAGTATGTGTCTACAAGCAGGTGCTGTATGACCATTTTTATTACACAGCTGACAAGGTGGTTCTGTTGGAAGTACAGATGTGGATGCAGTACTAGTATTTGGTGCAAATACAAGAGGATATGAATAAGACTGTGGAGAGTGCATTCTTGGTGGTAGCTGAAAATTACTCCTGTATTGTGGTGAAAAACCTCTGTAAGCAGGTGCAAATGAGAATTTACCTCTGCCTCTTGGTCTGGATGAAGAATTTGGATGAGAATATCCATAATGAGGTCTTTGTTGAGCCAGAAAAGCTTGTTGAGATTGATAAGCAGAAAAAGCTTTGCTATTTGCTTTTGACAGTAAGGATTTTGATCTTTCTTTAACTACAATTTCCTAACTTAACAACAAATTGTGTAACTCATCAAATGTAACATGAGGATTACGGATCCTAATAGAAGTACTAAATGAGTTGTACTCTTTACCAATTCCAGTAAGTATAAGAACAACAAGTTCATCATTGGAAATCTCAGATCCAGATGCAGCTAATTGATCAGAAAGTCTCTTAACATCTCCCAGATATGTATACATTGCACCAGAACCTAGTCTAAGAGATTGTAACTGAGTACACAATCGTATAACATGATTAATTGATGTTCTGGCAAATCTTGATTCAATATTTGTCCATAATTCTCTAGCAGAATCAGCACCAACAACATAAGCTACTACCGACTCAGAAATAGTGGATTGTATCCAAAGAACAACGTATTATCATCATCACACCAAGAAGTATAAGCAGGATTAATATTACCTTGTTCAAGATCTTCTTGTGTGAGAAATTTATCCGGACAAGGTAGAGATCCATCCAAGAACCCTGAAACTTTATATCTCTTTAAAAGAGGAAAAATTAAACTCTTCCAGGTTACGAAATTATCATCTTTAAGCTTGTATTGAATGATATTTGAGATCTGATTGAGAGGAATTGTAGAAATTCTTGATTCATACGGTGCAGCCGCCATTGATTTGAAGCAAGAAAAGAAGAAATTGAAAAAGAAATACTGAAGAAACTAATTTGGTGATGAATGTGAATTACTAAAACTCCATTAATGAATTGAAAACAGCGGAAGTATGGATCGATTGGATAACTGATACCATAGTAGACCAGATTATTTCATTACTAAAGATTCAATGAACAAGGGTTTGCAATTGATCAATCAATTGTCATTTTTTACAGACTCTTGAAAACTAGACTCAGTATTTAAGGGACCTTTGAGACGCCATAAATGTTGTGACTACATTTTGGACCAATAAGAATTTGACAGCTATAAAATGACAGCAAAGCAATGATGACTGGACAAAGAATAGACAGGCTGTCACAAGGTTACAGGTTGGCACATATACCGCTACTATATATAACTTTGTATGTTATGTTTTCAATCACAAACGACTTGAAAGTAACGATATATAAATGGAAACAGTTACTAATCTCAAATGAAAGGATGTTTTCATTGTCGATGTCGATACGTCTTCGGAATCTTCAGGTCTATAGAGTAATACTTGTATGTCTCAACATTTCTAGACTTCCTAGTCTAACCTAACGAAGTTGACTCTAGTAATATAATCAAGCGACTTATGAGTTTTGATAATAAAATATGACAACCAACCTTGACATACCAACGTTTGGCAAGTTCAACCGAACAGTGCTCTAACTGAACTACTATCTTTGATTTTTTTTTGTCTCTCTTTCGATAGTTTAGAGATAATAAAAGGAAAAAATTCAATTCAATTTTGTAAAAATAATTGATTATGATAATTTTTAATTTTTTTTCTATTTATAAAAATAATAGATTTTTTATTAAAATAATCAATCATTATAAATTTTAACAAACATCATACAACTGATTATGGGATGGCGTAACTGATTATGGGCTTATAATCTATTATAATCATGGTTACCAATCAGAAACTATAGGTATACTAGGAACATGACTCAATTTTCGGAATGTTGGATAGCAAAAAAGAAGAAGTTGTTTTATGTCTCTTTGTTCCGGGCGGAACTACACCAGGGCTAGAGTTATCTTAAGCTAGGCCCAACAATACAAAAAGCCATTTTGAAAAGACGAGGGTACCCAAATACGCCACAATCTTTTATTTATCAACCTATAAGTCATCTACCAAAAGTGATCGTTTATGGACAGAGTCGAGACAATACAACAATTCGGTTCAAACTTCGTGTGATCGTCTATGGATACGAGATCGAGACAATACGACAACAAGATAACTTGTGTGATTGACTATGGATACAAGATCGAGACAATACAATAATGAAGTAGGTTACTTGATAATGGGTTCAGACTTAACCAAACTCTATAGGATCACTATTAAGTAATGCGGAGTTAACATATATGTGTATTTTACTTTATCATAATAAACAATTATAATGCGGAAATCAAAGTAAAAGACACTGAAAGATTTTGTTAACGAGGAAACTGCAAATGCGTAATTACCCCGGGACCTTGTCCAATTCTGAGTACTCTCAGAATTAAGCCGTTATACAAAATTTAAACCAACTTCGTATAGTTGAGACCAAGCAGACTACCCCTAACTACTTAGTTCCCTCAGTATCCCTGCGCCTTCGACTTCTGGAGTCACACAATTGAATAAAAAGTCTTTTGGATCGTATTCCAAACAACAAAGGAAGAATCTGTTTGGTAACCACTCTAATCAATCTTTGCTACAAGATATGGATGAGTTGTTGACAAAGGCTCTTCCGTTTAATCTAATAAACTCCTTTGTCTGGTTAGATCAATCTAACTTAAACTACCGAAATAGTCAAGTATATATTCGCACTCAATCAAAATAAATCTCAAAGAGATATATTGAGAATGTCGATCTCACGCAACTAATCAATCGAATAAATCCGATTCTAGTTGGATCAAAGCCAATCAAGGTTTGTGCACACAATTCACAAGATACGAAAACCAATAAGAAATCTTATGCGTCTTCAAATCTTTTTTAATCTTCAATAACCTGCACAACACCACTTGAATCTCTTGTAATCAGTCACACACAGAATGTAGTCTGTTAACAATGGATTATCACAAGATGTCTTTAGATTTAACAACAGTTCTAAAGATCGCGTCGATACTTCATTCTAGTTTGATTGAATCTTATATCAGAAGAGAAGATTCTCAAGAATAAACAAACTAGGTGCAATGAAAATATCCAATTAGTAAATGCACATTACTAATTTTTATTCTCTAGAGATATGCATTTAATTGCTGGTAATTAAAGCATATAAAACCAAAAACCTTAATTAAAAGATTCTCAATTTATTTCGGCACAGGATCTCCTTGAGTACTAAGGAATATCTTTGAACAATAAATGATAAGAATTATTGTCCGTGTTCAAAGAATGTTGACATCTTTTCACTGCAAATCCTTATTTCATATCTACATGGATTTGCATTCTTGGAATCAGTTATACCACACTTCCAAACAAGTTTAGAATTGGTTCACATGTACTCCAAGACTACTTTGTGATTGATCAAATACCAAATCACATACATGGTTTCAATTGGTTCTATCAATCACTAGGATCTATTATACCTAATTATGGAAATACTTGTGATCGGTCACACCAGTCACTAGGATCGGTTACACCAGTTACAAGGATCGGTTCTATCTACACATGGTATTACTTGTGATCGATCTCACTAGTTACCAGGAATGGTTACACTAATTACAAGGATTGGTTACACATACTCATGATCGGTCACACCAATTACTAGGATCGGTCACACCAATTACAAAGATCGATCATACCACCACACGGTGAATACTTAGGATCGGTTACACCAATTAATAAAAACCAGTCATACCAAATCATAAGTCAGGCATTGTGATTAGTGACACCAAAATACATAACAAAGTTAAGATCGGTTCTACCATCTCACACATATTGGTCATCCATAGATATGCAATGAATAGCCGGACCAATAAGCCTAATGAGTTCCCATTCAATTCACGAAACAAGTTCATGAATGTACTTCCTTTAAAAAAATGTAAAATATTGTTTCCTAGGATGAAATCTTCACCATAACTCATTCACATAAACATAACAATATATACAAGATTATGTCGATGTCATATCTACGAAGTTCAAAAGATAAGTGTTATACTTCGTAGTCTAATTCCATAATACTATGATCATACTATAATGATCATGTCACATCACTAGAGTATTATACAATATGTACAGTATATACAGCTTCGCACTTATGTTTTCAATATAACACGACTTGAAAGATACGTTAGGAATGAAACAGTTCAAGTCAATATTACTAACCTCAAGTGAAAGGATGATGTTGTCGTTGTAGTTCGCTACTTCTTTACATTCTTCAGGTATATTCAGAGCAATACTTGTATATCTTAACATTCCTATACTTTCTAGTCTAACCTAAACGAAGTTGACTCTATTATTTAATCAAGCGTCTCTAGATGAGTTTTGATACTAAAATATGACAACCAAACTTGACATAACAAAACTTTGTGAGTTCAACCGAGCTATGCTCTAACACATTTCTTTTATAGCTTATTTTCAGTTGGCCCATAATACGAGCAGAATAAATGAGCCCAAAGATATGAACGATATAGGTTTAGTTAATTAATCTTTTAGGTATATCAAATCACGGTTGAGTCTTTAGAACAAAGAGAGATACACATACTTTATATTTGTAGGTTCACAAATCAAATTAAAAAAAAAAGGTTCCAGGGAAGAATATGTTCGCGAAATCAAGTAGATAGGTTCACGAACTCAAATAAAAAAGGCTACATGAGAATTTCTCTTGTACTAGGTTTGCGAACTTAAGTGCAAAATGGCTTCAGGAGATTTCTCTTGTACTAAGTTCACGAACTCAAATGAAAATATTGCCCAGGAGTCTGTAGGTTCATGAAGTCACCGTTATAAGTTCGCCAACTACTGTTATAAGTTCGCCAACTAAAAATAGAAAAGTTCTCATGACCAAAAACTGACTTGTGAAGTGCGACCATGAAATTTTTGTTTCTCTGACACCAAGTTGTTCCATACATCAAGTTGTTCCATTCATGAGCATAAGTTTTGTCTTTTAATATTATCTATAAATATTTGCATACAAGACACTATACATCCTCAACTACTCATGCTATGTATTATGTTTGATGCGGATTTTCGATGTAAATTATTCACCACTAGCTGCTAGTTGAAGTATGATTCATACTTGGGTAATCTTTCTCACATGACGAAAATTGGAAAATTAGCATTGTTAGAGCATTGCTCGATCTAAATCACAAGTGTTTCTATCTCAAGCTTGTTGTTAAATTTAGTTGTTAAAACTATATCCTGGTTTCTAGTGTATAATTAGTTAAGTCTCGAATTAGGATAAAAGATGTATTTGAGAAACGGACATCATGGCAATCATCATTGCGTTTTACTGTTTGAAGGCGAAGATCAACCGAAGCTTTTGGAGAACTTCCTCAACAAAAGGTAAGTGAAGAGTAAACCACCGATTTCTCAAGTTATATTCACCTTTCTATCTTTGAGACTTTGTCGCGTAACTAATTAGACTATCCTAAGCATATCAAGAATTTCAAGTCAAGATTCTTCTTGTAATTAGTCCTCGAAATATGACTAAGCTTGATGAACATTTCATACTTGATGAATTTAGGTTAAGTACAATTTATTGTTCGCAATCAAAAGCATGATTCAAGATTCGAAAATAGCCTGGAATAATGATATGTGTCATTGATGTTATTCAGAAATGTTTCGAACCGATTTAGAGAAAAATATAGAACTACTATAAATTCGGATACAAGACAGTGTATATATCAGTACACGTAGCAGAGTAGCTATATGTCGATAAACAAATTTTTGGTACGCATATTAGTATGCACACCTTTAAAAGTCTGTGAACTCGTGAATCCGGATCGGTACGCAATAGTACGCGTACTAGAGAAGAACTGTTGGTTACGAAAACGGTTTGGTATCCATACCAATACACGTACCAGAAAAGTTCTCTGAACTCCAGAACTTGGTTATGTTCAAATGGTATCCATACTTGTACGCATACCAAAAAAGTTTTTTGTTAACTCCGAGACTTGGTTATGTTTAAATGGTTTATATACCGGTACACGTACTGAAAAAGTTTTGTGAACTCCGGAACTCAGTTATGTTATAAAGTATACATACAGATACACGTACCATGACATAACTGTTCACGAATAGGTTAAGTATCTGTACCTTGTATGACTATTTACCATGTCGATTAAATTCATATGCACATAAAATTATTTCTCCGAGATAATTAGCATTTGAATAATCTCTATTTATTAAAACACCATACACATATTTGATCACATTATTGTGACTCGGGGTTAAGTGTTAAGTGTTTATGTAAATGCTCAAGCTTATAGTTCAGTTGGCTAGCTTCTGCTATCCATTCATGAGCGTGGTCTAGTACACAGTTCGGTTACGATCCATCCTAACCAGAGTGTATATCTTGATTATGTAAATCAGATTCAAAGATTCATATAACGGTGGATATTGTTTTTGCTTGGTTCCAAAGCTATCTTAGCTTAAATCTAAAATAACCTATGATTTGAATGTCTACATAAGGGGAACCTCAAAAAACTAGGATATTTGGATTCCGACACTACTTTTCTTAGTGTTTCTTAGTTGTAAAACTAGAGTCGTCCTCTTTCTAAAACCCTTTCAAGGTTTAACGACTACAAAGACTTCATAGGGATTCGTGAAGCCAGGTCCATCTATTGTTTATCTGATAGCTTGAGTATCCTGATCTTGATTGATTGTTGAGTTGATCACTTGATAAATATGGATAGTAATCATCAAAGTTATCTTCGTCTCAGACTTTGTTGATTCCACAAGTTTAATACTTGTGAGGTGAATAATAATCTAGGCTGTACTTCGGGTTGCGTAAGTCCGGAATTTGAGGTTAACTAGACTTTGTGTATTGCTATCGATTTTCATCACCTTGATCTTTGATCAAAAATGAAATCATATATATAGGCTTATCTGTGGGAGGCAGATTGGTTTAAAGTCTTCAATTAAGTTGAAACAACTCTTAGTTGGTATAACGCCAGCTAAGGGAATCAATTGCGCGGAGTCCTGCTGGGATTCAAGAGGCGTAAGGAACGCGACTGTAAATGAATTTTTGTGAGGGTTTAATCGGTCTCAGTCGCTAGATCAAGTTCTTTTATGAGCGACAACCAGCTGGTATCTGCACGGATTGTTATGTTATCAAACACTGCAAGGTTACATGCAAAGATGCTGTTATCTTTCTAAACAAAGCACATGAAAAAGCATATTTTTTTTGGAAAGGAAAGTAACATCAGGAATAATATTAAGCAAATGTCAACTAGAAAATCTCTAACAACTAAGTCCAACCAGAAGAAGTTTATCAAAGATGCTACCTTCATACCTCCCAAGGATAGTGAAGTTATTGATATGAATTTCCTACAAGAAAGGAGTTTGAAAGATGCTGAAGATTCAAGGTTAGGAATATTAGAATCAATGAAGACTGCTCTGATTCTGCTAATGATAACATTGATGATCTCAATAGCAACATAACTGGCACTAGCACAGACAATCAAACATCTCAAAGGGTTTCAAAAATAGATAATCAAACTGCTGAAACACAAAAGGAGACTCAGGTATACAAAAAACACACTTCTCCTTTTATATTTTGTTTTTCGTGTTTTATATTCTTTTTATTCAGTGGCACTAATATTTCTTTGAATTTTTTCATTTGTTCTATTTATCTTAGTATCATTAGTATTTTATATCTGAAGCATAAACCTTGCACTCATAAAATTTTTCTTGATTTGTTTTCCTTAATCATTCTTTCTTTTTACTTTCTTACACATGGTAAAAGTGAAGTGTTTACGATGAAGATCATTTCCTGGAATGCTCAAGGATTTAAGAGTGCTGCCACCAGAAACCACTTAAGTGACCTTATTAGGTCTCAAAACCCTGACATAATCATTTTATGTGAAACAAAACTTAGTCAATCCAAATGCATGCTACTTTTAAAACATTATAAATATCCAAATATTGCATATATTTGTTGATGGTGGATTTTCAACAAGGGTTAAAATCGTAAAATCATGATACTGCATGCTTCTGACCTAGCTTCAGGAACGCATGTGACGATTCGTGTTTTACGATCCGTGAACCGTTTCACGATCTCTGACTGAGTGAGCATTCCTCTCAGAGCCATGATGAATATGTTTCTCGAAAGGCCTCCCACTAGCTGAGCGTTCGATGCTACGCATTTCATTGTGCCCTCTATGAAGAAGAACTATTAGGCGGTCCTCTAGACATAATTATTTGTTAGAGGGCTTAACGCCTTCAGGACTGTTGATGGTGGATTTTGAACAAAGGTCAAAAACGTAAAATCATGATACTGCATGTTTCTGACACGGTTTTCAGGCATGTGACGATTCATATTTTACGAACCATGATGAATATGTTTCTCGAAAAGCCCCCACTAGCTCAGCGTTCGATGCCTTGCATTTCATCATGCCCTCTATAAAGAATAACATAATTGGGCGGTTCTCCGTAAGATTGGGAGCGTTAACGCCTTCAGGACGTCGGTGATACTCGATGTTCCCTGACTACATGAGAGATCCCCCCCTCTACATAGAAGAACGATTGGGAGGTTCTCCGTAAGATTGAGAGCAATAACGCCTTCAGGAGGTCGGTGACACTCACTGTTCCATGACTATGTAGAGAGACCGTATATAGATCTAGGCGGTTCTCCATAAGATTGAGAGCATTAACGCCTTCACGACTTCGGCAACACTTGTTGTTTCCTGACTATGCACCTTTCAGAATGGGCATGACGCTTTAACTGGCTAATATCCCTTCCGCAATAGATTAATTCTACCGTGACATTCACCACTGAATTCTTAGAAGATAATCTATTTTATCTCATTACTCTGATTCCATGGTCGAATCCACGGCTTGATCTCATGGAATGGTAATAGATAATTATCTTATCTCATTACTCCGATTTCATGATCGAATCCACGAATGATCTCATGGAATGGCAATAGATAATTTTATTACTCTGATTCTATGGTCGAATCCACGATCCCATGGAATGGTAATGCTCATTTTATTATTCTGAATTCATGGTCGAATGCACGGCTAATCCAATGAATTGATAATAAATAACTACTCACCTTTATTACTCAGTTTCATGAATCATTCTCCACTGAATTTCATAACTTAGTAATAAATACTCACCAACCGGGCATCTGTACTATCACTGAGTAAGTCCCAAGAAAATGGTGCAAGTGTACTCGACAATGATGCACGACCGAGCACCCGAATGCACGAACGAGCATTCGAAAATATGGACAAATGAGGAATCCTACACAAAACAGGAGAGACAAAGTAATAATATTAAAATAATAAAAGAAGCGCTCATGGGACGGGCTCACCGGTGGCCGGCCGTGCCCTAGCCGTGGCCGGTCCCATGTCTCTTCTATTATTTTCCTTATTTTTGTTATTTTCATGAACTCATGAAAACTCCTTCATTCTAGCAACTTTCCTTGTTTGAGAAAAACTCACGGTTTCTCCATATTTTCATGGTTTCATGAGAAATAATAATATAAAATAGGGAAAGGTGTCGCGAACCGCGCAACCTAGCCGGTCGGCCATGCCCTGGCCGTTGCCGGTCCCACACCTTGCAATCCCTTGTCCTTTAATAATTATTATTTCCCTAATCTCATGAAACTTCTTTGTTTCAACAAAACTCATGGTTTCTCCATAGTTTCACGGTTTCATGAAAAATAATAACATAAAATAGGGAAAGGTGTTGCGGGACCGGGCTACCTGGCCGGTCGGCTATGCCCTAGCCGTGGCCGGTCCCACACCTTACAATCCCTAATCTTTCATAATTATTATTTTTCTCATCTCATGAAACTCCTCAGTTTGAGCAAAATCATGGTTTCTTCATATTTTCTCAAATATTGCTCAAACCATGAAAAAGCCAAAATGTCAAATGGTCACATGACCGACTAGGCTATTCACGAAAAATAAAATATCATTGTTTTAATATTCTCAAAAATTGAAACGAGCAAAGTTCCACTTGCTCATTCGAGCAAAATCAAAAATTTCAGTCAAAGATCGAATAATTCTGAAAATCTAAGATATTGCTCAAACGCACATAAGAAAATAACGAAATTCTCAAGACTGAGACACAGATATTATGGTGACACATGCATGCTTCCTTGACCTACCAAGGCCAAACCTAAGGCTTGCAAGGAATCGGTCCCACACTTTTTCATAATTTTGACCTAATTTGCTCAATTGCTCATATTGGGTCCAAACTCTTTCCAACCAACTTGGAATTTTCTCAAGCGACCATATGCTGGTCCCACGACCACCAAGGGCCGGTTTTTTGCCCTCTTGGTCGGTCCCTCACTTTTCCATAATTAGGTTTTATCACCTAATGCTCAATCGAGCACTATTTCAATAAATGATGAAATCGGCATTTAAATCATCATTCTTTCACCAACTGGACAACTGAGGATCCTGGTGCATGCTCATTCGAGCACCTGGGTGCCACATGGACGTCCATCATCCCATGTGGTCGGTCCCTCTATCACTCATGAACTGTTTTCAACAATTCATCAATTGACGAACAATTGATCAAAAATTAGGGTTTCGAACAAACGCTCCACGAATTCATCATTCTGAGCAAGTTCAAACACTAATAAATTTATGTTGATCCAGCAATCAACATCTGAGTTAATTATATAATATTCGGTAGTCTACCAATATTTTAATTAATATTTTATTGGGTCACGTCACCAATAAAATAATTCGTCGAATTGAGCAATACCATGCTCAGTTGCTCGAATATTGATCCAACTATCAATATTCACTAATTTATCAGTAATTCGTCGAATTAAGCAATACCTTGCTCAGTTGCTCGAATATAGATCCAACTATCAATATTCAGTAAGTTATCAGTATTTCTTCGAGTTGAGCAATACCTTGCTCAGTTGCTCGAATATTAATCCAACTATCAATATTCAGTAATTTATCAGTAATTCGTTGAATTGAGCAATACCTTGCTCAGTTGCTCGAATATTGATCCAACTATCAATATTCAGTAATTTATCAGTAATTCGACGAATTGAGCAATACCTTGCTCAGTTGCTCGAATATTGATCCAACTATCAATATTCAGTAATTTTTCAGTAATTCGTCGAATTGAGCAATACCTTGCTCAGTTGCTCGAATATTGGTCCAACTATCAATATTCAGTAATTTATCAGTAATTCGTCGAATTAAGCAATACTTTGCTCAGTTGCTCGAATATTGATCCAACTATTATTCAGTAATTTATCAGTAATTCGTCGAATTGAGCAATACCTTATTCAGTTGCTCGAATATTGATCCAACTATCAATATTCAGTAATTCGTCGAATTGAGCAAAACTTTGCTCAGTTGCTCGAATATTGATTCAACTATCAATATTCAGTAATTTATCAGTAATTCTTCGAATTGAGTAATACTTTCTCAGTTGCTCGAATATTGATCCAACTATCAATATTCAGTAACTCATCGATGCTCAGTCGTCGAATTCACCATCTTTGCCAATACACGCAACATCATCCAAAGAAATACACATCTGGATCCATGAATCACTGAACATTCGTCACTCATGCTCAATTCAATAAAACCTAGACTCATTGTCTAAACAAGTCAACAACTGACTAATTAAATACGCGTCTGTCATGCAGACTCCACGATTCGTGAGACATCAATCACGTCACATGGGGGGATATCAATTAGGGTTTTGGTCTGGCAGCCTACGGCACGTGGATTCATCCACGATGAGAAATGTGAGTAAGTCTTGCAAACAATTGAAGGAGTTAGCAAAGTAGTGGGTGGACAGTTAACCACGTCTCCGCACGACTTGGAACTGGTTTCACCACGATTTCCCACTTCTCCACTCTTTCACTCAAGAAACCGTCACACTTACAGGGATCAAGGTGTTTACTATTCTGACAATATAAATAAGTGTCTGGATCCATGATTGAGACAACAACATTCCTCTACACAAAATTTCTCGAGCAATTACTCTCAAGAATTTGTCAATCTCCCAGAACTTATTCGAACTCATCAGTTCACAGAGAAAATTGCAGAAACCTTCAACACATCAACAATCCTTGATCATCATTGATCCCACTCAATTCTCAGCTTCCCTCCTACAGATCAATCCATCTCCCTCTTTGCGATCGAATTGACTCTGGAACGACCATTGACTTGGTTTAGGCCGGAGTCCTACAGATTGATCTCTCGAATCCAAGTACTCCCTTTGCAGTGCATCTGTGTGAGGTTGAGCAGTTTGCTCGGTTGAGGAGTCTCGACAACACGCTCGACTCTTCAATTCCCTAAAAAACCAGCAAATAGTTATTCCCCATCTACAATATTGAACCTGTAGGTCTCTCTGGTAGTCTCGACTTAATTTGGAAAATTGGTTTTAATTGTAAAATGCTAGATGCTTACAAGAATATGTTCAATGTCATAGTCCAAGATGATCCTAGTAATCCTGAATTTCTCCTTACATTTATGTATGGCTACTCCAGGTATGAGGCTAAAAAAGAACAATGTAATTTTATTTATCAAATTAGCAGAGCTAATAATAATCCTTGGATTGTCATAGGGGACCTAAACTTTCATCTTATTGATAATGATAGTGGTGTTTCCTCCTCTAATGATGGATGGGTTAATAGTATTGTCTCAAACTATGGCATATAAGATATTGGTTTTGTAGGTAAGGACTGTTCCTGGACTAGTAATAATTTAGGTACAAGAGCTAAAATATCTAGAATAGATATGGATTAGGAAATGGTGATTGTAAATTTTCCAAACTCTAAGTTAATGTATTTAACACAGATAGGGAGTGACCATAGTCCAATCATTCTAGTAACTGATTCCATTATACCTAAATGTTGGAAGCCATTCAAATTCTTTTTAACATGGTTGAATGATCCTACATGTGCAACTGTCATTGCTAATGCTTGGAATGCAAGTGTCAATGGTTCTGTTTCCTTTCAGTTAGTCAAGAAATCACATGCAACCAGGAAAAATATCTCTTTGTGGAATAGAGAATATTTTGGTGATATCAACCAGAAAGTTAACAACTTGCAAAAATAATTGAACATACTTCAACAAGGAGGTCAAAATCCTAACACCCGTAATGCTATAATAAGTATCAACAAGGAGCTAAATCAGTGGCATACGATTCAAGGTGAATTTTACCAGCAAAAGTCCAGAGATTCTTTTATTAAAGAAATGGATTACAGCAGCAAGTACTTCCACACCAAGATTACTAAGAGGAGAACCATAAATAAGATAGACTCAATACAAGATCATGAAGGCAAATGGATTCAATCTCGATAGGATATTTCAGTTCATCTGACACATCATTCCAAAAGTATTACACCACTACTAATCCAAATATTGATGAAGGTTTATACTACATTCTTCCTACTATTATTTTTGAAGAAGATAATGGTTCACTTACAAGAATTCCATCTTTTAAAGAAGTTCATGATACTCTAAGAAGCATGGAGAATTGGAGTGATCCAGGTCCAGAGGGTTTTCAAGCAGGTTTCCACAATATTTAATGGGAAATTATAGGAGATGATGTTTGTAGGATGGTCACAATTTTTTTTTGAGACTAAACATATTCTAAAACAGATTAATTAATAAGTCTTATATTTCTCTTATACCCAAGAAGAAAAAGTCTATTTGTGCTGCAGATTACAGACCAACTGGTGTATGTAATACATCTTACAAGATCATTTCCAAGATTCTTGTAAACAGAATGAATCCCTTAATGACTAAGTTTGTCTCTTCATTTTAAGCTGCATATGTCACATGAAGATTAATAAGTGATAATACTGTCATTGCTCAAGAAATAATGCATTCAATGAAGAAAAAGAGAGGGAAGTTTGGTTGGATGACCCTTAAATTAGACATGTCAAAAGCTTTTGACATATTAAAATGGTCTTTCTTGATCAAAGTTCTCAAGTATTTTGGTTTTTGTGATGATTTTTGTGATCTGGTCAATCAATGCATCAACACTACTTCTATGTCAGTCTTTCTCAATGGTAGTCCCTCTGAAGAATTTTCACCAACAAAAGGAATCAGACAAGGTGATCCTCTTTCACCTTATTTAATTAATTAATTTATTTTATCTATGGAGTTTTTCTCAAGACATCTCACTGTTGCTCAACAAAACAACACCATTAAATGTATTAAAGTGGCTGCTCAATTTTCAACCATTAATCATTTGCTTTTTGAAGATAACTGCTTGATCTTCAATCAAGCAACTCTTACTCCAGTTAATAATCTTATGTAGTTACTTCACAATTTCAGTTCTCAGTCAGGACAAGTCATAAACTTTGACAAGTCTGCAGTGCATTTCATCAAAAAAACTAAACCAGAGACCGCAGAAGTTTTGACTCATATTCTTGGTGTTAAAACAATGAATTCTAAAGAGAAATATTTAGGGTCTCCTTTAATTCTTGGTCACTCTAAACAAGAGTCTTTCAAGTCTATAAAGGAAAATTTCCTCACAAGATTTTCCACTTGGTCTTCAATTTCACTCTCTCAAGCTGGTAGAGGTACTATACTAAAGCATGTTCATAATTCAGTTTCAATATGTCAAATGGGAACTTCCAAACTTCCTAACAATCTTCTAAGTCAGTTTACTTCTATTGAGAGGAAATTCTTCTGGGTATATAATTCTAATAGAGGAGCTAATCTTCTAGCTTGGCAGAAAGTCTGTACTTCTAAGGACAAAGGAGGGCTTGCTTTTAGAGATTTGGAGAAGCTCAACTTGGAACTCTCACTAAGTTGGCATGGAGAATATGCAATGAATCCAATCATCTCATGGTTCAAGTTTTGAGCAGTAAATACTTCAAGAATGGTGATATCATTCACCAGAATATCACAGCAAAAAATTGCTCATATACTTGGAATGGCATAACAAAAGGGTTTCAAATTCTTCAGAAATATTATTTCATGGAGATCAATAAAGGGGAAAAAACTAAAATCTGGCTGGATAGATGGATATCAGGTATGAGCACTCCTCCTATTCTTTCTAATGAATCTTTCAGATTTTATGGAGAGGTTGTTGAGTTAATGCTACCTGACACAAATCAATGGAATGTCCTCCTGCTTAATCACTTGTTTGATTATGATACTTCTAGAAGAATACAAGATATGTTTATTGACTAGACCAAAGAGGATGTCATGGTCTGGATGGCTGCAAAAGATGGCAAATTTTCTGTAAAAATCACCCACAAGATGGTAACTTTATCCAGCAATGATTTTCAAGTCAATGGGATCAATGTCAACAATATGAATAGATCTATGGAATTGCAGCACAACTCATAGAATCAAATTGTTTGCTTGGAAGTGCATCAGAGATATTAATTATACTAAGAGCAAACTGGTGGTTTACAATGAAAGTATAGATACTCACTGTGTCACTTGTGGGCATAATGAAGAAACTATGGAGCATATCATTTTTGAGTGTAGGCATGCTAGAGCTGTCTAGAGAGAAGTAATATTAATATTGATTTTGTTAGAAATAATTTCCAGACATTATCAAAACGGGTTATCAGTTGGTTTACTTCTAAGAATGAAGATAGACTGTTATACACTCTTATGATTGGCATTTAGGTGCTATGGAAGGATCAATGCGATGTGATTTTTCAGGGAGTCACTCTAAACTCTTTTAACTCAATTCATAAGATTATAATTATTTCCTTTCATCACATTTGCATGATAATGATAATAATCTGAATGTACATACTCTTAGTACCGCTTCTCATTGGTTACCACTTTTAGATGTCATACTAAAATTTAATGTGGATGCTTCTTATGATCGCAATTACTCTCAAGAATTCGTCAATCTCCCAGAACTTATTCGAACTCATCAGTTCACAGAGAAAATTGCAGAAACCTTCAACACATCAACAATCCTTGATCATCATTGATCCCATACAATTCTCAGCTTCCCTCATACAGATCAACCCATCTCCCTCTTTGCGACCGAATTGACTCTGGAACAGCCATTGACTATGTTTATGACGGAGTCCTTTAGATTGATCTCTCGAATCTAAGCACTCACTTTGCAATGCATCTGTGTGAGGTTGAGCAGTTTGCTCGGTTGAGGAGTCTCGACAACAAGCTCGACTCTTCAATTCCCTGAAAAACCAGCAAATCGTTTTTCCCCATCTACAGATTGGCGACCACAATGGGAGATTAATCTCTCGGTTGCAATCTCACATTTTCATGAAATGGCTGGTCTTAGGTATGGGTGAGTTACAAACACAAACGACGCTATCACTAGCAATAATAACAATAATGGTATTCCAGAAACCATTCCTGCTTCCAACAGTGGTGGTGATATCACTTCTCCCCAAACCAACATTGGAAATCATCCTCTCTTCGGCCGGCATCCCGAGGAAGTCAAAGAAAATCCACCCACCATAGCTTATCTCATGAAGGTCCAGGAGGTTCTCGTCCAAAATCAAACTGATATGGCTAACACTCAGAAGGAGTTATGCAATTATCTCAAAACTCTCACTGACAAGATGTCATAGAAAACTCAGGAGAAGGGAAAATCCAAAGAAACGGCTTCAACTGCTGATCCTGAAGTCACTATGATCCATGTAGTATATGATGATGAAGTCCACAAGGCTGCAAACAACCCACCAACGAAGGAACCTGCAGGCTTTATCACCCGTGAGGACCTGGAACGCTTCATGGAGGATCGAGTAAAAGACAAGGAACCATCTGTCCATCGTCACCAACCTCCATATCCAGTTTCTACACATAGAATTCCTCTCCCTAAGGGCTACACATTTCTAACGTTCACACTATACAATGGAACAGGGAATACTCGAGAGCATGTCTCTCGATTCCTGGAGGCGCTAGGTGAGCACGAACACAACCATGTCGTCCGTTTGAAGGAATTCTCGAAATCTCTGACAGGCCGAGCATATACCTGGTATAATAACATTGCACCTGGGAGCATCGCTAGTTGGGGAGAAATGGTTAATGCCTTCTACAGGAAATACTTCTTCTTTGAGCACATTACTCTCTCTGACTTAATAAGAATGGCTCAGAAGAACATTGAACATCCGAACGACTATGTGAAGAGATTCAGAGTTCAAGCTTTGGATTGTCATGACCCTAATGTCACTGAACAACAATTGGTGGACTTGTGCATCAACGGGATGATCCCAGTCTACAGAGCCGTGTTGGAAAATTTCCGGTTCCAAACTTTCTCAGAACTCCATGAAGCAGCCAAGCGATCACCAACTACTGCTCCAACTCTAATGGAAAGAACAAGAACTACAAAAGTCGAGGAACCGCAAGAAGGTCGAGGCAGTGCCAGGCGCCTGATCAACAAACAGTACAATGCCCAACCTTCCATGAACGTTGTTTCTCAAGGAAGCAAAAGGAAAGCTTCTGCTAAAACATGCGACATCCAAGGCTCCTCCGAAGGCGCAAAGAAAGGATAATCACTCCTGAAATGCACAAACCTCAACCCAGCATCAACAAATGGGGAAATGATCAGACATACTCAAATTTCCCTCTTCTCATTGAAGAAGTGATTGAGTTACTGGAAGTCTGGATTAAAGATGGTGCAATCAAATTGCCATTCATCAGGGAGAGCCCACTGAAGAAGAACCCAGAAATTGTCTCCTTTATAGGTTCATCAATCATCCAACAAGTGACTGCAGTGTTTTGAAGCGCATCTTCAAAGAAAAGGTTTATCCAGGAGAGCTTCAACTTGGGACTGAAGGAGTACACAGGAACCTCTCCCAATCAAAACCTTCACTCTCTCTGAGCAACTTTTCAAAGAGGCAGTCCAATCCTCGGTCAAGCATATATGCGGATTTCTCTATCTGTCGAAGGCACAAAGAAGGACATGCTCACAACACTGAATCACATCCGGAAATACTTCCTGAGCCTCAGCCACAAGAAAAGAAAGGTACGACTGGGGCTACTTACCGCAGTCCATATCAAAGGAAACAAATTTGGGAGAACGTTGGTCGATGCTGGCACCACTATCAACATTGTTCCACTGAAATCCCTCAGAGTCGCAGGCATCACTCTACAAGAAGCTACTCATGCTACCATCTCAATCAGAGACCATGAAGGAACGCTCAGAGATGCATACGGTTTCATCACTCTCAAAATGAAAGTTGGTTCAACCTGAACGGAAACTGAGTTTCACATAATCAGGGAAGATCCCGGATACGACATGATTCTCGGACGGACGTGGATACATGCCGAGAAGATGACTAGTGACAAAGCGTCTTTGGTTGCACATCTCTCCAACGAAGAAATTTCTGATCCAGAAGATTTGGCGGACGTTCCATCATCAGAGCACTTGGAGGAATTTCGAACTTTGACGAGGTTGAAACAAGAACCTGCAAAAGATGCATAGACATTCATCAAAAGGTCCTGCACTCAGGCAAGTCTCATTCCTCCCATGTCTATGTCATATATTTCCTCACATGATATTATAGCATGGGGACTCAATTCTGCTAGCATCTTTGCTATTGCAAGATGCTATAAGTGGGTAATCTCACTTCAGCAATATTTTACCAAGTGGTTGAATCTGACATTTCTCCGAATCGAGCATCTCACTGAGACATTCATTACTAAGATGATGTTCAAGCATTGCAAATAACAATTTGGGCATTTCTCCATAGCCTTGCAGGAGTGTCCATGTGTGCCACAAAATCATAAAGCTCTGATGTATGCATAAGTGTTGAATCCCACTACGCAGCGAAAGGAATGCTGAATTAACAGAAGATACTCGGGTCCGAGACGATCAAGCCTAAGACATTCGAAGCTTGAAGGATATGACGCTTCAACGCTCAAGCATCTAAGAAGTCTTCAAATTGTACTCCCAATCAAAGAGTACACCTTCGATAATGGCGCCTCTGGCTTGAGCACAAATATTTCGAATATGACACACTGATTCACCACCGACACGATCAAAGTGTAAGTGAAATACAATCGATAAGTCTTCACTATCCCATGATAAGACTTCTGGAGCAAATGCAACATCAGTCATCGATGACACAAATTCCTTCAAACACACCGGGGACTTGATCTTATTGGAAAGATTGATTCATAACAAGTCATTGCAACATGATGTGATTCCATGAAACATGATCAACGGAACCTCTCTACATCAGAAGACCATGCACGGCTGAGTAACTTCTTCTCTTCACCAATCATATCCAGAATGAAAGCCGCTACTGCTATCTGCCGCAACAACGTCGACTCACCGACGAAGCCAGTTCACAGTAAAGTCATACTGATCAGGAGAATTTGGGTTGTACTCCCAGTACACCTTCATCTTAGGGATGCTCAAACCACCAACTAGTTCGTGAATGTAAAGGCTCACTGGATGGAGGAGCAAAGTCTATGTCGATAAATCATGGTTCTAACCTTTTCAGTCTCTGAAGCAACTCCGACCATAGTATCGGCATCAACAAGGATATCTGGAGGAACTCCGTCCATGGTCTCAGCATCAACAAGAATTTCTGGAGAAAATTCAATCGTGATCACAGCATCCACAACGGTATCAGGAGCAACATCCTTATGATAGGGCTTTATCAACTAACCATTCTCTGAAGTATTTCTCGATGAAGCGGACTTCTTCAATCACTGATGATTCATATAAATATGTGTAGACGTGAAAACATGTTAACATGAGAGTCTTACAAAAGCTTGCAAGATGGACGAACACAAGCCAAAGTCTTCTACAAGATGTTCTCATCGCCTCTACAAATGAAGTACAACATACTTCAGGCCAAGGGTTTACAAAAACGTACCAATGGGTGAGTAATGGGACGATTCTTCCTCAACAAAAGATGTTTGTCTATGTCTCTGATACAACATGCCAAAAGGGCGCATCAATCGGACATTCAAGCTGAAAGATATGGCATTTACCGTCAGGTCTATGGAATCTGAAAATTTGTACGGGAATACAAGTTATGAATGTGCATGCGTCATTGACTGACCTATGCAACTCTAAATGGAGCAAATCTTTTCTCATATGATAACTCAGTCTCTTAGCTTCAAAATTTGGGGTCAAGCACCGAATTCTGACGTCGTATGAGGTTCCTACAGCTTTCAGAGCATACAACATGCAAGCAGCAACTCTTAGACGGGATTCATAACCTCCACAGTCGATCGATGTCCACCAGGCCCTTCCACTAAGTCCTTCATCAAGGTACCTCCAAATTCGACCACCTAGGTATTTACATCAAGCTTTTGTACTTGGGTCCTCTATCTAGGTCCTGCCAGAAGAAGGGATAACGAAAGGGAGAGACTTAACAAAATACTGGGGACTGACGGTCCACTGATCATGACGATCAGTTTCACACTCCAAGACCCGTGGAACTAGACTCTCCTGTGCTAATCATTCATCATAAAAGGAATTATACCACTGGAACATGCAACCATGGTCATTACATCATCCCCTCTTGAGAGCAACCTCAGTTATGGTCATGTGACCAGGGTTTCAGAAGTGATGTTTCTACGACCGACAGAAACAAGATGGCACTGCAAGCACCATGATCATGTATCAATCAAGGGGTTCATATTGAAAATTAATAAATGGAATTTAAATCCTTCATCAAGCGTTCAAGACACAAGAAAATGGTCTGAAGACACAAAAGAGACGTTTTACAGCAAGACTGTCTGAAGTGATTTTACAGTTCCCTGTACAAAGCGACGAGCTGGGAGTGATTGGTAAGGAATATAAGGTTTTGTCATATGTCATTCTCTTCGTATGGATGTCCTCTACAACATATCCAAATTTCGAAGCAATTGGATAAATTAGCAAAGATATGTGGCCAAAATATTGGACTACATGCCATCTGAAAAATTTCTGGAAATCTCCTGGAAGTTTTCTGTTTCGCCTATTTCGGCCCCTAAACATGCTCAAAACTCAAAAAGCTTCTTTGATAAAGCTTGAAAATTTCCTGGGAATGAAAAAACATGGGTAGATCGCGGAAATCCGACATAGGACGAAGATTCTACAACGTTTTTACTGAAAGACTGAAGTCTGGATTTTTCTGGTGACGTATTTCGGCAAAATTTCTCATATATTCGTATGGATTGTCATTCACTCATTCACAAGTCAGAAATTTCCTACTTCTATTAAGAAATTGCATGAGGAATACTTACTTGAGGAGTCTCTAAGCCGTTCAAAGGACTAACGTTGTTGAAGTTACCGTTAGTGGCATTAATACCTCCATTCAGTTCCAGATTTTGAAGATTCTCCGTCTCCTCATTTTCCAAGGAAGAATGTGCTTCATCAATATGTTGTTTATCCGCAATAATATCCTCCTGGATACATCAAAAAAAATTATTATTACTTCATTCAAGGAGATGCCATGATCGCTTGCACGAAAAGAGATACTTACATCAACTCCCTCATCGGTGCTGCATTCCTGAATTGTTTTCCTAGGAGCAAGATGAAGACTGTCAATGATCAATGAAGCAAAATTCTGAGATTAACAAACATTTGTTTGTGATCCTAATTATACGGATAAGAAAAGTCATGACGGAGGAAACGTCAACAACTCACCAAAGAAACGGCTGGGGACTGCACGTCATTTACTAACATCTTGTAGTCCTTACTTCTTGGTTCTCCACCCCGAAGACTTTCTTTCATCGTCGTGAAGTCTACATTGATTCGGGATCTCACTACACGATCATCATGTGATAAAGTTAATGCAATAACCAGGAGTACAACTCAGTATGAAGGATCTCTCACCATCACTCAGAGGTCCAGAAGTACCATTTCTTAAAGTTGCATCCATAGAGATGTCATCTCTGGAAACACCATCTTTGGAAGTGTCATCATGAGAGTCAGTTCTTGCAAAGTGGTTGTCACAGATGTATAACATTTCTACTTCAGCACATCAGGATTCATCAAAACAATGAATCATGGAATAAAGGTGCTCACAACAACGTCTGCAAAAATGGTAACTTTCAACTCTTACCAGTTTACGATTCCACTAACAGTAGTGATTCTGATACAAGATTTAATACTTCAAAATTCGCTCGTCTCCTCGAACCTGCAAACACGAGCTAGGGATCATTGTTTGTTTCTTAAACTAGCGAACGAACATATGTTCCTAAAACAAGGATTTTCCTTTTGGGATCAGCCCACAAATGCTAAACCGACAAAAACTGGACCTCCGGTCGTCCAAATCAGCAGTGCTCCATCTTCCCGTGCTCGTGATATGACACTCTATCATACTTTCAGGGTCCTTACCTGGGCATTTGCTCGTACATGACACCATTGGAGCAAATCGGGGATTCTGAAAATGCCTTTGTACGACTAAGCCCGACTGCTTATCTTGTCCACTGGAAAATCACCATCCAGTGCTTATCGCGGAACATGACTGTCCCCCACTAAGCAGGGGACTTAATGTTAATGGTGGATTTTCAACAAGGGCTAAAATCGTAAAATCATGATACTGCATGTTTCTGACCCGGCATCAGGAACGCATGTAACGATTCGTATTTTACGATCCGTGAACCGTTTCACGATCTCTGACTGAGTGAGCATTCCTCTCAGAGTTATGATGAATATGTTTCTCGAAAAGCCTCCACTAGCTGAGCGTTCGATGCCTCGCATTTCATCATTCCCTCTATGTAGAATAATATAATTGGGAGGTTCTCCGTAAGATTGAGAGCATTAACGCCTTCAGGACGTCGGTGATACTCGTTGTTCCCTGACTACATGAGAGAGACCCCCTCTACATAGAAGAACGATTGGGAGGTTCTCCTTAAGATTGAGAGCAATAACGCCTTCAGGACGTCGGTGACATTCACTGTTTCCTGACTATGTAGAGAGACCGTGTATAGATCCAGGTGGTTCTCCGTAATATTGAGAGCATTAACGCCTTCAGGACTTCGGCAACACTTGCTGTTTCCTGACTATGCACCTTTCAGAATGGGCATGACGCTTTAACTGGCTAATATCCCTTCTGCAATAGATTAATTCTACCGTGACATTCACCACTGAATTCTTAGAAGATAATCTATTTTATCTCATTACTCTGATTCCATGGTCGAATCCACGGCTTGATCTCATGGAATGGTAATAGATAATTATCTTATCTCATTACTCCGATTTTATGATCGAATCCACGAATGATCTCATGGAATGGCAATAGATAATTTTATTACTCTGATTCTATGGTCGAATCCACGATCCCATGGAATGGTAATACTCATTTTATTATTCTGAATTCATGGTCGAATCCACGGCTAATCCTATGAATTGATAATAAATAACTACTCACCTTTATTACTCAGTTTCATGAATCATTCTCCACTGAATTTCATAACTTAGTAATAAATACTCACCAACCGGGCATCTGTACTATCACTGAGTAAGTCCCAAGAAAATGGTGCAAGTGTACTCGACAATGATGCACGACCGAGCACCCGAATGCACGAACGAGCATTCGAAAATATGGACAAAGGAGTAATCCTACACAAAACAGGAGAGACAAAGTAATAATATTAAAATAATAAAAGAAGCGCTCATGGGCCGGGCCAACCGGCTGGCTGACCGTGCCCTAGCCGTGGCCGGTCCCATGTCTCTTCCATAATTTTCCTTATTTTTGTTATTTTCATGAACTCATGAAAACTCCTTCATTCTAGCAACTTTCCTTGTTTGAGCAAAACTCACGGTTTCTCCATATTTTCATGGTTTCATAAGAAATAATAACATAAAATAGGGAAAGGTGTCGCGGACCATGCAACCTAGCCGCACGGCCATGCCCTGGACGGTCCCACACCTTGCAATCCCTTGTCCTTTCATAATTATTATTTCCCTAATCTCATGAAACTTCTCTGTTTCAACAAAACTCATGGTTTCTCCATAGTTTCACGGTTTCATGAAAAATAATAATATAAAATAGGGAAAGGTGTTGCGGGACCGGGCTACCTGGCCAACCAGCCATGCCCTAGACGTGGACGGTCCCACACCTTACAATCCCTTAGCCCTGGCTCTTTCATAATTATTATTTTTCTCATCTCATGAAACTCCTCAGTTTGAGCAAAAATCATGGTTTCTTCATATTTTCTCAAATATTGTTCAAACCATGAAAAAGCCAAAAAGTCAAATGGTCACATGACCGACTAGGTTATTGACAAAAAATAAAATATCATTGTTTTAATATTCTCAAAAATTGATGAAACGAGCAAAGTTCTACTTGCTCATTCGAGCAAAATCAAGAATTTCAGTCAAAGATCGAACTCTTCTGAAAATCCAAGATATTGCTCAAACGCACATCAGAAAATGCCGAAACTCTCAACACTGAGACATAAATATTATGGTGACACAAGCATGATTCCTTGACCGACCAAGGCCGGCTCTAAGGCTTGCAAGGAGCCGATCCCACACTTTTTCATAATTTTGACCTAATTTGCTCAATTGCTCATACTGGGTCCAAACTCTTTCCAACCAACTTGGAATTTTCTCAAGCGACCATCTGCTTGTCCCACTACCACCAAGGGCCGGTTTTTTTCCCTCTTGGTCGGTCCCTCACTTTTCCATAATTAGGTTTTATCACCTAATGCTCAATCGAGCACTATTTCAATAAATGATGAAATCGGCATTTAAATCATCATTCTTTCACCAACTGGACAACTGAGGATCCTGGTGCATGCTCATTCGAGCACCTGGGTGCCACATGGACGTCCATCATCCCATGTGGTCATTCCCTTTATCACTCATGAACTGTTTTCAACAATTCATCAATTGACGAACAATTGATCAAAAATTAGGGTTTCGAACAAACGCTCCACGAATTCATCATTCTGAGCAAGTTCAAACACTAATAAATTTATGTTGATCCAGCAATCAACATCTGAGTTAATTATATAATATTCGGTAGTCTACCAATATTTTAATTAATATTTTATTGGGTCACGTCACCAATAAAATAATTCGTCGAATTGAGCAATACCATGCTCAGTTGCTCGAATATTGATCCAACTATCAATATTCACTAATTTATCAGTAATTCGTCGAATTAAGCAATACCTTGCTCAGTTGCTCGAATATTGATCCAACTATCAATATTCAGTAAGTTATCAGTATTTCTTCGAGTTGAGCAATACCTTGCTCAGTTGCTCGAATATTAATCCAACTATCAATATTCAGTAATTTATCAGTAATTCGTCGAATTGAGCAATACCTTGCTCAGTTGCTCGAATATTGATCCAACTATCAATATTCAGTAATTTATCAGTAATTCGACGAATTGAGAAATACCTTGCTCAGTTGCTCGAATATTGATCCAACTATCAATATTCAGTAATTTTTCATTAATTCGTCGAATTGAGCAATACCTTGCTCAGTTGCTCGAATATTGATCCAACTATCAATATTCAGTAATTTATCAGTAATTCGTCGAATTAAGCAATACTTTGCTCAGTTGCTCGAATATTGATCCAACTATTATTCAGTAATTTATCAGTAATTCGTCGAATTGAGCAATACCTTATTCAGTTGCTCGAATATTGATCCAACTATCAATATTCAGTAATTTATCTGTAATTCGTCGAATTGAGCAAAACTTTGCTCAGTTGCTCGAATATTGATTCAACTATCAATATTCAGTAATTTATCAGTAATTCTTCGAATTGAGCAATACTTGCTCAGTTGCTCGAATATTGATCCAACTATCAATATTCAGTAACTCATCGATGCTCAGTCGTCGAATTCACCATCTTTGCCAATACACGCAACATCATCCAAAGAAATACACATCTGGATCCATGAATCACTGAACATTCGTCACTCATGCTCAATTAAATAAAACCTAGACTCGTTGTCTAAACAAGTCAACAACTGACTAATTAAATACGCGTCTGTCATGCAGACTCCACGATTCGTGAGACATCAATCACGTCACATGGGGGGATATCAATTAGGGTTTTGGTCTGGCAGCCTACGGCACGTGGATTCATCCACGATGAGAAATGTGAGTAAGTCTTGCAAACAATTGAAGGAGTTAGCAAAGTAGTGGGTGGACAGTTAACCACGTCTCCGCACGACTTGGAACTGGTTTCACCACGATTTCCCACTTCTCCACTCTTTTACTCAAGAAACCGTCACACTTACAGGGATCAAGGTGTTTACTATTCTGACAATATAAATAAGTGTCTGGATCCATGATTGAGACAACAACATTCCTCTACACAAAATTTCTCGAGCAATTACTCTCAAGAATTTGTCAATCTCCCAGAACTTATTCGAACTCATCAGTTCACAGAGAAAATTGCAGAAACCTTCAACACATCAACAATCCTTGATCATCATTGATCCCACTCAATTCTCACCTTCCCTCCTACAGATCAATCCATCTCCCTCTTTGCGATCGAATTGACTCTGGAACGACCATTGACTTGGTTTAGGCCGGAGTCCTACAGATTGATCTCTCGAATCCAAGTACTCCCTTTGCAGTGCATCTGTGTGAGGTTGAGCAGTTTGCTCGGTTGAGGAGTCTCGACAACACGCTCGACTCTTCAATTCCCTAAAAAACCAGCAAATAGTTATTCCCCATCTACAATATTGAACCTGTAGGTCTCTCTGGTAGTCTCGACTTAATTTGGAAAATTGGTTTTAATTGTAAAATGCTAGATGCTTACAAGAATATGTTCAATGTCATAGTCCAAGATGATCCTAGTAATCCTGAATTTCTCCTTACATTTATGTATGGCTACTCCAGGTATGAGGCTAAAAAAGAACAATGTAATTTTATTTATCAAATTAGCAGAGCTAATAATAATCCTTGGATTGTCATAGGGGACCTAAACTTTCATCTTATTGATAATGATAGTGGTGTTTCCTCCTCTAATGATGGATGGGTTAATAGTATTGTCTCAAACTATGGCATATAAGATATTGGTTTTGTAGGTAAGGACTGTTCCTGGACTAGTAATAATTTAGGTACAAGAGCTAAAATATCTAGAATAGATATGGATTAGGAAATGGTGATTGTAAATTTTCCAAACTCTAAGTTAATGTATTTAACACAGATAGGGAGTGACCATAGTCCAATCATTCTAGTAACTGATTCCATTATACCTAAATGTTGGAAGCCATTCAAATTCTTTTTAACATGGTTGAATGATCCTACATGTGCAACTGTCATTGCTAATGCTTGGAATGCAAGTGTCAATGGTTCTGTTTCCTTTCAGTTAGTCAAGAAATCACATGCAACCAGGAAAAATATCTCTTTGTGGAATAGAGAATATTTTGGTGATATCAACCAGAAAGTTAACAACTTGCAAAAATAATTGAACATACTTCAACAAGGAGGTCAAAATCCTAACACCCGTAATGCTATAATAAGTATCAACAAGGAGCTAAATCAGTGGCATACGATTCAAGGTGAATTTTACCAGCAAAAGTCCAGAGATTCTTTTATTAAAGAAATGGATTACAGCAGCAAGTACTTCCACACCAAGATTACTAAGAGGAGAACCATAAATAAGATAGACTCAATACAAGATCATGAAGGCAAATGGATTCAATCTCGATAGGATATTTCAGTTCATCTGACACATCATTCCAAAAGTATTACACCACTACTAATCCAAATATTGATGAAGTTTTATACTACATTCTTCCTACAATTATTTTTGAAGAAGATAATGGTTCACTTACAAGAATTCCATCTTTTAAAGAAGTTCATGATATTCTCAGAAGCATGGAGAATTGGAGTGATCCAGGTCCAGAGGGTTTTCAAGCAGGTTTCCACAAGATTTAATGGGAAATTATAGGAGATGATGTTTGTAGGATGGTCACAATTTTTTTTTGAGACTAAACATATTCTAAAACAGATTAATTAATAAGTCTTATATTTCTCTTATACCCAAGAAGAAAAAGTCTATTTGTGCTGCAGATTACAGACCAACTGGTCTATGTAATACATCTTACAAGATCATTTCCAAGATTCTTGTGAACAGAATGAAGCCCTTAATGACTAAGTTTGTCTCTTCATTTTAAGTTGCATATGTCACATGAAGATTAATAAGTGATAATACTGTCATTGCTCAAGAAATAATGCATTCAATGAAGAAAAAGAGAGGGAAGTTTGGTTGGATAACCCTTAAATTAGACATGTCAAAAGCTTTTGACATATTAAAATGGTCTTTCTTGATCAAAGTTCTCAAGTATTTTGGTTTTTGTGATCTGGTCAATCAATGCATCAACACTACTTCTATGTCAGTCTTTCTCAATGGTAGTCCCTCTGAAGAATTTTCACCAACAAAAGGAATCAGACAAGGTGATCCTCTTTCACCTTATTTAATTAATTAATTTATTTTATCTATGGAGTTTTTCTCAAGACATCTCACTGTTGCTCAACAAAACAACACCATCAAATGTATTAAAGTGGCTGCTCAATTTTCAACCATTAATCATTTGCTTTTTGAAGATAACTGCTTGATCTTCAATCAAGCAACTCTTACTCCAGTTAATAATCTTCTGGAGTTACTTCACAATTTCAGTTCTCAGTCAGGACAAGTCATAAACTTTGACAAGTCTGCAGTGTATTTCATCAAAAAAACTAAACCAGAGACCGCAGAAGTTTTGACTCATATTCTTGGTGTTAAAACAATGAATTCTAAAGAGAAATATTTAGGGTCTCCTTTAATTCTTGGTCACTCTAAACAAGAGTCTTTCAAGTCTATAAAGGAAAATTTCCTCACAAGATTTTCCACTTGGTCTTCAATTTCACTCTCTCAAGCTGGTAGAGGTACTATACTAAAGCATGTTCATAATTCAGTTCCAATATGTCAAATGGGAACTTCCAAACTTCCTAACGATCTTCTAAGTCAGCTTACTTCTATTGAGAGGAAATTCTTCTGGGTATATAATTCTAATAGAGGAGCTAATCTTCTAGCTTGGCAGAAAGTCTGTACTTCTAAGGACAAAGGAGGGCTTGCTTTTAGAGATTTGGAGAAGCTCAACTTGGCACTCTCACTAAGTTGGCATGGAGAATATGCAATGAATCCAATCATCTCATGGTTCAAGTTTTGAGCAGTAAATACTTCAAGAATGGTGATATCATTCACCAGAATATCACAGCAAAAAATTGCTCATATACTTGGAATGGCATAACAAAAGGGTTTCAAATTCTTCAGAAATATTATTTCATGGAGATCAATAAAGGGGAAAAAACTAAAATCTGTCTGGATAGATGGATATCAGGTATGAGCACTCCTCCTATTCTTTCTAATGAATCTTTCAGATTTTATGGAGAGGTTGTTGAGTTAATGCTACCTGACACAAATCAATGGAATGTCCTCCTGCTTAATCACTTGTTTGATGATGATACTTCTAGAAGAATACAAGATATGTTTATTGACTAGACCAAAGAGGATGTCATGGTCTGGATGGCTGCAAAAGATGGCAAATTTTCTGTAAAAATCACCCACAAGATGGTAACTTTATCCAGCAATGATTTTCAAGTCAATGGGATCAATGTCAACAATATGAATAGATCTATGGAATTGCAGCACAACTCATAGAATCAAATTGTTTGCTTGGAAGTGCATCAGAGATATTAATTATACTAAGAGAAAACTGGTGGTTTACAATGAAAGTATAGATACTCACTGTGTCACTTGTGGGCATAATGAAGAAACTATGGAGCATATCATTTTTGAGTGTAGGCATGCTAGAGCTGTCTGGAGAGGAGTAATATTAATATTGATTTTGTTAGAAATAATTTCCAGACATTATCAAAACGGGTTATCAGTTGGTTTACTTCCAAGAATGAAGATAGACTGTTATACACTCTTATGATTGGCATTTAGGTGCTATGGAAGGATAAATGCGATGTGATTTTTCAGGGAGTTACTCTAAACTCTTTTAACTCAATTCATAAGATTATACTTATTTCCTTTCATCACATTTTCATGATAATGATAATAATCTGAATGTACATACTCTTAGTACCGCTTCTCATTGGTTACCACTTTTAGATGTCATACTAAAATTTAATGTGAATGCTTCTTATGATCGCAATACTAACCAACTGGGTACTGGCATCGCCATACACAATCATGCAGGTAAATGCCATGGGATCAAAGGGAATTACTCAAATGGAGTACTAAGTCCGGAAGCAGGGGAGTGTATGGTAGTACGTGAAGCACTATCATGGTTAAAAGGAAAGCAGTTATCAAGGATTTACATTGAAGCTGATGCTGAACTAGTTGTTCAGTCCATTACCGGCAACACTCTTCTGATTTAATGGGAAAATATGAACTTAATAAAAGAGATTAAACATTTAGTCTCTAGTTTTGCTTATTGTAATTTTTACTACCTCCGTCCCTAATTAGATGACCTAGTTAAAATTTACTATTAAATTTAAAAATGATTTATCTCTCAAACTATACAAAGGATTTTCGTAAACTTTGTATCATCGGAAAGCATTTTAAAACACCTATCTAATGTATATAAATATGACTATCAAATTTTACATATTTCTTATAATAATACTAATCTATCACTCCACTTATTTATGGTATAGGTCATGTAATTAGGGACGGAGGGAGTATTTTGTAAGTAGAAATGACAACCAAGTAACTGATCACATAGCTAAGTCAGTTCGAGAAAAATCATCTGCTACCGAAGCTCATGATGATTATAGTTCTGAGGGCTATAGTCTTCTGGCTAAAGATCAATGACAATCGCCTCACTAGAGGCAATAAAATATCTATTTTTATTAAAAAAAAAGAATTCAATGCTCGACAGTCTCTGTGTTGTGTTCTCAAGTTAAATAAGATACAAATCATTTAGTCATTGACTGCAAGTATTTTGACAATATTTGGAGTTTCATACGGCCAAAAAGTGGATGGGTCTAGGCTCGCCCAGCAACAATGTTGGAAATCTTTTGGAAGAACGATTTTTTTGGGACCATGGTTTTTTTGGGGGACCATGGTTTTATTTTGGGTAAAGGCATTAGAAATAATTCTAGGTCACCCCATACCTAGTTATTTATTTAATACCTAATCTACCCTCTTAATTAATTTTAGGTTATGATTAGTGAATGATTTAGTTAAAAACAATTAGTGAGATTAAATTAAAAGATGGGTCTATTATTAGTTGAGTAGAATTATTGAGAGAGTAGAGTTAGAGAAGATGAAGGAGAAAAACATGGAAAATAATATTTTTTTCCAATTCACTAAGTTTGAGTATTCAAATGATGAAAACTCATCTGATTCTTCATCTCCATCCTCTCTTAGAATATTTGTTAATCTTCAAAATGATCCGGATTTGAACTGGATTTTGAACAGTTCAGTTACTTTATATGAAGAACAAGTAACCGAACTCATATGAAGTTGTAGTTCGGTTGCCACGTGAGATGAACAAGTAACCGAACTCATCTGAAAGTGTAGTTCGGTTACTTGTTCCAAACACGCAGGTTACCGAACTCTCTAATAATTTCTAGGAGTTACAGCGTTATGTTCGGTTGGTTCTCAATTAACCGAACTTTGGTGTACAAAGTTCGGTTGGTTCGCATGCATGCACTTTTGATCTAACCGAACTTTACGTAATATAAGAGTATATAAGTTTACAAAGTTCGGTTCTTTCGCAAACTTGAACCTAACAGCTAACCGACCGAATTCTGAGTTCGGTTTCTGCGATAAAATTGTGAAGTTACCGAACTTAACAAACAAAAAAAATGTGAAGTTCCAACGTCTATTGGCTAAGTTCGGTTACTTTGTAGTTTTAAAATTTTTTGCGAATAAACCGAACTCTATTGGCTAAGTTCGGTTATTTTAGAACTCAACATAGTGGCCACAACAACACAGTTCGGTTAGACTGGATTTGTTTTTTTTTTTAGGTTCTAAGGGTGGAGTTCGGTTACTTTGTAATTTTAATTTTTTTTGCGAAACAACCGAACAGAGAGTTCGGTGACTTAATTTTAAATCCAATAGAACCGAACTGTTCTTCGTGTTCTTCATTTTCAAGAAGTTCAGTTAGTAAACTAGGGTTTTTTGGAAAATCGACCTAACCGAACATGGCTCTGTAACTCCTATTAAAACCCTATTTTGATGATTTCTATTCGATTGAAGCAATCAAAATCAAATTAAAGCGAAGGGTTTGTTGGAAAATACCTCCGGAGTGGTCCCATGGCAGAATCAGGTTGCGGCTGGCGTCTTTTATACTCGGTAAAATTATTATGTAACCGAACTTAATTGTGATTGCATTGATGTTGTTACATTTCTTAAATAGGCGGTGGTGGTGGTGGTGGGAGGAGGTGGTGGTGGTAATCGGTGGTTGGTGGTGGTGATAATCGGAGGTGGTGGTGGTGGTAATCGGCGGTGGTGGGCGGTGGTGGTGGGAGGAGACGATGGTGGTTATAAGGTTGGTTTTAAATTAAATTAAGTTAAGAATAGATTAGTCATTTCCACATTTTAGGACACCCCTTGTCATTATAGGGAAGATGACTTAATAAAACCATGGTACCCTCAAAAAAAAAACCATGGTTCCTAGAAAATCATTCTTTTGGAAATGGAAACATGTGGGTTTCAAAGGAGAGGCTAGTTTACTTGCAGAAGTGACGAATGTTTGGTGAAAGAAAATTAAAGCATTAGCCGAATACGTACCCCTCCCATCCCATAGCAGCTGTTGTATGTCTCTTTATTACGTCTCATAATGCGAGCAGAAAAGGCAGCTAGCGCTTGCTGCTGATGCTAATTTAGACCGGGTCAGCGGGAAATCTCCACTACTACTATCACCGTCATTCAACGTTGTTTCAAAAACTCTCAAGGCTTTAGAATTATTAGTAGCTAAGATTGCAGCAGCATTGAGATGGAGTCGGTGACTAATAACCTATTGAAAACGGGCTAAGCTTATCCATGTCTTTTCTTATCCATACGGTCATCAAAATGATAGTAAGTTTACCAGATTCCAACTTAAGTATTGCAAATAGTCTAAGAGAGCCCCGGAATTTTTTGGGGGGGTACAATAGTACAAAAGAGTCTGGGTATTCGTCACTACTACAATTCACTATTCTAGTAAAAAAAAAAAAATTATACAGCCAGTTTTCAAGATTCAACTCCCCCTATTGCTGCGAAAAATTGCCGAAGAATGCAAAAGGATGGGGCGGTGTTCAGTCACTGTCACTAGAACAAAAGAAATGTAGTCCAAAACCGGCCACTGACTTACATTATTCGCAAAAATGTACCAAAATTTGAATGAAGCCATAGTTACTTAAATGTCATAGGGAATGACCTATGGCTATGCATTTATCTAGATCTGTATTTTGTCAACATTTCATTCATAAAGAGTTACACAAGTAAAGAAACTATCTATGGAAGTAAACAAAGATCCAAGAAAGTTTCTTAAATAAGTGTATTTCGCAAAACCATCTTTAACTTTGCCATACGTAGGCTTCTCGTTTATGCATTGCTTCTGGAAATTGCTTTTGACTTTCTTGCCCAACTCAACCAAATATGACACTGTTGATTGATTTATACTGAAGATAAAATACAACATTCTTACATAAGCGGTAAATAAATGAGTTTATCGAGCTGGTCGGTCTCTTTCTTTCTCCCAACAGTGTGTGCCTATTGTCAAGAGGGAAAGGCGTTATGGAAGGACTAGCAAAACAGAAATGAGAGGCATAGATTCCCTTTCTCCTAAATTCCCTTTGGGTTTCTTTCAAAACTATCCAAGATTAATTGTAGTCTCGAGGAAGTACAAAGAGGGTTGGGCTTTAATCAAGGAATTTTTATGTAGTAGGTATATGCACGAGGAGAAGGTTGTGATGGAGATTGGGGAAGTATGTGCTCTTCACCTAGCTAGGAACCATCCTTCGGTGCAACGGATTCCTCCTATATTCCTCTCCCCATGAGAGATTAATAGCATGTTTGCATACCAAAAATAAAAGTGTATCCACTTTTTCGTAACAGAATTCAAAAGTAGTAGTCAGAAAAAAAAATTGCTTCACGAAAAATGATTTTTTTTATTTCTAGGAATCATTTTGAAACTGCATATCCAAAATAATTTGTGACTTTTCTATTTCCAAAAGTAAAAAAACAACTTTGCGAGGGCTCGAACTTTCGTAACAACAGCTACTATTATTGCTAGTATCTTGCAAGTAGAGTATGATGTAATAATACATTAAAAACAAGTGCACTGCACCTTTGGGTCAACTCGGATCGAGTCATACAAGTAAAACTGGTTATGAGTCAACTCATTCGGACCGAGGGAAATGTAGTGTTCAGTTACTATGTTTATGGGCTACAAAACTCAAATACATAAATGATTCTTATAAAGAAGCCGAAAGAGGATGAAATAGTGAAATTGATTGGATTTGTTTCATGTCCTTCGAAGCCACGCATTCCCCACTAGTATCTCTATTATATAGGTTCTTGCTTTTAGTTTTGGTATTAGTCTTCCCCATCATCTCCAAAATATATCATCACAAACATGTACAGACCTTAAACCCGTTTAATGGAATCTTAATTAGCAACAATCTTTTTCTATCAGCAAACATAAAGACACGTTGAGACTGAAAGCAAAAGCAACGTGACCCATATATAAAGAGTGTACCCAAAAACAACTCCTCCTCCCTCTTCTTAAATATATTCCTTTGTGTGTTACACAAATTAACAAGTGTACATTCATTTCTTAAGAATCAGTTTTTAGTTTCTCAGTAGAATCCAGTGTTCATGAATTAGCAGTATTCTCCTTCTTCTTTTTCATCATTCTCACTTTCCTTTATCATATAATTTAAAAGGTTCTATACATTTGGTGATTGAACACAGAAATGACAGAGTCAAAAATGGAGTATGAAAGGTTAAGACACATATTTGTGACAGTTTTTCTATATAACTTTGCTGTTTTCATGGTGATTCCAGCCATTACCGATGTTACAATGTTAGCTCTATGTCCTGGTCAAGACGAATGCTCGCTCGCCATTTACCTCAGCGGTTTCCAACAAGCGGTATGTATTCCGATTCTTCTTCTTCTGTATAAACATGCATGCAGGATCAGATGATGATCCTGTTGCACTTGCAATTTTTTAGAAAATTAGTTGCCCTTGATTTATTAATTACTCACTCAACTTAGTTTAATTAGGATAATTAATCTTGTAATTAAGAGAAAATATTCATATCTGAGTGGAGATTGACAGATTGTACATGCAAACTAAGGCATAAATTGGAGTTACAGTGGCCAACAATGATAGTGGTGGTGGTACAAAGTACAAACTGGCAAACTGCACCACCATCAAAGTGGGATTTTAACTTTGAAATAGTGGGGGTGGAGGAAAAAAACGGCAGGCTTTGATCCGCCATTCACTGAATCAGTTATAACGTACCTGTTTTTGGTCCTACCAATTTTGTATAAGATTGAGATAATAAAAGCTTAAAATCCAACGGTTAATAAAACTGATCCGTACCTACGTCATCTGTCATTCTAGTTTGTCGTCTTTATCTTCTTACCAGTCAGTCAGTGAAGAAGTTAAGCATAAAATGCACAGTATGGATGATGATGATGATGATCCAAGTAAATTTTGTTTGTAAAGTTAGGTTTAAGAAAAAGTTCAGTTAATTTTGTCTAATCTACTACGTATTTGTATTTTGGAATAATCCAACTTCGAAAGCTTAACTTGTCACTCATGTGTCACGAGAGAGTTAGATAAAAAAGTATAGTTTTTTGTATTCATGCCGAGGATGTATAAGTTCCAACATTCTTACTTGTAGTTCGAGGCAAATCAATATCTGCATAAATTTTACAGGGGACAACTCCAAACTCTTGACAAAGAAACAATGAATGGCACCTATGAAATTTGTGGTCCATGGAAAGTTTTATTGGATTTCCACATAAAAATAGATGTGGGTTTTTCATTTCTTACTCTGCATAATTCCACAAGATTTATTGAAAAAGAGCAAGAAATAACTTGATTTAGCCGGCACCTAGGGGCGCTAGCTCCACCTCTCGTACTCATATAGGAGTTTTCAATTTCCACAGGGATTTCCATTATAAGTAAAAGACTAATTACTTGTGCATCTTACAGTAGTTGAGATATCGTCACGAGGTCACAACTAGCCTCATTTTTAACTCCAAATATTAAGGAAATAACTTGTGTACTGCAAATGTTTGATATATTTAGACTTATTTCAATTCTTTTGGTCTAGTTTTTTATTTGGTGCATTACTTACTATGCAACTTTACAGCCCTTTCTTAAGCAATTTTCTTTGGTAAGGGTTATAGGTTTTTTAAGTTAATTAGGACGGTTATGTCATGTGTGCCGACCCAGCTAATTAGGACGGTTTTGGGAGTCAAAATTGAAACTTGAAAAGATTTTCTTTCATTATTTTGTGGATTTTTTCATAAAGCCTGGCTGTTCTTTATTCTTTTCATTGATGCAATAACCTTTTGCGTCTTATTAAATGAATTGTATCCTAACAACAAAAAAGGTTCACTAATGTGTTTTGCGTGCTTGGTTAAGATATTTAATATGTTGCGAGCCTTGTGACCGATTGTGCTGGTGTGTTTACGTTATTGTTTGCAGGTAACAGGGTTGGGCAGTCTAATGGTGATGCCAGTGGTTGGCAATCTCTCTGATTCATACGGACGAAAAGCTCTTCTAACACTTCCTATGATTCTCACCATTTTGCCCTTAGGTACTTCATATTTTTCCACACTAGTAGCAGGACTGGTAGTTGCAATTGCACCAGAATAAGTATATTTAGCATTGGTTAATGACCGACAATTTTTACTTATTGCTTCTTTATTATCATACTATGGGTTTGCCAAATAACCTTAAAGCTAAAGATAAGAAAAGAGTAGTAGTGTTCTTTAATATTGTAAATATTCTTGTCGTTCAAAACACTTTTACTTCCTTTGTGTTGAGTTCATTGTCTAGTAATGCTATTCTTTTTTGCTTTTGCTCTGGTTGTCCAAAAAGCTATTCATTTTCAAGAGTGTCCTATTTGTCGAAACTTATAATTACCAAGGACCAATTATTCTTACACTTAACATGCAAGCAAGACTCACCAAAGACATGCCTCAGCTGAATAAAGTTTTTCCTTTTTTTTTTTTTTCCTCTCTCTCTCTCTCTCTCTCTCTCTCTCTTTAACTTTAAACTTTCCAACAAAAGTGAGTTCGTGGGGTAGTTCAGACGTGCGCCTTTGTCCCATGTATGTCCTAGTTATGGAACTCCTCCGTGGGTGGTTTCGTATGTTGTAGTGCACTTAGTTCAATTTTCTAACTATGCAATCAAACGATTCATGACAGCAATATTAGCATGTGGAAGGACCAAGTACTTCTTCTATGGTTATTATGCTCTCAAGACTCTCACTGCAATGTTTTGTGAAGGCAGTGTTCTTTCACTTTCTCTAGCTTATGTGGTAAGTAATTTTCCATTTTCTTCTAATTGCTGGATTTGTTTTGTGTTTTATTTTTCAATAGTAATCTGGACTCGAGTTTGAATAAAAGTTAAGGTGAGGTAGGTTTGGTCTTCGATTAGCATATAGAGCTTTGGTAGTAGTTCGACACAAGGAGGTCTCTCCTATTTCACTACTATGCCCCAAGTGACAAGTAGGTGTTTGTGCAACAATGTCTTAGTTGCACTTGCTTAGCTCCCAACAAGGAGGTCTCTCCTATTTCACTGCTAAACCCCAAGTGACAATTGGGTGTTTGTGCAACAGTGTCTCAGTTGCACTTGCTTAACTTTCAGCAGTCATATTTAACTTGGCTTTAGATGAGGCAATAGCTAGTTTCTCTGTTATGTCTACTAAGAGTATTCATTAAAAATCTTTGAACTTCTAAAAAGCTGTAATCTTAGTTAACTGCTTATTATCCTTCATTTTCATTGTTTCCGGGTATATAGGCAGATAACATTTCAGAAAGCCGAAGATCATCAGCATTTGGAATTTTATCTGGCATTGGGTCTTCTGCGTTCCTATGTGGTACCTTAACCTCTCGTTTCATTTCCACGGAGTCTACTTTCAAGGTTTCTTCTAAACCATTTGTCTCTTTACATATATTTATATTTATATTAACTGATTTCCAACAAGCAGCAATGTAAATTCTGGACGACCCATGGCAGGTTTCTGCATTTGTCGCTATATTGGCAACGTTGTACATGAGATTTTTCTTGCCAGACTCTAGTTGTAATATTGATTCCACCTCTTGTTCAAAATTGATATTGAATAAGACTAAGAGAATTGGCAACAACGTTGTTGATGATCCGTGTCCGAAGATACAAATTGGTAAAAGGATTCCGTCAATAGATGATATGATCCATTTGCTGAAGACTAGGTAATTAGTTCAAGTTATGTGCTGTTGCTGAGTATTAATCCTTGTGTCAGTTTATACGGGTAATGAGTTATTGTCAGCACACTACTACGCTTTTTCTAAATATTTTGCTGTAATTGATCATGCAGTTTAATATTTAGACAAGCGGCAATTGTTGCATTTTTCACCAATCTTGCAGAAGGTGGTCTCCGTGAGGCATTGCTGGTGATAAATCTCTCCATAAATCCTGAGATGAACTACTTTAGAACATGTTCACTTTTGTGGTCTCAGGCCTTGAGATTTTTTTTTTGGTGATATTAAGCCCTGCACTCCCATTATTATGTGGTGCAGTACTTCTTGAAGGCGCGTTTTCACTTTAACAAGGACCAATTCGCTGACTTAATGTTGATAGTTGGGGTTTCAGGAGTGATATCACAGGTTTCTTTTACCAAATTTAACAATTAGAATTATGCTTACAATTCTTACGTCTATTTCGATTATCACTTCTTCCATATCCTCTGATTTTTGTTTCCAAAGTTTTAATAATCGACTTTTTATAAGCTGCTAAATCTTGAATTCATCTTGCAGCTGGTTCTCATGCCCATACTAGTCCCTGGTTTAGGAGAAGAAAAACTGCTTAGGATTGGGCTACTTGCAAGCTGTGTACATGTGAGGACCTTTTTTTCGTCAGTGTACTTTTCCTTTTCATGTTTGTGTGATTTTCAGATTTGTGTTTTTCATGTTAAGTTTCTCGACTTACTCATATACAAACCTGGAATGATGCAGATGATTACGTACAGTATATCATGGGCGCCTTGGGTACACTTCTCCTCTGACAACAAAATCTATAATCTTCTTACTTTTCAATAGTTCTAAACAACTTTCCATTTCGTCCAGATGTACTTCATACTCCTATCTGCATTCTTTATTGGTTGTTCGTCATTTAATACTTGTGTTGTCACATGTACTACCGGTACACTTATGCAGGTTCCCTATGTCGGTACTGCAATTGTTGTTCTTGCTGTTTTCTCATCCCCATGTGTGAGTTCTTTATTTAGCATCAGAATTCAAAGCTAAACTTTGGTTGTCTCAGAAATACATCTTTGAACTGAACTTTTAAGGTTCAAATTGGTACAGCTAAGGAGCATAGCATCTAAACAAGTCGGACCAGAAGAGCAGGTAATGTCTTTATCCAGTAACTCAAGTATCATAAGTTACCAAGTGCCCGCATTTATCCAGTGGAATAAAAAATTTGTTCTAATTCCATTAAAATTACATCTCAGGGGAAAGCTCAAGGGTGCATTTCTGGGATAGGTTCCTTCGCCAACATAATATCTCCCTTAGTTTTTACTCCTCTGACAGGTAATGATCACCTAAGTGTAGCAACAGCTTAAATGCGTGCTTTGTCACGGTTCGCAAAATTGACGACCAGATGTTATGGCAATTTCCTTTATTTTTTTTCTTTTTCTCCCAGCTATTTTCCTGTCAGATAGAGCACCATTCCATTTCCCGGGTTTCAGTATCATGTGCACAGGATTTGCAATGGTAAGCACCTCTCAAGTTTATTTCTTGCCGCCCTACAATGTCTTTTTGTAGGTAGTATTTAGAATCAAACTTCCTGTGGGTTTGCTGGTTTTTTACATCACACAACTGCACGTCTGACACTGTGATCGTTGGACCTGATATTGTATATGCAGATGATAGCCTTCCTACAGAGTCTTATGATAAGGCGTGTTCCTACTATTTCAAATAACAAAAGCAACAGTAATGCCTACAACGAGGCCTAACATTTACCTATGCTCCTCTGTGGCGTGTAACTAGTCGAAATATCACTATTGCGTGAGCAAGAATATGACTGTTGTTTCTGCATTTGCTGATAGCTAATACTCCAACAATGCAACAAAATAAGTTTGCCTGAACGCACGCGCACTCTAGTGCAGTGGTCGACGACGGGAAACAGCATTCATCCTCTTCCTTCTAAAGATAATTTTCCTAAACTAGAGGGGCATAACGGTTCCACCAAGCTGGGGATGAAATTGAGCTTACTGATAATGTATCGGATTTTGACTCGTTTGCTGCACTAGTGGGTTAACAACTCAACACGTGCATTGTTTATATGTGATATGTGCTTGTATATATTCATAGGAATTGCATAATTTTAGATATATAGAGGTAAAATTTCAATTTGTAAGATATTTATGATGCACCTCATGTAATTTGGTGAAGTACTGGGAACTTTATCCGAAGAGCTTAATACTAAAATGAAGATGCTTTTTTTTTGTCTCCTTTGGAAAACAAGTTGTGAAATTGAAGACTAGAGAATTGTCAGTTCAGTATGCTGACGCACTAAACAGCGGTCCGTCGGAATGGTTCACTGCGCAGTCAGAATTTAGTACCTAACTAGACACATGTAGCACATAAATTTGTGATGGGGTTAAATGTTGTAATCCGCGAGATGGAAATACAGTAAAACACTCAGGTTGGTACTGCAATTGCCATTTGTCCCTCGTGATTTGCCATTTGCCATCCATGAGATGAAACTCAGGTTGGTGCTGCATCTGCCATTTGCTTTGCCATCCGTGAGATAAAACATGCATTGAATACCATTTAACATATAGAAACAAAATCAGTTTGGGTTGGTACTGCATTTGTGATTTGCATTACAAACGCGTGTAATGAAAGATTCCTGATCACCTAATAAAACTGACTGACCATGGCAATGTGCCATGTTAGTCACCCCACGTACTTTCCATGCAAACCAGGAATTTTACTATAAATACTCCTTCACCCGGGACTGATAATCCGCACTTCATCAAATAATCCCACAAGAGCTAGTTTCATTCTCAATTTCCACAGGGTTCAAACAAAAAACAATGGCCACTACTTCCATTGCGGTTCTTTTCATTGCAATATTTGCTGTAGCTGCTGTAGAGGCATCAATTTACAGGACTATTGTTACCACCACTGAGATCGAAGACTCCGCTGAAAATCAACAATCACAGAGGTGTCAGAGGCAAATGCGCGGGATGCGCATGAATATGTGCCAACAATATTTACGACAATCATCACAAAGAGGTGATGATATCATGATGGAGGAGAGCAACCCAACAGGGCAAGGACTACAGGACTGTTGTAGAGAGTTGAGGGGTGTGAGCGAGGAGTGCAGATGTGAAGCTATTAGACAAATGGCGCAACAAATGCAAGGACAGGCTTACCAGGGACAGATGATGCAAAAGGCTAGACAACTTCCTTCTATGTGCGGAATGAGGCCTCAGTATTGCGATATCCGCGGACGATATGTCGAGTACTAGGCTGGTATCGCGACATGCATGCATGGAGCTATCTACAATAAAAGTAGTTTGTCTTTGTTGTTTAGTTAGGAATGCACATCATCGTGTGTGTTTACTTAGTGTTTTTTAGCTTCTCCTGTAAAAGGCTCAATCACTTTAAATAATACTCAGGTGAATGCTAATCTTCTAGCTTTAATTTCAAATTGTCCACTCACTAATTCTAGACAAGTATATATTATTAACTAGACTACGATCACTGGAAATGCATTGCAGCAGGCAACAAGGCATCACTGATCAGGATAACAAACAGTAAGCAACAATAATTCACAATCTGGCCTAGCTCTTCCATATCATATGAGTAAAGAGGAAAGTCCGGGAGAAATACAGTAACTGCATACATACATTTTATATCAAAACGAAAACAAAAGACTCCTTAATTAGGTGTTAATGATCACCTAGCTAATATCTCAAGTTCGAACCAAATCTTAAGTAAAGCTTTTGCATCATTAGAGACTTTATCAGTCTCTTTGGCTATTTTTGGCTATGGGTGGTTCAGAAAGCTGAACTGGGTATATTATTTATATGTCCCTACTTTTGACAACCAATAAATATATCCTCAGGTGATCCAAATATTTTTGACAACCAATAAATATATCCTCAGGTGATCCAAATATATATATACAACAATAAATATGTCCATACTTTTTAATAACCTTATCCATTTAAAATTAGATTACCTTAATATCCTCACCCACATAATATTTTTCTTTATTTCAAAATGGAACAAATTTCTTCCTCTACCACTTCACCACCACCACTAGCACCACCAACACCAACATTCAACTGCCATTCCACCACCACCGTTCAACAACCACCACCTATCAACCGCCAGTACCACTAATATTCCACCACCACTCCTTCACCACCACCATTACACCACCAACAGTCCTCCACCACTACTAGTCCGCCGCCGCCACCACCACTGGTTCAGATATTTTTGTATCAACAACAGTAATTGATCCAAATAAAAATAGATCCAACAGTAGAAGTTGATCCAATTTAGGGGATCAACAACGGTAGTTGATCCAAAAAAAAAAAATCAACAGTAGAAGTTGATCCAATTTAGGGGATCAAGAATGGTAGTTGATCCAATAAATTGGATCAACAATGAAAGTTGATCCATGTAAATGGAGTGAACTTGGCGTGAGTCGAACACGCATCATTTGACATGGAGTCAGTCATGCCACCATTGCACCACAAGTTCAACATTGGAAGAAAATTACATGATTTAAACTACAAGATGATTTAAATTACAAGCATGATTATACTTATCCAAAGAAAATATTGTCAACAATAGGAGTTGAGAGGATCAACAACAATAGTTGATCCCATAAAAAATTGGGTCAACAACAAGAGTTGATCCAATAAATGGGATCAACAACAGTAGTTGATCCCATAAAAAATTGGGTCAACAACAAGAGTTGATCCCATAAATGGATCAACAACCGTAGTTGATCCCATAAAAATTGGGTCAACAACAACAATTGATCCCATAAAAACATATAAACAACAACACAGAAAAAATACGTCTCTAGTCGATCTATTCAATCATATAAACTACAACGTTGCTATCACCACCACCACCATCCTTACTACTACAACAAATCCATCATTGTCACCTCCATTACAACAAAATTTACACCCACCACCAAAACAACATTTTAGTTTATTCGGCAGTACCGAAATCCTTGCTCACTATACCTAGCTTGTGATCAACTGAAAAACTATATAATCACTTATATAGTTTGTCATACCCAAAACATGAAATTGCAAATTCATAGTTCAAACCCACATATATAAATTGGATAGCAAAAATAATAAAACTACCTACTCATTCAAACCCACATATACAAAATACATACCTCCTCATTCACAGACGTCCCCACCGCTACCACCATCTAATTGATTGAATTCAAATTTAAGATCGACCACCAATTGATTGAAGAGATCTGTTTTCTTCTTCAAATTGAATATCTACTTAATTTAACTCGAACAAGACAACAACTCTATTAAAGGAGTTCTGAAACTCTATCTTCAATTCATCGTCATCATCTTCACCATCGAATTTCTGAGTAGATCTACAAATCATAGAGTAAAATCCTTGAAGGAGATTGTGATGGTTCAATACAAGAAGTTGAGGTGGTGGTGGTGGTGGTGGTGAGTTTGGAGGAAGGTCTGAATAGATCGTTGTTGACGGTGGCGATGTCGATGGAGACAACGGTGGTCATGGCTATAGTCACCAGAGGAGGAGAGGGAGAAATTTTAGATCCAGAAAAACAACAACAAAGGAAACATATTGGTTTAATCAACGATAATGAGAGGGTAAATAAGACATTAAATAATTACAGGATATTCGGTTTAGAAGGCAGGGATATAAATATTTTTGGTAAGGATGGTTGCGAAGATCCATGGATAGTAGGGACAATAATTCAATTTCCACCTACTGTAACACCCCGTGTTTTTTTAGCATGGCGCATGCTGAAAGATACGCCATGTCATGAGATGAAGCTTCATCTCAAGTTCAGTTGCGTAGTAAAAGGAACATTGGCCTCGGCCAATACGGTGCCAAAATGGCGCATTATGTTAGCATATTGGTCAAGGCCAATGTGGCACCAAGAGGGTGTAAGCTGTAAGCTATATTGGCCAAAGGCAAATCTCGCGTCAAAGGATGCATTAGGCCAGTTGGTTAGATGGCCTCGAGCAAAGTTAGTGCTAACATGGCACATTACCATATCATTGGTTTAAGGCCAATATAGCATTAGTGTGTTGCAATAGGCTAGAGCAGGCTGGCCTTGACAATTAATGTACAACCATCATGGCTGGACAGTAGCATTGACTTATGGGCCGGAATTGAATGTACAGCCATCATGGCCGGTTATTCAGAAAAGCATGGCAATGGCCATGAATAGTGAAGCTAGCACCTCAAAAGTGGACTTGGTGAAGTAATTTTCCTCCCTTAATTTAAGTTGTAAAAATGTATTTAAAACATATATAGGGAGGGGTAGTTGGTTGAAGGTGCATATGCGGACTATGCACCAAGTAAGCTTCATAGGTTAGCCGAAAGAGTATAAATGATGCTTAGGCCTCATTTATAGCTGCGCAGCTTTTCCAATGGAGCATATTAAGCATGGGCATCACTATGCCATGCCGCAGACCAAATATGCATCACTTGGATGCATTTTGATGGAACGGCCTACATGGAATAGGTCGTTACGATTATTGCTTAGCCACGACCTTGATAACGAGTTGGCTTAAGTTGCTGTCCCTTCGAGGATGAACTATGGTCAGTGCTTGATCTCTTTAAAGTGGGAAGGGTACGTAGGCAGCCACAATGAGTTGCAGGATTGTCGGTCCAGCACTTTGTTGCTCATATCATCTAATTGAGAGATTATTGTGACATATTGGCCTCTCATATCATCTGGCCCGCTATTGCGTTTCAAGAGATGATTGTGTACAAACTTGATGAGGCTAGTTTCACGCCAATCAATGGATGTTCATACTGCCTATCAAGCTACACGGAGTTGGCATATGAATCAATTGCGAATTGGGAACGCCCAAGAAAGTAAGCTACATCAATATGCAAGTTACTAGAGCTTGCACAAGCCTAAGAAGATTACAGCATGGGCCATATTGATGCACCATTGGCATGAGCAAGACCGGTGCATGCGTTCAGCAGTGCCTTAGTTAAGTAAAGAAGCTAGAGATAGGCCGCAATGACCTATGCGTAAGTTCAAGGCATGTTTTATGCCTATCATGGACTCGAAAGTGATGCATGCAAGTTGCTTCGGCACTAGCCTCTATGGCTTTAAACCCTTCGCAAAACAAGGGTAAGTTGGAACGGTGTGGAAGCAAAGTCAGATGCATCATCCTCCGCGAGCATGCTTGCAAGGGTAAATGGACGTGCATTTGCTTAGTTTTAAGGCCCGGATTGTAGCATCAGAGTAGCGCATCGGGGAAGTTATGGCTTTCACGCCCAGGCACGCTAGGCGTAATTTTCCGGTCCCTCACAACTACAATATGCTCATTATCAGACATGGTTACCTTATTGTCTGCCACTTTACCGTTCCTAAGGGTTTTAATAGCATTCACATGATTTGATGGTTTTACACCTACTTCATGAACTCTTCTAGGTAACTTACATTTTTCTCTCAAAGGCTCATTTATCTGACTAACCTAGAGAAATAATTACTGCTTGATAAACTAAACTGGAAGCCAATGACGATTTATCTCTCCCTTATTATCCGTTCTCCATTGAACTACCTTCATCCCTTATAATGTATAGATCCCTTAGAAACCTTTAGATCCATTAGATCCTTGTTAGTTTCCTTTACCTAATCCATCATGATTTATGAACATAGATTTGTTCAAGTTGATCAAAAAAAAAAATAGGTTCTCTTGCAATAAACTTATTCTTTCATCACCTATTAACCTTTCAGAATTCTTTTCATCTAGATCCACTAAATGAACTTTTGCTTTATCTCTTGCTAAGCGCTTACAAGTTATCTTATCCGAAATTGTAAAAAATGGTGATGCTGGCAGAAAAGTATGGAAATATGATGAAAATCAGACATTGTTCTTAGCAAATAAACAGTTCAACAACAATGGGTTATTCCTAAATGTTTTTCTATCTAAACCTAACCCAAAGGCGGATACATTCTCCTTCTTCATCCCTGCTGGAGATTGCGTCACGGGTTGGTTTTCACTGCAACTACCATAGAAGACATAATCTTATTCTTAACTTCAATTGGAAGACCTGTGCATATCAGCAACCCTACAAAGAGAACTCCCAAAACCTATGCCCAAGCCCTACATTCAAAACCTCCCATTCTTACCCACAAACCTATCTTCCATCTTATACCCACAAAATATACACCTTTCATCTGTGATAAGTTGTTGCTCCTTTGACTGTTAGTACCTGCAATAATTATATAATTAACGTCAAGTTCTCAAATCCAGACAACACTCTAGGATGGTGGTACAATGTTTTTATTGTATCGTCTTCAACTGCAGTAAGATTAGGGTTCATATAATTTTTGGGATTTTCTCCCTAATCTCTTTATAATGTATAATTAATCAATTGTAAAACGGGGATCATATCTTCAATTTTTAATTTGGTAGTAAACCGAAAGTAAGGATAAATAAGTTGATAATTTCTTCGGATCAACGTACTTTGAAAATCGGTAATCCAATTGCTAGAATCGTTTGGCATAAGCTAATAACAATTGGGTCCAAATTGGATGGGGATATGATACTTACTCGAGTCGATAAACATTTTCTTGGTAAAAATCGAGTTGGTCGGTGAATCTTCAATATCAGTTCTTGGAGTGGCGTATTGGGAAGTCAAAGCTTGCCGAGTGGGTCGAACCTTGTCCATTGGAAGCGAAGATTTTCTAGTCCGTAAAAGTTGGTATCAGAATAACCCAGGTTCAAACGGTACTTTGCATTTTAGAAATCATCAGTGTTCTGCTCGTGCGATGAATCCCTTCTAGTTTTATTTTGAACTTTGGGACGAAGTTTTTTTTAAGCGTTTAATGGTGTAACACTCCGTACGTTTTCTCAGTGTTAGAGCATTGCTCGGTCGAACTCACAAGTTGTTATATCAAGCTTGTTGTAAAATTTAATTGTCAAAATTATATCTTGAGTTCTAGTCTACAATTAGTTAAGTCTCGGTCTAGGATAGTGCAGTTGAGAAATGAGCCAGTCATCATTTGCGTTCTACTGTTTGAAGGCGAAAATCAACCGAAGCTTTTGGAGAACTTCATCAATAAAAGGTAAGTGAAGACTGAACCACCTATTTCTCAAGTTATACTCACTTTTCTATCCTTGAGACGATTGTCGCATAACTAATTAGACTAGCTTTCATAGACAAGAATTTCGAGTGGAGAACTAATTATTTAGTTTACGAATTTCTCGAAATATAATGACTAAGCTTAATGAACATTCGTTCATACTTGATCAATTTCGGTGGAGAGCAATTTATTATTCGGTACCAAATCACGATTCAATTTTGTCATTCAAAAATAGCATGGAACAATGATGTGTGTCATTGACGTTATTTAGAAATGTTTTGAATTGGTTTAGAGAAATATAGAACTACTATATTCGAAATACAAGACAGTGTTATCAGTTTTTGAAACTGAGAAAATTGTTATATGTATGTCTAAATCCGTATTACATGTACTTGTACACGTAGCGGAGTAGATATATATCGACTTTCAGATTTAAGTGATAAGCATACTCGTATGCACATCATGGGAAAATATGTTTGTTTCGTGATCCCGATAGGTATGCATATTCTCATGCAAACCATTTTGGAACTGTGGTAAGGGAACCGGGTTAAAGTATTCAAACCGGTATACGAACCAATACAGTTCTATATTCTAGAACCAGTTTAATACCCAAACCGGTACACAAACTGAAAAAGTCTGTGAACTCCAGAACCGGTAAAAGTCTTAAGTTTGCAAACTGGTACGTGAACTGAAAAAGTTCTATCAACTCCGAAACTTAGAGTTGCACCTAAATTTGCAAACCGGTACGTGAACTGAAAAATTTCTGCCAACTCTGGAACTCGGTTATGCTTATAAGTTTACAAACTGGTCCGCATACTGTGACTCAGCCGACTCACGAACGACTCAAGTATTTGTACCTTGTACATTTTTATGATTCAATTGCGATTAAATTATTTTTACGAGATGATTTGCATTTGATCAATTCTCTAATTAACACTAGACTCATTTGATCACATGATTGTGACTCAAGATTTATGTCTTTGTGAACATGAAAATGAGTGTTAAGCTTTTAAAGTTCAAACCGGCTAGCTTCAGCTAACATGTTGGACATAGTCCTTATATACGGTTCGGTTACGGTTTACCTAACCAGAGTGTATATCTTGTTTATGTGAATAAGATTCAAAGTTTTCATCTAACGGTGAATATTGTTTACTTGGTTCCAAAGCTATCTTAGCTTAAACCTAAAGCAACCTAGGATTTGAAGTCTATATAAGGGGAACTCTTGGAAACTGGGATTTTTGAATCCTGACAATACTTTTTGGTGTGCCCTAGCCGTATCTAGAGTCGTCCTCTCCAGAAACCCTTATAGGGTTTAGCGACTATAAAGACTTCATTGGGATTCGTGAAGCCAGGTCCACTTATCTTTTACCTTGATAACTTGAGTATCCTGATCTTGATTTTTTGTAGAGTTTGCCCCAACGATCAAGATAGATAGTAATCATGAAAGTTCTCTTCATCTCAGACTTTGTTGATTCCGAAGGTTTTATACTTCTGAGGTGAATAATAATCTAGGCTGCACTTCGGAATGCATAAGTCCGTATTTTGAGGATAGCCATACTTCTGTCAAGTTTTTATCGATTTCCATCACCTGAATCTTTCATTTGGGATCATCCGTTTAGATCATAAATCAGGAAATCAATTATAAGCTTAATCTAGGGGAGGTAGATTTGGTTTAAAGTATTCCATTGAGTTGAAGCAACTCTTAGTTTGTGAGACTCATTCTAAGGGAATCATTTGGGCGGAATCTTGCTGGGATTCAAGAGGCGTAAGGAGCGCAACTATACCTGAAACAGTGGGAAACTGAGTTCGGGCTCAACTATTTACAGACCGAAGTTAATTGGTAGTAGGATAGTGTATGTGGTGGCTTAATACAGTTTTGTGTTCAATCTGGACTAGGTCCCGGGGTTTTTCTGCATTTGCGGTTTCCTCGTTAACAAAACTTCTGGTGTCTGTGTTATTTATTTTTCCGCATTATATTATTTATCTTTATAATTGAAATATCATAGGTTGTGCGTTGATAAATCAAAGTAGATACGTCCGACCTAGTTTGTTGGATAAGACTTAATTGATCCGTGGACATTGGTCTTTGGTATCGTCCAAGAACTCTCTTTGTAGTTAGGTTCACAGATTCAGTTCTGTAAATGTTCTAACAACAAGAGAGAGAGAGAGAGAGAGAGAGAGAGATAACTCTAGACACTTTCCTTGATGAGTTCTAGATCTCAGAGTTGTGTTGAGTTTGTCCTTACAGATTGCATACGAAAAAGTTGGTGGTGCATTTTGGTACCCCCGGTGTTTTCACTCGGGTTTTAGTGAACCCATTAACCAAGTTCTGCATTTAAAGTGCCTAAAAACCTAATACTCAAGTGCCTTTAACACTCTTAGGTTGTCCCCTTGAGTAATACTAAAAGTGATGGTTAGTATATGTTATATATGAAAACTCTAGATATTACAAGCATGTTTCACATGTGTCATCTAAGAAGATATCCAGGGGCATTTGGAGTACTTTATTAGTATTGAAACTAAAACGAAAAAAAAAAATTCATCTTTTCTTGATTCTTCTTTTTTCCCTTTCTGTTTCTTCACTCTGTTGAAAAATTTAACGAACTTGGATGGAATTGTGCGTGCATAAACCTGGTGGAGATAAGAATAAGGGAACTTGTTGATGATGTTAATGTTGGTTCATTCAATAAGCGGAACAATGGGATTTCCTCTTCCTATTTTCCAATTTAGGGACTATTTTGTGCTAACCATTTTTTTTACTCAATTTAACAAGTGATTTATGTTGATTGGTGGGTTTGTGTATTACACTAGATATGCATGTTCAATCTGATTCATTTATGGAAATTCATATTAGAATTAAAGTTGTTATAAACACAGTAAGATTAGGGTTCATATAAATTTCGGGATTTCCCCCTAATCTCTTCATAATGTCTAATTAACCAAATTGTAAAGCGGGGATAGTCCCTTTTTCTCTTGTCAGGTACTTAAAGTACCAAAGTTTCTATCAAAGATGAAAAAACAGGGGTCTAACAACTACACCCAATATTTCGTTCGGCAATCTGAATAGACAAATTCCAATATACTTTCAAGAGAATCAACTAGACAGTCAGACTCAATATAGAGATAAGTATATCAAAGAGTTTTATATCTCTATCTCTCAATCCAATCTTCAATCAGCAAATAGAAATTTGCGAGCCTGATTGAATATAAGAGAAATAACCTGAATGGTACCAAATACCAATGTTCACGGATCAATCAACAACCAAGGGTTGGATTTACCAATTGATCGATTCAACGCACAACCTGTGATAATTCTATTATATAACAAAATATAATGCGGAAAAGAAATAACACAGACACCAGAATTTTGTTAACGAGGAAAACCGCAAATGCAGAAAAACCCCAGGACCTAGTCCAGCTTTGAACACCACACTGTATTAAGCCGCTACAGACACTAGCCTACTACCAACGAACTTCAGACTGGAATGTAGTTGAGCCCTAATCAATCTCACACTGATCAAGGTACAATTACACTCCTTACGTTTCTGAACCCCAACAGGATTTTACGCACTTGATTCCTTTGGCTGATCTTACCCACAACCAAGAGTTGCTACGACCCAAAGTCGAAGACTTGATAAACAAATCTGTCTCACATAGAAAATTCTATTATTGGAATAGATCAATCTGTCTCCCACAGAAATACCTACGAGTTTTGTTACGTCTTTTGATAAATCAAGGTGCACACGAACCAATTGATAAACCAGACTTATATTCCCGAAGAACATCCTAGTATTATCAATCACCTCACAATAATCTTAATCGTATGGTAGCGAAACAAGATATTGTGGAATCACAAACGATGAGACGAAGATGTTTGTGACTACTTTTAATCTTACCTATCGGAGATAAATCTCAAGCAAATCTTAGCAAACATAATACTCAATCACGATAGAAGAAATAAGATCAGAACACGCAAATACATAGAAAATATTTGGGTCTGGCTTCACAATCCCAATAACGTCTTCAAGTCGTTAACCTACAGGGTTTCGTAAAAAACCTAAGGTTAAAGGAGAATCGACTCTAGTCGCAACTAGTATCACACATGAGGTGTGGGGATTAGGTTTCCCAGTTGCTAGAGTTCTCCCTTATATAGTTTTCAAATCAGGGTTTGCAATCTAAGTTACCTTGGTAACAAAGCATTCAATATTCACCGTTAGATGACAACCTAATTAGACTCAAGCTAATATCTTTCAACCGTTAGATTGAACTTAGCTTGTTATACACAAATGAAATGTACCTTCATTTAGGTTTAACCCAAATGTGTACACCATGTTGGCTCAATAGTAGTTAACCGAGGTTAGCTATATGAACACTCTCATATCAACCTTATTCATCTTAATCACAACTAGTTGAAATGACTCAAATGAATTAAAGAGTTGTTCAATTGCTATATTCTCATAGAAGTATACAAGAACACAATTGAAGCAAAATTGTTTTGGTTCATTAGAATCAATTCATGAACATTATAGCCACAGTTTGCAAAGAATGCATTCCTTAATACATAAATGTATTAGTTCATGAGCAAACCGATTTTAGAACTTTAACCACTCAAGTATGCATATGGGTACGCATACCTAAGTAGCCTGTCTGAGTTTGGGTTCGCCAGTATGCGAACGGGTACGTATACCTTAGTACACTTCCAAAACCCAGCAGAAATTCTCGGATCTATACCTTACGCAAGTATGCGTACCGATATGTGTACTTGGTACCCGGAATTCCACAACTACAAGTACGCATACGACTATGCATACTATAGTTCCTGGTCATGGATCACATACATGCAAGAATGCATACCATGTTCATAATCCAATGGTTCTACACTCTATTTCAGTAATTGAAACTTTCTTAGAGGATGACAATAGACGTTTTCACACACTATTAGCATCAAAGCAATTTTCAAGTTATTGAAATAATCATAACGAAATATTCCAAGTCTACACCAAATGATAGTGTCACACAAACCATGTAAGATGTTACTCGCCAATTTTCACATGATCATCTTTTGACTTTTGTCAAGAATATAAGATGAATTTGGTTGAAGTGAAAGCTTACCAACACATATTTCGAGAAATATGTAAGCAAGTTAAACTCAGCACGAAATCTCAAATGTGCATAATCGAATACTATATAGTAATACGACTTTTGTCTCAATATAGGAGATAGAGTAGAAATAGACTTTCCAAGTGATAGATGAGTTTTAGTCTCTACATACCTTTTGTTGATGAAGTTCCACAAGCTCTACTTAGTAGTTCTTCGTCTTCAATTGATGAACGTCGAGAAGCCTAATGCTCAGCTACACAATCTATCCTAGTCCGAGACATTACTATAAGTAGACTAGAAATCAAGACTTATAGTTTTGATCACTAACATTGACAAACAAGCTTGAGATAGCAATGCTTGCGAGTTCGATCGAGCAGTGCTCTAACATTCTTCCTCTTTGTCAATTTTAGTGGAAAAACTATCAATACATATGGATTACAAAATAAATAAACTTTGTAGCTTCTCATCCAAATGCTTGACCTCCTTGGTTCTTCAACATTAATCGAAATTTTCGTCACTTCTAAGTACTCCAATGATTCTAAATGTGTTCAACTCATCATCAAAGTTCAATTGTATCACAACTTTGACAACAATACTATGGTGATATGTATCACTCCCCCTTAGTCAATACTTCATCTCACAATGAAAACCACTACCCCTTACATAATGATCCGTAAACCATATGTATTTGTAGTGTGAACTATACATTAATTCTCCCCTTTTTTGTCAATATAAATTGACAAAGGTACGAAAACTAGTGGGATCCTCATGAAATTTTCATAGAGATATTTCATGACCAAAAGAGAACAACATACCAACTTGTTTCGATGATTTCACATAGTCGAAACTTAGTGTATTCATCAAGGAGTTTATAGAGATACAAGATAACTCCTACAATATTCCACAGCCGCACTCCCCACAAAGATTTGGCAATTAAGCACAAGTTCAATTAAACACTCTCCCCCATAAAATGTCATTACCGAAAGAACAACAAGAGGGACCTTACTTTTACAAGAAAAGAAGGATTTCTTTGGACATTAACAAATCACATGAAACATGAATTTGTATCCAAAAATATCAATTGAATTAACCACAATGAAAATGATCAATTCAGTTGGCCGTGCTCAACATAAGAGAACTTACGGAGCCGCACGGTACATTACAAAGATGTAGATCAGGGAAAGACCAATACTACAGAATAATCAAACATTCATTATATCTTTCATCACTATTTTCATAGAGACATATAATAGACTTAATCTTTGTAAACAAAAGTTCATCATATCTTCCATCAATATCTGCATAATGACATAATAGGCTTAATTTTTGTAGTCAAAAGTTCATTCTATCTTTTATCAATACTTTCATACCGACATACAATAGAGTTAACTTTAGAATAATATGGGATAGTCAAGGTTCACGGACGTAAACAACATATCCCATAAAAATTTGCAACATATAAAGCCATAAAGATTAATACTACAAAAATCATCTTCCAAATAACTTAGAATTTAAATAAATAAATCTAAAAACATTGCAAGATGAAAACGTTGGCAATAGCTATGTGTACTCACAATAATGGCCATTCCAAACCCTAGTTATCCTTATTAAAAACACAAGAATAAATTCTCATAAGAAGTTTCCTAGACAATAGTTAAAAGAACAACTGAAAAACTTAGACACGATCAGTAACCAAGGAACGGACAAGGGCGAGTTCATCAGATGCTTTCTTTAGCTCGTTTTTTAGAAACACAAGGTTCTTTGATGCAATTTCAAGTTGTTCACAGACGACCTCAAAATATTGAAGAAGATTTCCAGCCAATTGAGGAGACATTTGAAATGAAAGATCTTTATCATGATCAATTGTTTGAAAGCAAATTATGGAGATGGGTTCTTCGTGAAGTTCAAGCACTTTGGCATCATCAAACTTGTCTTCCTAATTGCATCCTTCCATTGTGCACACCAAAGAAAATCCAAGAGAGTCTTGGTGTTACCTAACAAGTATATATCAAAAGAAATCCTTGATATATATATATATATATATAAGTGATTTTCACAAGGAAACCCTAGGATCACTTGTAACTGTTTGGTAATGGGTCGGGTGCACAAGATTCATGGTTATGACCCAAAAATCAAAAACTAGGGAACCAGAGGAGCAAGCGTTTAGGAAGCTTTGAACTCATGACAGGAAGATTTTGTTCACAAGCAGTGCAACACAAAGTTGGAGATCAACTGTCATTGAGGAAGAACAAACTAAAGTTTTAAAGACAACATCAGACGAACAAGGAACAACAACTTTCCGGAGCACGAATCAGAAAGAAGGAACAAGATTAAAGCAAAAAGTACAATACATACCATTTGTCAAGGAAGAAGCATCTTCTTGAGAGTTATGTGTATCATCTCATGGTCTTATAGAGGATACACACAAGGAAATGGTCAAGTTGTAATATGATGAACATGAAGCTCATCAGGGGTATTGATTTTTTCCTTTTCACTTCCTTGACATAAAATAGAAGCCTTATGTGAATCTTCAAAAGAATTAACAAGAGAAGGACAAAAGTTACCTGAGCCGGCATCTTTTCTCGCCTTCTTGATCTTGCACTTGAGACTGTTGATACTGGTCTTGAGGTTCGAAACACGATTATTGATATAAATATAATCAGGAACACTTATTTTAGAAGCAATATCATCTTTAAAGAAAATGAAAGAATTCGAAGTTTTCTTCTTTCTTCGAAACCTTTTTCTCTTTACGGACTTTTCAGAGTTATCAGTCATCCGTATAAAATTATTCTTTTTACAGTTGTAAGAAGAAATTGTGTTATATTCATAATCAGGAATTGGCCCATCGCGACACTTTTCATGATTGTGAGATGAGTTTCTAACGGTACACTGAGAAGCGGGTTTTATTACTTCTTTAGACATCTAGACAAGAATGTTATGAAGTTTTCCATTCCGTAAACGAATGTGACATCTTCTTTCATTGTGACCTTTCTTTCCGCAATAATAGCAGTTAACAGGAATGTTTTTAACCGTTCTCAACTGAGCAGTCTTAGAGGGATGCATTCTTGGTTTCTAGAGACATCTTCTGCTGAAGAGAGTTTTCACTTTTACTGCTGGTGAAATTTTCATCTTGAGGAAGATTATTAGGAAGAACAAAATTGATCTTACCAGTACTTGGAGCGTCTATACCTTTATAGCCCATACCACGTGTATCACGATGATCTTTGCATGCTCCTAGCATAGAAGACAATTTTGTAGAGCTAGAATTGAATTTTTTTCAAATTCTCTTCCAAGGATTTAACCTTCTCAAGAGAATCCCTAAGATCATTCTCCAATTGTTTCTCTCGACTAAGAAAAAAAATTTATCTGTCATTTAAACAGTTTTGTTGAGAGTTATACCTTGCATCGGTTGCTGCAAGTATTTCTTTCAACTCAAAGAGATTTTGGCGAAGTTCATCAGATTCAGATTTTTTTGAACATAGATCTTCCTCACGATCTTTAAAAATATACTGTAGCAAACTATAACCACAATCATATCCCTTAAAGAGTTTTCTCATTTTTCTTTTCCAAGACAGAGAGGAGTCGGAAATTCAGGCAAGCAAGAAGTTGACTTTTCTTTCTTTATGAGATGCTCGAAAAGATTGATGTACTGTGAGACTTCCTCATCAACATCGTGTCCCTCTTCTGAATCACTTTCATCAGAAAGTTCATCCAACTGTTCATCTAAGCGTGCTTCCCAGTTATACACAGTTTTAGATGATGGAGAAGACATGAGAGATTTTTCAGGAAAAACAAGACTTTGGACTAGGTTAGAATGTTTCTGAACTGGTGATGAATTGTCAGAGATATTATCTTCCATAGTCAGATCACTACAAACACATACTTAGGAGGTCTTTAATGTGTTTGCCTGCTCTGATACCTATTGAAAAAACGGGGGTCTAAAAACTACACCCAATATTTCGTTCGAAAATCTGAATAAACAAACTCCAATATACTTTCAATAGAATCAACTAGACAGTCAGGCTCAATCTAGAGAAAAATATATCAAAGAGTTTTATATCTCTATCTCTCAATTCAATCTGCAATCAGCAAATAGAAATTTGCGAGCCTGATTGAATACAAGAGAAATAACTTGAACGGTACCAAATACCAATGTTCAAGGATCAATCAACAACCAAGAGTTGTATTTACCAATTAATCGATTCAACGCACAACCTGTGATATTTCTATTATATAACAAAATATAATGCGGAAAAGAAATAACACAGACATCAGAATTTTGTTAACAAGGAAAACCGCAAATGCAGAAAAACCCCGGGACCTAGTCCAGCTTTGAACAACACACTTTATTAAGCCGCTACAGATACTAGCCTACTACCAATGAACTTCGGACTGGAATGTAGTTGAGCCCTAATCAATCTCACACTGATCAAGGTACAGTTACGCTCCTTACGTCTCTGAACCCTAGCATGATTCTACGCACTTGATTCCTTTAGTTGATCTCACCCACAACCAAGAGTTTCTACGACCCAAAGTCGAAGATTTGATAAACAAATTTGTCTCACATAGAAAAATTTATTATTGGAATAGATAAATATGTCTCCCACAGAAGTACCTATGATTTTTAATCTGTCTTTTGATAAATCAAGGTGCACAGGAACCAATTGATAAACCAGACTTGTATTCCCGAAGAACAACCTAGTATTATCAATCACCTCACAATAATCTCAATCATATGGTAGCGAAAAAAGATATTGTGGAATCACAAACGATGAGACGAAGATGTTTGTGACTACTTTTAATCTTACCTATCGGAGATAAATCTCAAGCAAATCTTAGCAAAGATAATACTCAATCTCGATAGAAGAGGTAAGATCAGAACACACAACTACAGAGAAAATAGTTGGGTATGGCTTCACAATCCCAATGAAGTCTTCAAGTCGTTAACCACAGGGTTTCGTGAAAAACCTAAGGTTAAAGGAGAATCGACTCTAGTCGCAACTATTATGACACATGAGGTGTGGGGATTAGGTTTCCCAGTTGCTAGAGTTCTCCCTTATATAGTTTTCAAATCAGGGTTTGCAATCTAAGTTACCTTGGTAACAAAGTATTCAATATTCACCGCTAGATGAAAACTTGATTAGACTCAAGCTAATATCTTTCAACTGTTAGAGCGAACTTGGCTTGTTATACACAAATGAAATGTACATGTTAGAGCATTGCTTGGTCAAACTCGCATGCGTTGCTATCTCAAGCATGTTTGTCAATGTTAGTGATCAAAACTATAAGTCTTGATTTCTAGCCTACTATAGCTAAGGTCTCGGACTAGGATAGAAAGTGTAGTTGATCTCAAGAACTCCATGGCAATCATCATACAAGACGAAGGACTACTCAAGGAACTGGTGGATCTTCATCGACTAAAAGGTATGTGGAGACTTGAACCTATCTATCACTCAAAAGTTTATCTACTCTATCTCCTATTCTTGAGACAAAAGTCGTTTTGGTATATAGACTTTGATTATACACATTTGCTATTTCGAGCCGAGATTATCTCGCCTATCTATTTCTCGAAATATGTGTTGGTAAGCTTTTGGTTTGGCCAAGTTCATCTTTACCAAGTGACGAAAGTCATAATATGTTTCAATCATTTTGAAAATTGCTCTGACGAAAAATGGTTTGTGAATAACAACTATATAACGTCCTCTGAGAATGTTTCAAAGATTGAAATGAGAGTTTAGATTATATAACCATTGGTGGATATAAGCATTGTTGTGGAAACACATATATGTATAAGTCCTTATTCCTTGAACCGAAGTTTGCGAACTTCTGTGATCAAGAGAACCGAAATAGTGGCGTGAGCTAAGTCCGCGAGCCCAGTCCGCGAACTGGCGGAAGTTCTCGACCCTAGAAAATCTGTTGGAGTTTGTGAACTCCTTCCAGGAACTTAAGTCCGCGAACCCAGTTTGCGAACTTGAGTTGGTTATATCTAAAAACGATTGTTTGTGAACTTATTCATATTAACTAAGGAATGTTAAATACAAACCATGGCTATATAGTTCATGAACCGATTCGAGTGAATCAAATCGTTTTTGCTTCAATTGTGACTTGTGTAGTTACATAATATTTCCTTGCAATTGAACAACTCTCTAACTAGTTCATTTGAGTCATTTGAACTAGTTATGGTGAAGAAGAACATGGTTGATATGAAAGTGCTCATATGGCTATCCATTGGTTAACTATTGTTGAACCAACAAATGTTCATGTTTGGGTACGGTTACATAAACCCAAAATAGTACATTTCATTTGTGTGTAACAAGCTAAGTTTTCGATGTAACGGTTGAGAAATATTAGCTTGAATCTAATCAGGTTTTCATCTAATGGTGAATATTGAATACTTTGTTACCAAGCTAACATTGATTGCAAATCCTGATTTGAAAGACTATATAAGGGAGAATTCTAGCAACTGGGAAACCTAATCTCCACACCTTACGTGTGATACTAGTTGTGTAAGGTAGAGTGATTCTCCTATAACCTTTGGCTTCTTCTCTAAACCAGGTTAACGACTTAAAGACTTCATTGGGATTGTGAAGCCAGACCGATACTACTTTCTCGTAGTTGTGTGATCTGATCTTGCTGATTATATCGTGTTGAGTACAATTGTAATGATTGGATTGAGATTGATATATTTGATAGGCAAGATAGAAAAGTAATCACAAACATCTTCGTCTCATCGTTTGTGATTCCACAATATCTTTTTTCGTTGCGTCGATTAAGATTATTGTGAGGTGATTGATAATACTAGGTTGTTCTTCGGGAATACAAGTCCGGTTTATCAATTGGTTCCTTTTCACCTTGATTTATCAAAAGACGGAACAAAAACTTGTAGGTATATTCGTGAGAGACGAATTTATCTATTCTGTAGACTTTTCTGTGTGATACAGATTTGTTTATTAAAGTCTTTGACTTTGGTTCGTAGCAACTCTTAGTTGTGGGTGAGATTAGCTAAGTGAATCAAGTGTGTAGTATCCTGCTGGGATCAGAGACGTATGAGCATAACTGTACCTTAGATCAGTGTGAGATTGATTGGGGTTCAACTACAGTCCATACCGAAGTTACTTTGAAGTAGGCTAGTGTCTGTAGCGGCTTAATACAGTGTGTGTTCAATCTGGACTAGGTCCCGGGGTTTTTCTGCATTTGCGGTTTCCTCGTTAACAAAACTTCTAGTGTCTGTGTTATTTCTTTTCCGCATTATATTTTGTTATATAATTGAAATATCACAGGTTGTGCGTTAAGATCAATCAATTAGAATATCCAACCTTTGGTTGTTGATTTAACTTGATTGACACTTGGATATTGGTCTTTGGTACCATCGAAGGTTATCTCTCTAGTATATGATAAAGACTCGCAGATTTGTATTTGCTTGAGTATAGATAAAATTAAGAGATTGAGATATTATTAACTCTTTGATATACTTTTATCTAGATTGAGTTTGACTGTCTAGTTGATTCTCTAGAAAGTATATTGGAGTTAGTCCATATAGATTGTTAATCGAAATATTGGGTGTGGTTGTTAGACCCCCGCTTTTTCATTTGGTATCAGAGCAGGCAAACACGTTAAAGACCTTATAAGTCTGTTTTTATAGCAATTTGATTATGGAAGAGTCTATCTCTAATAACGTACCAGTTAAGAAATTACCAGATGATTCTAAAAGCTTGGATTCATCTGAGAGAACTGTCACATCTAAGTCAATATGTTCATATGAACATTCTCTTGATGTAAAAACTGTTGATTTGGAAACTCTCCTAGAAGAACATTTGGATGAACTTTCTGATGAAGGTGACTTAGATATTGATAGAGATGTTGATGAGGAAGTCTCAGAGTATGTTAAGTTTTTAGATTCGTGGAATATGAAGAAGATTACAACTTCTCATGCCTCACCTCTTCTGACTCCTCTCTGTCGAGAAAACAAGAAATTGAGAAGATGTTACACAGGTGTTTATTTTTCGAATCTTTCTAACGAATCGATCCTCAAGGATTCTGAGGAAGACCTATGTATGAAGTCACTTGAATGTGATAATATTTATAAAAAGTACTTCTTGTTAGAAGAGAGACTTGCAGAATCGGAAGCAAGGTTTAACTCTCAACAAATTAGTTTTAATGACAGAGAAAGTGTTTGTCTCGTTCGAGAAAAACGCCTTGAGACTAATTTAACTGCTTCTCTTGATAAAATCAAGATGTTGGAAGATGACTTGAAAAAGTTCAATACTAGTTCAAGCAAATTAACCACTATGCTAGGAGCAAGTAAAAATCATCGTGATACACGAGGATTGGGCTATGAGGGAATAGATGCTCCAAATATTAGCAAAGACGTAAAATTTGTCAAGGCTAGTGATTCTTCTCAACAAAAGGTTTCCACTGATGGAAAAATTTAAATACCTTCACCGGCAGTTAAGGTTCAAAAGAGCAAAGTATATCAACCTCCAAAACCAGCACACATGAATCCGGGTAAGAACGTTCTTTATATTTGTCATTATTGTGGAAACAAAGGTCACCTGGAAAGGAGATGTCGTTTTCGTATAAGGAATGGAAAACTTCATGATATTCTTGTTTGGGTGTCGAAAGAAGTGATTAAACCGGGATCATATGTTAAGGCTAACACTCTCGACATTACGGGTTGTAAATGTCCAACCTTTAGGCAAAGGAATCAGTGTTGTGATAGTCCTAGATTTTCCTATAAACGTCATACGAAGTCTTTTCACAATCGTAATGGTTATCAAAAGGATAACTTCGTAAAGACTAAGACAAGATCTGATGCTCCCAATTGGAGAAAGACTAACTTGCAAAATAATAGTCAATCCAATTCTCTTCCGAGAAATCTTGAAGAGAGTAATGGCAAGAAGGTTCTGGTTGTTCCTAAACGCACTCAGAAATGGGTACCAAAGGAAGCCAGTGATCCTTTGTGTGTGAAAAGGAATGATCTTCCAGAAAATTCCATGACTATGGAGAAGGCAGTATCCATGATGTTGGAACTTAACAAGTTTTTTGGAAAAATGGAATTGGATGTGAAAGGTTCTAAAAGCGATCTCTTTCATGATAATCCAACGGTCACTTATGATGAGCAATACATTGTTCACTCCAACGCAACTTGATTGTGTTCTAACTGCATCCTCACCAAGGAATGCCCTTCTATGTATACGGTGAGGGAAGCACGAGACTTGGGGCACACAGATTATGTTCGGAACTGGATTCTTCTAAAAAGGTACATCTATAAACCTGAGCAAGATTTATGTTTTTATTTGCTTAGAGTACTTATAATGATCCATGTCCCTTGCTTATTGTTCATTTCTACCTAACTTGATTTGTGGTTAAGGTTATTAAAAGTTTAGGTTTGAAAGTGGTTCAGGATGTTTGGACTTCATGGTACACCTAACTGGTATGCATAACCTCATTTAAAATCAAAATCCATGGGTTTAAGTATGCATACCCGTTTGCATACTCTCCCAGGTCATGATAATTCGTTTTCAAACCCGTATGCATACTTAACGTCGATATTCGGTAAACTTGTTTTGCCGTAATTTCTTCGTCCGAAATCAGAATGACCTCATTCTTTTTGCATTCTCTTCTTATTTGAATTCTCTTAAAAATAAAGATGAGAATTCCTGAATTTGGGTGAGCTAAGAATGGTCCTTGTCCTGTATCTTGTTTTTGAGTGTTTTGCTCCGTTCCGTTGCACTTGTTCCATTTCTCTTGGACTTGGGCACTTGGATTCTTGGAGTACCTCTCTTATAAGATCTTTTGTAGCTTTACAAGAATGATGTTGGTGAATCACAAAGAAGGAAGTTCAAGAATGGGCAGTAATATGCATTTTATAGGATTCTTGAATGTTCACAATCATCTTATGTGAACTATGATGCATGGTCTTTAATGACTTTGTATGTTCTTCTTTGTTAAGAAAATCTTTTTATATGCCTTTGGTAACCACTCTTGGTGTAAATCCGTGCGAAAATATTGATTCTACCTTCCATGAGCAAAGATTATTTTTGCAGTATTAATCTTTATGGTTTTATATATTGCAAATTATTATGGGATATGTTTGTTTGCGTCCGTGAACTATGATTGTACCATACCTTGTCAAAAGTAAAGTCTTTCGTAAGTCGATATGCATGTGTTGATAAAAGAATGAATGGACTTTTGACAAATACAAAAGTTAAGCCTATTATGTCAATTATTGATGGAAGATGGGTTAAAATCTTTTGTTTTCAAGGATTATGTCTATTGTATGTCATTGTGCAAATGGTGATGGAAAATAGAATGAGTCCTTGCTTATTCCACGGTATTAGGTCGATCTCCGATCCACAATTTTTGTGTATATACTGTGTTGTTCTATAAGGTATCTTATGTTGAGCTCTATCGAATGAGTTATTTTTTTGGCTTAGTTGTTGCTCCATGAGGTACTTTATGTCGAGAATATTCAACTAAGTTAATCATCTTGTTTGGTTATTTAGTTGTTGCTCCGTAAGTTTTCTTATGTCGAGCATAACCAATTAAATTGATTACTTTTTGTGATTAGTTTGGTTGTGTATTCCGATTAGATTAATTATGGGTTCTCTTGTGATTAATCTAATTGAGCATTTTTAAGTCTCCATAAGTTCACTTATGTTGAGCACTTCCGGTTAAATTAATCATGAATTCTCTTGTAGTTATTTTAATTGAGTATTTTGGATTCAAATTCATACTTGTATGTGATTTGTTATGTCCAAAGAAACCCTTCTTTTATTTCGAAATTAAGGTCGCTCTTGTTGTTCTTTCGGAAATGACATATTATGGGGGAGAGTTCTTAATTGAACTTGTTCTTAATTGCCAAATCTTTGCAGGGAGTGTGGCTGTGGAATATTATAGGGGTTATCTTGTATCTTTAAACTCCTTGATGAATGCATTTAGCTTCGGCTATATGATTGCGTCTAAATAAGTTGATATATGATTTCTTTTGGTCATGAAATATCTCTTTCGGAAATTTCATTAGGATCTCGTTCTTGCACCTTTGCCAATTTTATTGACAAAAAGGTGGAGAATTAATATGTAGTTCACACTACAAATACATATGGTTTTCGGATCATTATGTAAGGGGGAGTGGTTTCCATGTGAGATGGAGTATTGACTAAGGGGGAGTGATACATATCACCATAGTATTGTTGTTGAAGTTGTGATACAATTGAACTTTGACACTGTATAATGATACTATGACACTGTATAACAATGATCGAGAATTATGTTTTCTCATTGTTATAGATACGGATTGTCAACAACGATGATGCTGAACTTACAACCTTTGGGATCATTGGAGTACTTGGAAGTGACGAAGATTTCGAGTAATGTTGAATATTAGACATGTGGAATAGGAGCTACAAAAGTTAATTTATTTATTTTTTCTATTCCATATGTATTAATAGTTTTGTCACTAAAATTGACAAAAGGGGAGATTGTTAGAGCATTTCTCGGTCAAACTCGCATGCGTTGCTATCTCAAGCATGTTTGTCAATGTTAGTGATCAAAACTATAAGTCTTGATTTCTAGCCTACTGTATCTAAGGTCTCGGACTAGGATAGAAAGTGTAGTTAATCTCAAGAACTCCATGGCAATCATCATACAAGACGAAGGACTACTCAAGGAACTGGTGGATCTTCATCAACTAAAAGGTATGTGGATACTTGAATATATCTATCACTCAAAAGTCTATCTACTCTATCTCCTACTCTTGAGACAAAAGTCGTTTTGGCATATAGACTTTGATTATATACATTTGCTATATCGATCCGAGTTTATCTCGCTTATCTATTTCTCGAAATATGTGTTGGTAAACTTTTTCTTTGGCCAAATTCATTTTTACCTAGTGACGAAAGTCATGTTATGTTTCAATCACTTTGAAAATTGCTCTGACGAAAAATGGTTTGTGAATAACAACTATATAACGTCCTCTGAGAATGTCTCAAAGATTGAAATGAGAGTTTAGATTATATAACCATTGGTGGATATAAGCATTGTTGTGGAAATACATATATGTATAAGTCCTTATTCCTTGAACCGAAGTTTGCGAACTTTGTTGATCAAGAGAACCGGAATAGTGGTGTGATCTAAGTCCGCGAACTCAGTCCACGAACCCAGTCCACGAACTGGCGGAAGTTCTCGACTAGAGAAAATCTTCTGGAGTTTGTGAACTCCTTCCGGGAACTTCAGTTGGTTATATCTAAAAACGATTGTTTGTGAACTTATTCATCTTAACTAAGGAATGCTAAATGCAAACGGTGGATATATAGTTCATGAACCGATTCAAGTGAATCAAATCGTTTTTGCTTCAATTGTGTCTTGTGTAGTTACATAAGATTTTCTTTACTATTTCATTTGTGTGTACCAAGCTAATTTTTCGATCTAACGATTGAGAAATATTATCTTGAATCTAATCAGGTTTTCATCTAACGGTGAATATTGAATGCTTTGTTACCAAGCTAACATTGATTGCAAACCCTGAATATTGAATGCTTTGTTACCAAGCTAACATTGATTGCTAACATCTAAGGGAGAACTCTAGCAACTGGGAAACCTAATCCCCACACCTTATGTGTGATACTAGTTGTGTAAGCTAGATTCGATTCTCCTTTAACCTTTGGTTTCTTCTCTAAACCAGGTTAACGACTTAAATACTTCATTGGGATTGTGAAGCCAGATCGATACTACTTTCTCGTAGTTGTGTGATCTGATCTTGCTGACTCTATCGTGTTGAGTACAATCGTAACGATTGGCTTGAGATTGGTATCTCCGATAGGCAAGATGGAAAAGTAATCACAAACATCTCCGTCTCATCGTTTGTGATTCCACAATATCTTTTTTGATGCGTCGATTAAGATTATTGTGAGGTGATTAATAATACTAGGTTGATCATCGGGAATATAAGTTCGGTTTATCAATAGGTTCCTGTTCACCTTGATTTATCAAAAGACGGAACAAAAACTCATAGGTACATTCGTGGGAGACGAATTTGTCTATTCTGTAGACTTTTCTGTGCGATACAGATTTGTTTATTAAAGTCTTTGACTTTGGGTCGTAGCAACTCTTAGTTGTGAGTGAGATCAGCTAAGGGAATCAAGTGTGTAGTATCATGATGGGATCAGAGACGTAGGAGCATAACTGTACCTTGGATCAGTATGAGATTGATTGGGGTTCAACTACAGTCCAGACCGAAGTTAGTTTGAAGTAGGCTAGTGTCTGTAGCGGCTTAATACAGTGTGTGTTCAATCTGGAATAGGTCCCGGGTTTTTCTGCATTTGCGGTTTCCTCGTTAACAAAACTTCTGGTGTCTGTGTTATTTCTTTTACGCATTATATTTTGTTATATAATTGAAATATCACAGGTTGTGCGTTAAGATCAATCAATTAGAATATCCAACCTTTGGTTGTTGATTTAAATTGATTGACACTTGGATATTGGTCTTTGGTACCATCCAATTTTATCTCTCTAGTATTTGATAAAGACTCGCAGATTTCTATTTGCTTGAGTATAGATCAAATCGAGAGATTGAGATATTATTAACTATTTGATATACTTTTATCTAGATTGAGTCTGACTGTCTAGTTGATTCTCTAGAAAGTATATTGGAGTTAGTCCATACAGATTGCTAATCGAAATATTTGGTGTGGTTGTTAGAATTTGTAATCCCATTTCTAAAATTGTTTGGCTTTAGCTAATAACGGTTGGGTCCAAATTGGATGGGGATATAATACTTACTTGATTCGATAAACATTTTCTTGGTAAAAATCGAGTTGGTCAGCGAAGCTTAAAATCTAAGTTCTTGAAGTGGTGTGTTGGGAAGTCAAAGCTTGCTAAGTGGGTCGAACCCCGATCAATTAGAAGCGAAGATTTTCCAATCCGTCGAACTTATGCTCCTAAAATAGAAGAATCATTGTCAATAAGATGATACAACTTATCAAAGCTCATATCATTATACTGCAAGAGACTAAGACGTTGCAATGCTCTTCATATGACATTACTCAAATCTTTTGGCATTTAGCTTTGAATGGACTTATCAAAAATCCATGGGTAATTCTAGGGGAATGTTGATCCTTTGTGACAAGAATTTTTCAGATGTCACTGAATCTCTGGTTGGTGAATATACGTTTTCCATCTCTTGTATCAACAAAATGGATGGTTTTGAGTAGGTACTTGCTAATGTGCATGGACCCAACAAGCCACATGAAAGAGCAGATTTTTGGGATGAGTTAGATAACATTTGTAGATACTGGAATCTTCCTTGGTGTTTGGGGGGAGATCTCAATGTTATATCTAAGTGTAATGAGAAGAAAGGTTGCACAAAAAGCACGTAGTATATGAAGAATTTTGCTGATATCATCTCTCAACATGATCTCATTAATTTATGTAACACCTCGAGTTCCGAACCAGGGTCAAACCCGTATGGAGATCCGAACTCAATTCGTTACGGGTCGGAAAGAGACTTATGCATATATTTCTCTATTTAAACATTGATATCTTAAATTGAAACCTTATGAAACAATAATTCACTGTTTAAATATATTAAGTTATATTCTCAACAAACATTGATATCAAATTACATGTCAAGCAATTACAAATAAACAATTCAATCACTAAGCTACTCATTCCTGGCTTTCGCTGCGCCACTCTGATAAATCTGCAAGGATGTCAATTGGGGTGAGATGACAGCTCAATAGAATGCATTGCCAACTCTCCAAATATGCGCAAACATAATCATTTTATCAAGCAAATACATATACCAAGAAACACATCACGACTTCGGCGAATCAATGTTATATTCAACAATCACATTACCAATAATGTTTCTAATAAATTATCTTGTTTAGATTCCAATCATGAATTCACAATGCCAATAATATTTCAAACAAATAATCTAATTTACGATTCATTACATCATTGATAATAACACAATTCATCCATTTGAATTTCACACCTGAGTTCATAACACCAATTATGTTTCCAACAAGTCATTTAATCTAGATTCCAACACATGATTCACATATTAATACTGTCATCACAACAAGTAACCATGAGTTCACGGTACGAAAATCTTGGTTCGTACACCACCTGTCGTTTATCGGCACGGACATCATCCATCGATGGTCATGAAAAAAAGTTCCTATGGGGATCATACCCATCTGCTCTCGGGGATCATTACCTGTTTCATTAACCATACGAAAACCTTGGTTCGTACATCACCTATCGTTTACCGGCATGGACAGCCGCCATCGATGGTCGGGAAACACAAGTTCCCATGGGGATCATTACCTATTTAACTCTCGGGGATCATTACCCCCCGTTAGCTTGAAACCATATTTCATCTAACGGTAAAACATGAACTCATTTCAATATTTGAAATCATTTTTACAAACAATGCAAGCAACCATGGCTTAACAACATGAATTTCAATCAAGCATTTAGGCAAACAAGTTAATTGCAAGCATTTTACATCGTACACGTCAAGGTGAATAATTCATCCGATCTTTCTAAAATTTCAGTACAACCTACATAACTCAATAAAAAAACAACTTATCCAAATTTCACATAAAACTAATGGTTCAAATAAAACTTATTGAATTTACAATGACATTCTAAAAACTTGGCAGATTACATGTCATTACCAAAAAATTCATGATAAATTCATATTAACCTGGAATCGAGCAAACCCAAAGCACAATGAAATATATCACAAATATATACGACTTTTGTCAAGGCTATAAATCATAATAAAATCGTTAAGATTTCCTAAACACACCAAAACCACATCAAATAGAAACTGGCCAAAAATTCAGAAATCCTTATCGAAACTAAAAGAAATATTCAACGGTGAATTTACGGTGGATTATTCTCAAATTTTAACCGGTAAACCGAATCATATTATATATCTTAAGAACCAACCTGATCATCAATCGAATGCATAAAATTACGCAGATAAATTTCAGAAGCCTAACTATACAAAATCATACAAGGAAACACACAAGGGCAAACACCAAAAGATAAAGGGATTAAACATTCTACCTTTTATTAGCTATAATATCCTCTAAGATCTCCATAGGATTCATCTCTAAAACCTAGCTCCATCTTCTTCTCTTTCTTTCTAGTTCTTTTGGTTTTCTAATCTAATTCTTTTTTTCTTTTTCTTATATTTAACTACCCTTTCAATTTCCTCAAATTTATTAACTTATAAAATTATAATTAGGTGATTATTTTTACACCCTATCAACTAGCTTTCTAATTAAATAAACCCAAATAGACTAAGGAAAAGAAAGAAAAATAACCGTAACAAAAAGGTTGCCTAACTTGTATACAACCCGAACCGAATAGGTAAATAAAAATACCGGGTATTACATTCTACCACCCTTAAAAGAAATTTCGTCCCGAAATTTAGAATATGCTTATCATATAAAAATTCTAAAAACATTTCAATCTAGCACATAATTCATAGTCGCATGAATTACACCAAAACTAGAATACAACTAATACGATGAAGCAAGCAATACACCAATCAAGTCAACAAGCACGCTTAGCATCACATAAACATATCAAATAATTTATTTATGGTCCATTCAAATCTAAAGCCTAGAGCTCTGATACCAACTTGTAACACCCGAGTTCCGGACCAGGGTCAAACCGTATGGAGATCCGAACTAAAGCGTTACGGGTCGGAAAGAGACTTAGCATATATTTCTCTATTTAAACATTGATATCTTAAATTGAAACCTTATGAAACAATAATTCACTATTTAAATATCTTAAGTTATATTCTCAACAAACATTGATATAAATTACATGTCAAGCAATTAATATAAACAATTCAATCACTAAGCTACTCATTCCTAGCTTTCGCTGCGCCACTCTGATAAATCTGCAAGGATGTCAATTGGGGTGAGATGACAGCTCAATAGAATGCATTCCCAACTCTCCAAAGACACAAACATAATCATTTTATCAAGCAAATACATATACCAAGAAACAATCACGACTTCGCGAATCAATGTTATATTCGACAATCACATTACCAATAATGTTTCTAATAAATTATCTTGTTTAGATTCCAATCATGAATTCACAACGCCAATAATATTTCAAACAAATAATCTAATTTACGATTATTACATTATTGATAATAACACAATTCATCCATTTGAATTTCACACCTGAGTTCATAACACCAATTATGTTTCCAACAAGTCATTTAATCTAGATTTCAACACATGATTCACAAATTAATATTGTCATCACAACAAGTAACCATGAGTTGACGGTACGAAAACCTTGGTTCGTACACCACCTATCGTTTTTATCACGGACAGCCTCCATCGATGGTCAGGAAAAAAGTTCCTATGGGGATCATACCCATCTGCTCTCGGGGATCATTACCCGTTTCATTCACCGTACGAAAACCTTGTTCGTACACCACCTATCGTTTACCGCACGGACACCGCCATCGATGGTCGGAAACACAAGTTCCCATGGGGATCATTACCCATTTAACTCTCGGGGATCATTACCCGCCGTTAGCTTGAAACCATATTTCATCTAACGGTAAAACATGAACTCATTTCAATATTTGAAATCATTTTTACAAACAATACAAGCAACCATGGATAACAACATGAATTTCAATCAAGCATTTATGCAAACAAGTTAATTGCAAGCATTTTACATCATACACGTCAAGGTGAATAATTCATCCGATCTTTCTAAAATTTCAGTAGAACCTAAATAACTCAATAAAAAACCACTTATCCAAATTTCACATAAAACTAACTGTTCAAATTAAACTCATTGAATTTACAATGACATTCTAAAAACTTGGCAGATTACATGTCATTACCAAACAATTCATAATAAATTCATATTAACCTGGGAGCAAACCCAAAGAACAATGAAAGATATCACAAATATATACGACTTTTGTCAAGACTATAAATCGTAATAAAATCGTTAAGATTTCCTAAACACACCAAAACCACAGCAAAGAGAAACTGGCCAGAAATTCAGAAATCCTTATCGAAACTAAAAGAAATATTCAACGGTGAATTTATGGTGGATTATTCTCAAATTTTAACCAGTAAAACCGAATCATATTATATATCAAGAACAACTGATCATCAATCGATGCAAAAATTACGCAGATAAATTTCAGAACCTAACTATACAAAATCATACAAGGAAACACACAAGGCAAACACCAAAAGATAAAGGGATTAAACATTCTACCTTTTATTAGCTATAATCTCCTCTAAGTTCTCCATAGATTCTTCTCTAAAACCTAGCTCCATCTTCTTCTCTTTATTTCTAGTTCTTTTGGTTTTCTAATCTAATTCTTTTTTTTTTTTTTATATTTAACTACCCTTTCAATTTCCTCAAATTTATTAACTTATAAAATTATAATTAGGTGATTTTTTACACCTAATCTACTAGCTTTCTAATTAAATAAACCCAAATAGACTAAGGCAAAGGAAAGAAAAATAACCGTAACAAAAAGGTTACCTAACTCGTATACAACCCGACCCGAATAGGTAAATAAAAATACCGGGTATTACATTATCACCCTTAAAAGAAATTCGTCCCGAAATTTAGAAATGCTTATCATCTCAAAATTCTAAAAGCATTTCAATCTAGCACACAATTCATAGTCGCATGAATTACACCAAAACTAGAATACAACTAATACGATGAAGCAAGCAATACACCAATCAAGTCAACAAGCACGCTTAGCATCACATAAACATATCAAATAATTTATTTATGTGTCATTCAAAATCTAAAGCCTAGAGCTCTGATACCAACTTGTAACACCCCGAGTTCCGGACCAGGTCAAACCGTATGGAGATCCGAACTCAAAGCGTTACGGGTCGGAAAGAGACTTAGCATATATTTCTCTATTTAAACATTGATATCTTAAATTGAAACCTTATGAAAAAATTCACTATTTAAATATCTTAAGTTATATTCTCAACAAACATTGATATAAATTACATGTCAAGCAATTAATATAAACATTCAATCACTAAGCTACTCATTCCTAGCTTTCGCTGCGCCACTCTGATAAATCTGCAAGGATGTCAATTGGGGTGAGATGACAGCTCAATAGAATGCATTCCCAACTCTAAAGATGCGCAAACATAATCATTTTATCAAGCAAATACATATACCAAGAAACACATCACGACTTCGAATCAATGTTATATTCGACAATCACATTACCAATAATGTTTCTAATAAATTATCTTGTTTAGATTCCAATCATGAATTCACAACGCCAATAATATTTCAAACAAATAATCTAATTTACGATTCATTACATATTGATAATAACACAATTCATCCATTTGCATTTCACACCTGATTCATAACACCAATTATGTTTCCAACAAGTCATTTAATCTAGATTTCAACACATGATTCACAAATTAATATTGTCATCACAACAAGTAACCATGAGTTGACGGTACGAAAACCTTGGTTCGTACACCACCTATCGTTTATCGGCACGGAGCCTCCATCGATGGTCAGGAAAAAAGTTCTATGGGGATCATACCCATCTGCTCTCGGGGATCATTACCCGTTTCATTCACCGTACGAAAACCTTGTTCGTACACCACCTATCGTTTACCGCACGGACACCGCCATCGATGGTGGAAACACAAGTTCCCATGGGGATCATTACCCATTTAACTCTCGGGGATCATTACCCGTTGTTAGCTTGAAACCATATTTCATCTAACGGTAAAACATGAACTCATTTCAATATTTGAAATCATTTTTGCAAACAATACAATCAACCATGGCTTAACAACATGAATTTCAATCAAGCATTTATGCAAACAAGTTAATTGCAAGCATTTTACATCATACACGTCAAGGTGAATAATTCATCCGATCTTTCTAAAATTTCAGTAGAACCTACATAACTCAATAAAAAACCATTTATCCAAATTTCACATAAAACTAACGGTTCAAATAAAACTTATTGAATTTACAATGATATTCTAAAAACTTGGCAGATTACATGTCATTACCAAATAATTCATGATAAATTTATATTAACCTGGAATCGAGCAAACCCAAATCACAATGAAATATATCACAAATATCTACGACTTTTGTCAAGACTATAAATCATAATAAAATCGTTAAGATTTCCTAAACACACCAAAACCACAGCAAAGAGAAACTGGCCAGAAATTCAGAAATCCTTATCGAAACTAAAAGAAATATTCAACGGTGAATTTATGGTGGATTATTCTCAAATTTTAACCGGTAAACCGAATCATATTATATATCTTAAGAACCAACCTGATCATCAATCGAATGCAAAAAATTACGCAGATAGATTTCAGAAACCTAACTATACAAAATCATACAAGGAAACACACAATGGCAAACACCAAAAGATAAAGAGATTAAAAATTCTACCTTTTATTAGATATAATCTCCTCTAAGATCTCCATAGGATTCTTCTCTAAAACCTAGCTCCATCTTCTTCTCTTTATTTCTAGTTCTTTTGGTTCTCTAATCTAATTCTTTTTTTCTTTTTTTTATATTTAACTACCCTTTCAATTTCCTCAAATTTATTAACTTATAAAATTATAATTAGGTGATTATTTTACACCTTATCTACTAGCTTTCTAATTAAATAAACCCAAATAGACTAAGGAAAAGGAAAGAAAAATAACTGTAACAAAAAGGTTGCCTAACTCGTATACAACCCGACCCGAATAGGTAAATAAAAATACCGGGTATTACATTCTACCACCCTTAAAAGAAATTTCGTCCCGAAATTTAGAATATGCTTATCATCTCAAAATTCTAAAATATTTCAATCTAGCACACAATTCATAGTCGCATGAATTACACCAAAACTAGAATACAACTAATACGATGAAGCAAGCAATACACCAATAAAGTCAATCAATCAAGCACGCTTAGCATCACATAAACATATCAAATAATTTATTTATGGTGTCATTCAAGATATAAATCTTAGAGCTCTGATACCAGCTTGTAACACCACGAGTCCCGGACCAGGGTCAAACTCGTATGGAGATCCGAACTCAAAGCGTTACGGGTCGGAAAGAGACTTATGCATATATTTCTCTATTTTGAACATTGATATCTTAAATTGAAACCTTATGAAACAATAATTCACTATTTAAATATCTTAAGTTATATTCTCAACAAACATTGATATTAAATTACATGTCAAGCAATTAGATATAAACAATTCAATCACTAAGCTACTCATTCCTAGCTTTCGCTGCGCCACTCTGATAAATCTGCAATGATGTCAATTGGGGTGAGATGACAGCTCAATAGAATGCATTCCCAACTCTCTAAAGATACACAAACATTATCATTTTATCAAGCAAATACATATACCAAGAAACACATCACGACTTCAGCGAATCAATGTTATATTCGACAATCACATCACCGATAATGTTTCTAATAAATTATCTTGTTTAGATTCCAATCATGAATTCACAACGCCAATAATATTTCAAACAAATAATCTAATTTATGATTCATTACATCATTGATAATAACACAATTCATCCATTTGAATTCACACCTGAGTTCATAACACCAATTATGTTTCCAACAAGTCCTTTAATCTAGATTTCAACACATGATTCACAAATTAATACTGTCATCACAACAAGTAACCATGAGTTCACGGTACGAAAACCTTGGTTCGTACACCACCTATCGTTTATCGGCACGGAGAGCCTCCATCGATGGTCAGGAAAAAAAGTTCATATGGGGATCATACCCATCTGCTCTCGGGGATCATTACCCGTTTCATTCACCGTACGAAAACCTTGGTTCGTACACCACCTATCGTTTACCGGCATGGACAGCCGTCATCGATGGTCGGGAAACACAAGTTCCCATGGGGATCATTACCCATTTAACTCTCGGGGATCATTACCCGTTGTTAGCTTGAAACCATATTTCATCTAACGGTAAAACATGAACTCATTTCAATATTTGAAATCATTTTTGCAAACAATACAATCAACCATGGCTTAACAACATGAATTTCAATCAAGCATTTATGCAAACAAGTTAATTGCAAGCATTTTACATCATACACGTCAAGGTGAATAATTCATCCGATCTTTCTAAAATTTCAGTAGAACCTACATAACTCAATAAAAAACCATTTATCCAAATTTCACATAAAACTAACGGTTCAAATAAAACTTATTGAATTTACAATGATATTCTAAAAACTTGGCAGATTACATGTCATTACCAAATAATTCATGATAAATTTATATTAACCTGGAATCGAGCAAACCCAAATCACAATGAAATATATCACAAATATCTACGACTTTTGTCAAGACTATAAATCATAATAAAATCGTTAAGATTTCCTAAACACGCCAAAACCACAACAAAGAGAAACTGGCCAGAAATTCAGAAATCCTTATCGAAACTAAAAGAAATATTCAACGGTGAATTTACGGTGGATTATTCTCAAATTTTAACCGGTAAACTTAATCATATTATATATCTTAAGAACCAACCTGATCATCAATCGAATGCATAAAATTACGCAGATAAATTTCATAAACCTAACTATACAAAATCATACAAGGAAACATACAAGGGCAAACACCAAAAGATAAAGGGATTAAACATTCTACCTTTTATTAGCTATAATCTCCTCTAAGATCTACATAGGATTCTTCTCTAAAACATAGCTCCATCTTCTTCTCTTTCTCTCTAGTTCTTTTGGTTTTCTAATCTAATTCTTTTTTTCTTTTTTTTTATATTTAACTACCCTTTCAATTTCCTCAAATTTATTAACTTATACAATTATAATTAGGTGATTATTTTTACACCCTATCTACTAGCTTTCTAATTAAATAAACCCAAATAGACTAAGGAAAAGGAAAGAAAAATAACCGTAACAAAAAGGTTGCCTAACTCGTATACAACCCGACCCGAATAGGTAAATAAAAATACCGGGTATTACATTCTACCACCCTTAAAAGAAATTTCGTCCCGAAATTTAGAATATGCTTATCATCTCAAAATTCTAAAAACATTTCAATCTAGCACACAATTCATAGTCGCATGAATTATACCAAAACTAGAATACAACTAATACGATGAAGGAAGCAATACACCAATCAAGTCAATCAAGCACGCTTAGCATCACATAAACATATCAAATAATTTATTTATGGTCTCATTCAAGATCTAAAGCCTAGAGCTCTGATACCAACTTGTAACACCCCGAGTTCCGGACCAGGGTCAAACTCGTATGGAGATCCGAACTCAAAGCATTACGGGTCGGAAAGAGACTTATGCATATATTTCTCTATTTTGAACATTGATATCTTAAATTGAAACCTTATGAAACAATAATTCACTATTTAAATATCTTAAGTTATATTCTCAACAAACATTGATATTAAATTACATGTCAAGCAATTACATATAAACAATTCAATCACTAAGCTACTCATTCCTAGCTTTCGCTGCGCCACTCTGATAAATCTGCAATGATGTCAATTGGGGTGAGATGACAGCTCAATAGAATGCATTCCCAACTCTCTAAAGATACACAAACATAATCATTTTATCAAGCAAATATACCAAGAAACACATCACGACTTCAGTGAATCAATGTTATATTCGACAATCACATTACCAATAATGTTATTAATAAATTATCTTGTTTAGATTCCAATCATGAATTCACAACGCCAATAATATTTCAAACAAATAATCTAATTTACGATTCATTACATCATTTATAATAAAACAATTCATCCATTTGAATTTCACACCTGAGTTCATAACACCAATTATGTTTCCAACAAGTCATTTAATCTAGATTTCAACACATGATTCACAAATTAATACTGTCATCACAACAAGTAACCATGAGTTCACAGTACGAAAACCTTGGTTCGTACACCACCTATCGTTTATCGGCACGAAGAGCCTTCATCGATGGTCAGGAAAAAAAGTTCATATGGGGATCATACCCATCTGCTCTCGGGGATCATTATCCGTTTCATTCACCGTACGAAAACCTTGGTTCGTACACCACCTATCGTTTACCGGCATGGACAGCCGTCATCGATGGTCGGGAAACACAAGTTCCCATGGGGATCATTACCCATTTAACTCTCGGGGATCATTACCCGCCGTTAGCTTGAAAACATATTTCATTTAACGGTAAAAAATGAACTCATTTCAATATTTGAAATCATTTTTACAAATAATACAAGCAACCATGGCTTAATAACATGAATTTCAATCAAGCATTTATGCAAACAAGTTAATTGCAAGCATTTTACATCATACACGTCAAGGTGAATAATTCATCCGATCTTTCTAAAATTTCAGTAGAACCTACATAACTCAATAAAAAACCATTTATCCAAATTTCACATAAAACTAACGATTCAAATAAAATTTATTGAATTTACAATGACATTCTAAAAACTTGGCAGATTACATGTCATTACCAAACAATTCATGATAAATTTATATTAACCTGGAATCGAGCAAACCCAAAGCACAATGAAAGATATCACAAATATCTACGACTTTTGTCAAGACTATAAATCATAATAAAATCGTTAAGATTTCCTAAACACACCAAAACCACAGCAAAGAGAAACTGGCCAGAAATTCAGAAATCCTTATCGAAACTAAAAGAAATATTCAACGGTGAATATACGGTGGATTATTCTCAAATTTTAACCGGTAAACCGAATCATATTATATATCTTAAGAACCAACCTGATCATCAATCGAATGCATAAAATTACGCAGATAAATTTCAGAAACCTAACTATACAAAATCATACAAGGAAACACACAAGGGCAAACACCAAAAGATAAAGGGATTAAACATTCTACCTTTTATTAGCTATAATCTCCTCTAAGATCTCCATAGGATTCTTCTCTAAAACCTAGCTCCATCTTCTTCTCTTTCTTTCTAGTTCTTTTGGTTTTCTAATCTAATTCTTTTTTCCTTTTTTTTTATATTTAACTACCCTTTCAATTTCCTCAAATTTATTAACTTATACAATTATAATTAGGTGATTATTTTTACACCCTATCTACTAGATTTCTAATTAAATAAACCCAAATAGACTAAGGAAAAGGAAAGAAAAATAACCGTAACAAAAAGGTTGCCTAACTCGTATACAACCCGACCCGAATAGGTAAATAAAAATACCGGGTATTACATTCTACCACCCTTAAAAGAAATTTCATCCCGAAATTTAGAATATGCTTATCATACCAAAATTCTAAAAACATTTCAATCACACAATTAATAGTCGCATGAATTACACCAAAACTAGAATACAACTAATACGATGAAGCAAGCAATACACCAATAAATTCAATCAAGCACGCTTAGCATCACATAAACATATCAAATAATTTATTTATGGTCCCACTCAAGATCTAAAGCCTAGAGCTCTGATACCAACTTGTAACACCCCGAGTTCCGGAGCAGGGTCAAACTCGTATGGAGATCCGAACTCAAAGCGTTACGGGTCGGAAAGAGACTTATGCATATATTTCTCTATTTTTAACATTGATATCTTAAATTGAAACCTTATGAAACAATAATTCACTATTTAAATATATTAAGTTATATTCTCAACAAACATTGATATTAAATTACATGTCAAGCAATTACATATAAACAATTCAATCACTAAGCTACTCATTCCTAGCTTTCGCTGCGCCACTCTGATAAATATGCAATGATGTCAATTGGGGTGAGATGACAGCTCAATAGAATGCATTCCCAACTCTCTAAAGATACACAAACATAATCATTTTATCAAGAAAATACATATACCAAGAAACACATCACGACTTCAGTGAATCAATGTTATATTCGACAATCACATTACCAATAATGTTTCTAATAAATTATCTTGTTTAGATTCCAATCATGAATTCACAACGCCAATAATATTTCAAACAAATAATCTAATTTACGATTCATTACATCATTGATAATAAAACAATTCATCCATTTCAATTTCACACCTGAGTTCATAACACCAATTATGTTTCCAACAAGTCATTTAATCTATATTTCAACACATGATTCACAAATTAATATTGTCATCACAACAAGTAACCATGACTATAAATCATAATAAAATCGTTAAGATTTCCTAAACACACCAAAACCACAGCAAAGAGAAACTGGCCAGAAATTCAGAAATCCTTATCGAAACTAAAAGAAATATTCAACGGTGAATTTACGGTGGATTATTCTCAAATTTTAACCAGCAAAAAACGAATCATATTATATATCTTAAGAACCAACCTGATCATCAATCGAATGCATAAAATTACGCAGATAAATTTCAGAAGCCTAACTATACAAATTCATACAAGGAAACACATAAGGGCAAACACCAAAAGATAAAGGGATTAAACATTCTACCTTTTATTAGCTATAATCTCCTCTAAGATCTCCATAGGCTTCTTCTCTAAAACCTATCTCCATATTCTTCTCTTTCTTTCTAGTTCTTTTAGTTTTCTAATCTAATTCTTTTTCTTCTTCTTTTTTTTATACTTAACTACCCTTTCAATTTCCTCAAATTTATTAATTTATAAAATTATAATTAGGTGATTAGTTTTACACCCTAACTACTAGCTTTAAATAAACCCAAATAGACTAAGGAAAAGGAAAGAAAAATAACCGTAAAAAAAAGGTTACTTAACTCGTATATAACCCGACCCAAATAGGTAAATAAAAATACCGGGTATTACAATTTACCTCTGAAATGAGCTTGATATACCTGGTCAAATGGCCAACCTAACCAGTTATGAGTAGACTGGAATTTGTTTTTATTTTACCTTTTTTTGAAAGCCAGTTTCCTTTTGTACCATAGCTATCTAATGCCAGACCCACCTCAGACGACCATTGTTAGAGCACTGCTCGGTCGAACTCGCAAGCGTTGCTATTTCAAGCTTGTTTGGTAGTTTAGTTGCCAAAACTATAAGTGTGAATACCAATATTCTGCGGAGCACGCGTCGTGATCTTAGTGGCCGCATACAAGATTAACTGTGTATCCATTGCTATACATAGAAGCCTCAGTAACAAAGGATACCTTCGCATGTCTACTTTATCCCGTCCCAAGAAAGGATGCCTCGACGGTTGAGATGAGAAGAGTAAAATCCTAGTCTACAAGGAGGCAGCTGGCGAATGGACAAATGTAGATGAGATATCTAATCGGCATTAAATGCACAAATATTTTATCTACACGCATAATCAGATCACGTGGAGAGAGACTATGTGGCAGAACCCGATTGACAGAAGATGGCGGTGAACAAAGGTACAATCTATACTAAGGTTGGGGAGTTCCCGAAGGAACGTGGGTCAGCTGAGATGGTAAGGTTCGACTGGATAAGGCAAGAGGCGAACGAAGGTACCATTTATACGAAAGGTATATCAGCAGACGATGGACCCAAAGGCAACAAAGATATACCTGGATCAGAAGGGCTATAAATACCAAGCCTCACCAACAAACTAGAGGCATTCAATATCTAGGAGATCTTTGTAAGCTTATACTAGCAAAGACTAGGAGAGAAGACCTAGTCTTAATCTTATACCTCTTTAATGTTTAGAACTTAAGTATTCTTCAACTTGAGTTCTCTCTATTACTTTGGGAAGCATTTAAGATTTTTGTAACCACCATACTTAATACAAAACAATCATTCATTACCCCGTGGACGTAGACGAAAGTCGAACCACATAATCTTCTGTGTCTCATGATAACTTAGAAGCTCTTACATTATATTTGTGTTCTTTGTTATTATTGTCATCTTGAATATCTTTTATTACTTAGCATTATCCGTTCAACAGAGGTATCAATACTACGTAGTATATGATTCTTTGAGGGTATAATCCTCCAACAGATGAAGGCTATTACCCTCCCTAATTTGCTTAGCAGTAACATGGATACGACGAGGGACAACACTCCAAGGAAGAAGATTACTTTTCTGAATAGCATCAGCATACGTAGCATTGAAGTTGGCGGGGGTATAATCCTCTCTCTTAGACCTCCCCTAAGCAAAGGGATCATAAGACTCCAGGGTTGTTTTACCCTTGATACGGTACCAACTCTCACGAAGGGCATGCTAGAAGTTACCAGTATACTGCATAACTCCTCGGACCTGAGTCTTGCTCACAGGGTCGTCCCTCGTAGACAAAACGTCATAGTAGAAAGGATCCTTTCTGCTAAACAAAGGAAGGAGCATACCTGTGGCCAACACTGATCAGGAGGTTATTCTCATCATAGGGAAAATCCCGGATAAGAGACTCGGTGAGAACATCAGGACCATTGATGAAGGAAATCTCGAATTTATGGAGACGGAAAGACTTGGTGATCTCAGCAATGGATAGATGAGCGAAGCTATCCTTGTCATGTAATTGAGGCCTCTGAAGATCATGGTGAGGAGGAGGAGGTGGAAGGTCCTCAACAACAACTTTTTCAACCTCAGGGTATGCAACATCCTCAGCAACCATGGCCACCTCAGTCCCAGTAGGCATCTCAAAGTCCTTAGGGGGCGGGGATGGCGTAGCATCAGGATGATCCATCCGCGGAGGTGGATCAGTTGACGAAGATATCCTCGGAACCTTATGCGTAGGCTTCTTCGGGAGTCTCATAATTTCTTGCACCAACAGGAAGAACATCCTAATCAACAATGACGGACAAAAATCACAGTCCATTCCAAAAAAAAAAGAAGGGCAAAAACCAATATACTTTGGGCATGGGTTTTATTAAACCAACCAAAGGATAGGGTTTAAACTCATCATGGGGAAAAATCAAAGATCATTCATCACATAATCAAAGATGCAGACGAAGAACAATCATAGCAGAATCATCATCAAAATGCAAAATGGGATGAAACCCAAGTTCTCAGAAAACATGAACATGTGAAAAAGAACTATAATTCTTACATGCAAGCACCACAGCAACATCAAGCAATCAAAAGAGAAGATACAGAACCGAGCATGAAGAAATATGAAAACAGCAACAATAGGTAAAACCCACTTACTTGTATAATCAAGCGATAAACCAGAACTTTGAAGAATCGCAAGAGAGTTGGGGCAGTTAGCGGCAGGAGAAAAATCTTTGTGAAAGAAATGGAGAGCGATAGTTCGAGGAAGGGGAGAAGGAGTTAATGAAAATCCTTCTCTTGATTCCCTTCTTATAGGCGGCTGGAGAATCCAAAAATTTGGATGCCTCGAAATTCAAGAGGAAGTTATTGCATGAAAGGACATGTGGGGACCACCCAATCGGTACGTGCAAAATGGCGGCGTAACGAAAGTTTTCTTCCAATCCTACCGAACGGTAGAATATGAAAGAAAAGGGGAAAACTGTGAATACCAATATTTTGCGGAGCACGTGTCTCGATCTTAGTGGCCGCATATAAGATTAACTGTGTAGCCCTCATTATACAGATAAGCCTAAGTAACAAAGGATACCTTCGCAGATCTACTTTATCCCGTCCCAAGAAAGGATGCCTCGACGGTTGAGTTGAGAAGAGTAAAATCCTAGTCTACAAGGAGGCAGCTGGCGAAGGGACAAAGGTAGATGATATATCTCATCGGAATTAAATGCAGAAATCTCTTATCTACACACATAATCACATCACGTGGAGAGAGACTATGTGGCAGAACCCGATTGGCAAAAGCTGGCGGTGAACAAAGGTACAACCTATACTAAGGTTGGGGAGTTCCCGAAGGAACGTGGGTCAGCTGAGTTGGCAAGGTTCGACTGGATAAGGCAAGCGGCGAACGAAGGTACCATTTGTACGAAAGGTATATCAGCAGACGATGGACCTAAAGGAAGCAAAGATATACCTGGAGCAGAAGGGGCTATAAATACCAAGCCTCACCAACAACCTAGAGGCATTCAATATCTAGGAGAGAAGATCTAGTCTTAAGCTTATACCTCTTTAATGTTTAGAACTTAAGTACTCTTCAACTTGAGTTCTCTCTATTACTTTGGGAAGCATTTAAGATCTTTGTAACCACCATACTTAATACAAAACAATCACTCATTACCCGTGGACGTAGACGAAAGTCGAACCATGTAATCTATTGTCTCATGATAACTTAGTTACTCTTACATTATATTTGTGTTCTTTGTTATTATTGTGATCTTGAATATCTTTTATTACTTAGCATTATCAGTTCAACAGAGGTATCAATACTACGTAGTATATGATTCTCTGAGTTGTATACATTACGTAGACTACGGGAAAACGAGTAGTCACAATAAGTCTTGATTTCTAGTCTACTTATAGCTAAGTCTCGGACTAGGATGGAAAGTGTAGTTGAGCTGTAGACTCCACGACATTCATCATACAAAGACGAAAAACTACTCAAGGAACTGGTGGAACTTCATCGACTAAAAGGTATGTGGATACTTGAACTTATCTATCACTCAAAAGTCTATCTACTATATCTCCTATCTTGAGACAAAAGTCGTATTGCTATATAGACTTCAATTATACACATTTGTTATTTCTAGCCGAGTTTATCTCGCTTATCTATTTCTCGAAATATGTGTTCGTAAGCTTTCACTTTGGCCAAGTTCATCTTTACAAGTGACGAAATTCATGTTGATCATTTCAAGATCTTGAAAATCTCTTTGATGAAAAATAGTGTGTGAATAACCTCTATTTAACATCCTCTAAGAATGTTTCAATGATTGAAATGGGAGTTTAAAATATATAACCTTGATTTGATATAAACATTGTATGTGAACTCATAATTATGTAAGTCCAAAATCCTTGAACTAAAGTATGCGCACTTTACTGGTTCAAGATGTCCGGAACCTAAGTCTGCGTACCCGTACGCGCACTGTCGGAAGTTCACATCCCGTGAATTTCTGCTGGAGTTTGTGAACTGAAAACAAACTCAATCTGGGTACTTAAGTATGCGTACCGGTATGCATACTTGAGTGGGTTATTATCTAAAAACGGTTTATTCGTGAACTAAGACATATATAAACTAAGGAATGCATATTTGCAAACCGTGGCTATAATGTTCATGAATCGATTCGAATGAATCATCGTTTTTTCTTCGATTGTGTCTTATGTACTTCTATGAGATCTAAGCAATTGAACAACTCTCTAACTAGTTATTTTGAGTCATTTAAACTAGTTATGGTGAAGATGAATAAGGTTGATATGAAAGTGCTCATATGGCTAACCATTAGTTAACTACTGTTGAACCAACTAGGTATACACGTTTAGGTATGGTTGCACAAACTTAAATGAACATGCATTTCATTTGTGTATAACAAGCTAAGTTCGATCTAACAGTTGAAAGATATTAGCTTGAATCTAATCAGGTTTTCATCTAACGGTGAATATTGAATGCTTTCTTACCAAGGTAACTTAGATTGCAAACCCTGATTTGGAGACTATATAAAGGAGAACTCTAGCAACTGGTAAGCCTAATCCCCACACCTTCTGTGTGATACTAGTTGTATATGCTAGAGTCGATTCTCCTTTAACCTTAGGTTTCTATTGTGGCCCTGTAGGTTAACGAATTGAAGACTTCATTGGGATTGTGAAGCCATACCCAACTATTTTATTTGTAGTTGCATGATGTGATCTTGTTGTTTTTATCGTGATTGAGTGCAATCGTAAGATTGTCTTGAGATTTCTCCGATAGGCAAGATAGAAAAGTAGTCACAAACATCTTCGTTTCATCGTTTTTGATTCCACAATATCTTGTTTCGCTGGTCGATTAAGATTATTGTGAGGTGATTGATATTTCTAGTCTGTTCTTCGGGAATATAAGTCTGCTATATCAATTGGTTCCTGTTCACCTTGATTTATCAAAAGACGAAACAAAACTCGTAGGTATTTCTGTGGGAGATAGATTTATCTATTTCAGTAGACTTTTCTGTGTGATACAGATTTGTTTATTAAAATCTTCGACTTTGGGTCGTAGCAATTCTTAATTGTGGGTGAGATCAACTAAGGGAATCAGGTGCGTAGTATCCTGCTGGGATCGGAGACTTAAGGAGCACAATTGTACCTTGGATCAGTGTGAGATTGATTGGGGTTCAACTAAAGTCCAGACCGAAGTTAGTTTGTAGTAGGCTAGTGTCTGTAGCGGCTTAATACAATGTGTGTTCAATATGGACTAGGTCCCGGGGTTTTTATGCATTTGCGGTTTCCTCGTTAACAAAACTTCTGGTGTTTGTGTTATTTCTTTTCCGCATTATATTTTGTTATATAATTGAAATATCACAGGTTGTGCGTTGAATCGATCAATTGGTAAATCCGACCTTTGGTTGTTGACTGAAATTGATTGATCCTTGAACATTGGTCTTTGGTACCGTTCAAGTTAATTTCTCTTGTATTCAATTAGACTCGGAGATTGCTATTTTCTTGAGTAAGTATTGAATCAAGAAATTGAGATATAACTCTTTGATATATTTTTCTTAAGATTGAGTCTGACTGTCTAGTTGATTCTCTTAAAAGTATATTGGAGTTAGTCGACACAGATTGCTAAGCGAAATATTGGGTGAGGTTGTTGTACCCCCCACTTTTTCAATTGGTATCAAAGCAGGCAAACACGTTCAAAGACCTTATATGTCTGTGTTTGTAGCGATCTGACTATATTGACAGCAGTAGTCTCTCTGATAACGCAACACCAGATCAGAGTTCCCGTGAGATGTTTCAAAATCCTGAGACATCTAAGAAACCTCCTGTACCTGCCTCTGTGTCTGAATCTTCCTTCAACTAGGAAAAGTGTATTGATGAAAAGTTAGATGATCTTTCGGATGAGAGTGATTCAGAAGAAGGACAAACTATTGATGAGGAAGTCTCTCAATATATCAAGCTCTTTGACCATGCTTTGAAAGAAAAGAAGTCAACAGCTTGCTTGAGTAAATATTTGGCACCTCTCTGACAAGAAAACATAAAGATGAGAAAACTCTTTAAAGGTTATGATTGTGGATATAAACTTTTACAATCTACCGTTAAACATCGAGAAGAAGACTTACGTTCAAAAAGGTCCGATGTGATAATCTCCTTCGAAATCTCTTTGTGTTGAAAGAAATATTTTCGGAATCTGAAGCAAGATATGACTCTCAACAAAAATGTTTTAATGACAAAGAACTCAGTCTCCTCACCAGAGAAAATCTTTGGAGTCTGACCTCGCTGCTGCCCTTAATAAGGTAAAATCACTAGAAGAGAATCTGAAAATATTCAATTCTAGCTCTACAAAATTATCTTCTATGCTTGGATCATGTAAAGAACATCATGATACACGTGGTCTGGTCTATAAGGGAATAAACGCTCCAAGTACTGGTAAGATCAATTTTTTTCATGCTAATGACAACTCTTCATGTGAAAAACTTTTCCAGCAGCCGACGGTCTTAGGAACAAGGATTGTACTCCTTCAAATTTAACTCGCATGAGAACGGTCAAGAACAATTCCTTTAACTGCTATTATTGCGGAAATAAAGGACATCTTGAATGAAGATGTCATTTTCGACTGAGGAATGAGAAACTTCACAACATTCTACATGGATGTCTAAAGAAGTAATTAAACATGTCTCTCATATTGCTGGAGTAAAAGTTAGTGTCTGCAATCAAGAGAAATGATGTGATGAGTCATTTCTAGATTATTATTTTGAGACAAAAAATGCCTACAATTATAGAAGGAAGAATGTCAGTGGACAACTGACTCTTTAAATTACTCTGAGAAGAGAAAAAGGCATAGGAGAAAGAAAGAAAAGTCAAATTATTTATCTCTCTCTGAAAAAGACCGTGAACCCGAGGTGTCTGCTCCAGAGTTCATGCACATCAATAATCGAGTCTCGTATCTCAAGATCAGCATAAACAGACTCAAACGGAGCATCAAAAAGGCAAGGAAAACAGCAGGTTCAGGTATTCCTTGTTCCCCTCTGGTTAAATCTCTTTCAACTAATCCTAGCGATTTTTATGAAAATCTTCAAGGAGGAAAGAGAGAAGAAGTCAATATTCTTGATGAGCAAAAAGCTCATCAAAATACAACATGACTGCTCAATGTAGCATCCTTCTTGTGATTTGGAAGGATGCTCATAATTCTCAAGAAGACTTTGTGTCTTGAGAAAGTAGTTGTCGTTATATTTTTTTTAAATTTTTTTTTTGACCTTACGAAACGATGATCATAAAACTGTTGAGCCTTGCTCCATTACTTTACATGATGTAATGTTTTTGATCGTTTACTCTTGAGAATAATTCCTTGATTGATTTCCTTGGTTTTCAACAGTTCTCTTATGTTCCTTTGAACAAAGAATGTCATCTTTTGTTTAGAATGATTCTTGTTTTTTTTCTTCAATACTTCTTCTAAATTTGGCTCCATTATTCTCCTGGCCTCGTACCAAGGTTGTAACTATAAGTGCACATACACCTGACTCACACGACACATATACGAGTAACCCTAGGGTTTCCTATGAAACACTCATATATATATATATATGAGTGTTTCATAGGAAACCCTAGGGTTACTCGTATATGATATATATATATATATCATGCTCTTTTCTGATATATCATGCTCTTTTTTGATATATATATATATATATATCATGCTATTTTTTGATACATACACGTTCCGTAACGTCAAAAGGTTCACCTGGTTTCTATGTGCACAATGGATGGATGCTACAAGGAATGCAATGTTGAGAAGGGGAAGACTATCGAGTTTCACGAGAACCATGTTTTCATAACCTGCTATCATGATGTTGATCATGAAAACAAACTACCAGTCAGATGTCATCACAACTGGTAGGAAATCTTCTTCGAGATTTTGAGGTGGTACGTGAACAACTTGGGATTGCAACAAGGAATCTTGATTTTCTGAAAAACGAACTGAAGAAAGCAACTGATGAGCTCTTCCATGTTCAATCTCTAGTTGTTGGTCGTGTTTAATTTTTTTCGAATCATGTTATCTAAGAGTTGTGTTTTTTTTTTGTCTAGGACAACTTCTTATTTAGAATTTTATTCATGTGTTTTTAAGAAGAATAACTAGAGTTTGGAATAGCCATTATTGTGATTACACATAGCTATGTCCAACGATTTTCATCTTCAGTGTTTTTAGATTTATTTATTTAAATTCTAAAGTTTGTTTGGAAGATGATTTTTGCAGTATTAATCTTTATGGTTTTATATATTGCAATTTGTTATGGCATATGTGTGTTTGCGTCCGTGAACTATGATTGTCCCATACGTGGTCAAAAGTTAAGTCTGTCATATGTCGATATGCAAGTATTGATAAAATATTGAATGAACTTTTGACAAACAAAAGTTAAGCCTTTTATGTCATTATGCAAGTATTGATGGAAGAAAGGATGAGCTTTTGTTTACAAAGATTAAGTCTATTATATGTCATTGTGCAAATAATGATGAAAGATAGAATGAATCTTTGTTTATTCCGCAGTATTGATCTTCCCTGATCCATATTTCTTATGTATATATTGTGTGGCTCCGTAAATCCTCTTATGTTGAGCATTTCTGATTAAATTAATCATGGGTTCTCTTGTAGTTAATTTAATTGAGTTTTTGGATACAAATTCACATTCTTATGTGATTTGTTAGTGTCCAAAGAAAGTGAAAGTAAGGTAGCTCTTGTTGTTCTTTCGGGAATGAAATTTTATAGGGGAGAGTTCTTAATTGAACTTGTGCTTAATTGCCAAATCTTTGTGGGGAGTGCGGCTGTGGAACATTATAGGGGTTATCTTGTATCTTAATAAACTCCTTGATGAATGCATTTAGTTTCGACTATATTATTGCATCTAAAAAGTTGATATGTACTTTCTTTTGGTCATGAAGTGTCTCTATGGAAATTTCATTAGGATCCCACTAATTTTCGTACCTTTACCAATTTTTTCGACAAAAGGGGGGAGAATTAATGTGTAGTTCATACTACAAATACATATGGTTTTCGGATCATTATGTAAGGGGGATTGGTTTTCATGTGAGATGAAGTATTGACAAAGGGGGAGTGATACAATTGAACTTTGATGTTGTGTAATAATACTATGATACTGTGTAACAATGATTGATAGCTTTTGTTTTCTCATTGTTATGGCTACGGATCTTCAACAACGATGATGCTGATTTGAATATCTTTGGAATCATTGGAGTACTTGGAAGTGACGAAGATTTCGAGTAATGTTGAAGAACCAAGGAGATCATGCATGTGGAAGAGAAGCTGCAAAGTTTATTTATTTTGTATTTCATATGTATTGATAGTTTTGTCACTAAAATTGACAAAGGGGAGATTGTTAGAGCACTACTCGGTCGAACTCGCAAGCGTTGCTATCTCAAGCTTGTTTGTCAAGTTTAGTTTCCAAAACTATAAGTCTTGATTTCTAGTCTACTTATAGTTAAGTCTCGGACTAGGATAGAAAGTGTAGTTGAGCTCTAGACTCCACGGCGTTCATCATGCAAATACGAAGAACTACTCAAGGAACTGGTGGAACTTCATCGACTAAAAGGTATGTGGAGACTTGAACTTATCTATCACTCAAAAGTCTATCTACTCTATCTCCTATCTTGAGACAAAAGTCGTTTTGCTATATCGACTTCAATTATACACATTTGCTATTTCGAGCCTAGTTTATCTCGCTTATCTATTTCTCGAAATATGTTTTGGTAAGCTTTCGCTTTGGCCAAGTTCATCCTTACAAGTGACGAAAGTCATGTTGATTATGTCAATATCTTGAAAATCGCTTTGATGAAAAATAGTGTGTGAATAACTTCTATTTAACATCCTCTAAGAATGCTTCATCGATTGAAATGAGAGTTTAGAATATATAAACTTGAATGGATATAAACATTGTATGTGAACTCATACTTGTGTAAGTCCAAAATCCTTGAACTAAAGTATGCATACTTTACTAGTTCAGGATGTCCGGAAGCTAAGTCCGCGTACCCGTACGCGTACTGCCGGAAGTTCACATCCCGTGAATTTCTGCTGGAGTTTGTGAACTGAAAACAAACTCAATCCGGGTACTTAAGTATGCGTACCGGTATGCATACTTGGGTGGGTTATTTTCTAAAAAACGGTTTATTCATGAACTAAGACATATATAAACTAAGAATGCATATTTGCAAACCGTGGCGATAATGTTCATAAACCGATTCGAGTGAATCAAAATCGTTTTTGCTTCGATTGTGTCTTATATACTTCTATGAGATCTAAGCAATTGAACAACTCTCTAACTAGTTCTTTTGAGTCATTTGAACTAGTTATGGTGAAGATGAATAAGGTTGATATGAAAGTGCTCATATGGATAACCATTGGTTAACTACTGTTGGACCAACTAGGTGTACACGTTTAGGTACGGTTGCACAAACCTAAATGAACGTGAATTTTATTTGTGTATAACAAGCTAAGTTCGATCTAACGGTTGAAAGATATTAGCTTGAATCTAATCAGGTTTTCATCTAACGTTGAATATTGAATGCTTTGTTACCAAGGTAACTTAGATTGCAAACCCTGATCTGGAGACTATATAAAGGAGAACTCTAGCAACTGGGAAACCTAATCCCCACACCTCCTGTGTGATACTAGTTATATAAGCTAGAGTCGATTCTCCTTTAACCTTAGGTTTCTACCGACACCCTGTAGGTTAACGAATTGAAGACTTCATTGGGATTGTGAAGCCAGACCCAACTATTTTCTTTGTAGTTGCGTGATCTGATCTTGATGTTTCTATCGTGATTGAGTGCAATCGTAAGATTGGCTTGAGATTAATTTCTCCAATATGCAAGATAGAGAAGTAGTCACAAACATCTTCGTCTCATCGTTTGTGATTCCACAATATCTTGTTTCGCTAGTCGATTAAGATTATTGTGAGGCGATATTTCTAGGCTGTTCTTCGGGAATATAAGTCCGGTATATCAATTGGTTCCTGTTCACCATGATTTATCAAAAGACGGAAAAAAACTCGTAGGTATTTCTGTGGGAGATAGATTTATCTATTTCACTATACTTTTCTGTGTGATACAGATTTGTTTATTAAAGTCTTCGACTTTGGGTCGTGGCAACTCTTACTTGTGGGTGAGATCAGCTAAGGGAATCAAGTGCGTAGTATCCTGCTGGGATCGGAGACTTAAGGAGCACAACTGTACCTTGGATCAGTGTGAGATTGATTGGGTTTCAACTAAAGTCCAGACCGAAGTTAGTTTGTAGTAGGCCAGTGTCGGCTTAATACATTGTGTGTTCAATCTGGACTAGGTCTCGGGGTTTCTCTTCGTTTGCGGTTTCCTCGTTAACAAAACTTCTGGTGTCTGTGTTATTTCTTTTCCGCATTATATTTTGTTATATAATTGACATATCACAGGTTGTGTGTTTAATCGATCAATTGGTAAATTCAACCTTTGGTTGTTGATTGAAATTGATTGATCCTTGAACATTGGTCTTTGGTACCGTTCAAGTTAATCTCTCTTGTATTCAATTAGACTCGCATATTGCTATTTTCTTGAGTAAGTATTAAATCGAGAAATTGAGATATAACTCTTTGATATACTTTTCTTAAGATTGAGTATGACTGTCTAGTTGATTCTCTTAAAAGTATATTGGAGTTAGTCCATACAGCTAAGAGAAATATTGGGTGAGGTTATTGTACCCCCACTTTTTCAACCATATCCTTATTCTTCTCGATATTTATGACCCTTCTTTGGGACCTAGTCCTTTTAGGTTTGAAATTGTGTGGTTCATGGAGAATGGTTCATAGAATTTTTAGAAGAGTGATGGTCTTCTTTTTGTTTTGCAGGTAGTCCAGGTATAACTTTATGGTGCAAACTCAAGGCTCTTAAAGAAAAACTTAAGGAATTGAACAAAAAGGGTTTTACTAACACTTATGCTAAGTTAAAGAAGATTTTTACTGAGATCCAATCTCTGGATAACCTTGCTGAGGACAACTTGCTTACTGAAGCTCAACAAAAAGGGAAGTTAGAACTCATGACTGAGAAAGTTACACATATGGAGGAAATTTCATAGATGACCAAATCCAATTCTAAATGGCTAAGAGAAGGAGACAAAAATACTTCATTCTTCATCAACCAAGTTACTTCTAGGAGAATAAACAACAAAATCAAGCAGTTATATATGGAGGGAACCTTAGTCTATGGCATACCTGCACTTCAAGAACATATTGTAAGTTCTTATGAAAATCTCTTTAAAGAAGAAAAACTAATCAGAATTGTTTTGAGGTATAAAGTTTGATAGTATTAACTTCATTAAATCTGGTATTCATGATGCTAATATTACTGAAGTTGTGGTGTTGCAGGCCATCAATAACTTAACACAAGACAAAGCCCCTGGGCCTGATGGTTTTCCTGATTTTAAGAAATGTTGGGGTTTTATCAAATCTGGATGCATTGATGTAATACACAATTGTACACTCATCACTCTTGTACCCAAAAAAGCTCATGTAAAAACCATCAAAGATTGTCGACCTATATGTTTACTTACTAGTGTTTACAAGATTCTTGCAAAACTATTGACAGCAATGTTGAAGTTGGTAATGTCAAAATGTATGTCTCCATTACAGTGTGCTTATAAAGAGAAGGCAGGCAAATCATTAATGGCAGTCTTGTTGCAAATGAGTTGGTTGATTCTAGATTAAAATCTGGTAATCCATGTGTGATTTGTAAGATTGATATTGAAAAAGCTTTTGGCATGATTAATTGGAGTTACTTAGAGTTTACTTTGCAAAAAATGGGTTATAGTGTTAAGTGGTGCAGTTGGATGAAGTTTTGTAACTCTATACAACCTCTTTCTTAGTACTTATAAATGGTTCATCATTTGGATATTTCAACAGTTCTAGGGGTGTGAGACAGGGATATCCTAGTTCTCCTTTATTATTCAACATTGCAATGATCTTATATTGACAGGTTTGCAAACTCTCATCCTTTTAATGGGTTCTCAATGGTTGAAAGGGGTCAGGTTGTAAATCATCTTCATTATGTTGATGATACAAATTTTTTTGTGGATAACAAGAAAGAGGAAATCATAAAATTATTCTCCATTCTTATGTGTTTTGAATACATTGTAGGGCTTGAAGCGAATACTTCTGAAACTAGACTCATTGATATTGGTACATATGGGCGGCAAAGTTTGGTTGTGGAACTAACACTCTTCCTTTTACGTATCTTGGATTGCCTCTTGGAGACAAAATCTCTATTAAAACAGTTTGGGACCTTGTGATGCCATATTTTATTTTTGGAATCAATTTTCACTCACAAATGGAGGTAAAGTAATTCTTCTAAAATGCATTATTTCATCTCTGCCGATGTACTACTTCTCCGTTTTTAGAGCTCCTATTTCTATAATAAAGATTTTGGAGAAAAAGATGGAGGATTTTTTTTGAGAGCACTCACTTGATTAACTGGATTCAAGTTCGTGCTTCTAAAGACATGGGAGGCCTTGGTATCCTAAATCTTAGAGTAATGAATCGAGATTTACTTTCCAAGTAGTGCTGAAGGTTTGGAGTGGAAAAACTCATCTACGACACAAGCATATAGTAGAAAAGTATGGTTCCAATTATTCGCACTGGATTCCTTGAAAAATTGTGTTTCTTGTTGGAGAACAATCACTGAAACCGGTACTTTAATATCTTCAAACTCTACTATTTGTATTCATTAGGGAACACCTATTTCCTTTTGGCACGACAAATGGGTTGGAGATAGGTGTTTGGAAGAATCTTTACAAGCACTGTACAAGCTCGATGATTTAAAAATGGCAAGTATAGATGCTCATATTTCAGTTGAAAATTGTGGAAGTTCGAGTTCGAAAGGATTCTCTCTAGTAATGAAGTCGATATTTTAGCAACTCTTTTTATCATTATTGGTTTTTGTCCTCTAGTTAGAGATAATCTAACAGACACTATAAGATGGGTTGTTCAGTATTCACTCATCTAGAACCTTCACGATGAAAACTCTATATTCTTCTTTGACAACAGAAGTGGGTATAAAGGATTTCCCATACAAATTTGTTTAGTGGAAATAAGTTCTACCTAAAATTAATTTTTTTAGTATGATGTGTATTTTATGGTCGTTTTAACTCTCCAGACATGCTTAAAGTGAAAAGGAATGGATATCTATAGTTCTAGTATCCTATGCGATAACCGTACAGAATCTCAGGATTATTTTCATTATAAGGTGGCCTAAAGGATATGGTTTGATATAACACCTAATGATAGGGCATGGGTGTTTCCAGAAACAACGGTTGCTCTTGTTCATACATGGTTAAGTAATCAATTATCATCAGACTTGGGACAGATGGCCTGGAGACTTATCCATACTGCGGTAATTTGGGTCCTATAGAGAGAAAAAAATTGCCGAAACTTTGAAGACAAGTATAGTTTTAAAACTGATATGAACTTGAGTATTGATGCGAAAACTTTGGTCCTTACTTGGGTTGCAGATTCTGAGCAAAGGATTCGCATTAATTCTTCAAATTTTGTGCAGAATTGTGACTCTATTTTCCGCCGATTCAGTTTCCGCTTGTTTTCTTTTAGTCTACTCTCCATAGACTCTTGTGCATTCTTCTTTCTTGAATAAAAGTCTCTATTCCAATAAAAAAAAAGGTTTGAACCAAATTAAATTTCTGATTATTATTTTTTTTTTGAGAATTTCTTGTCACTGTTTACCAAATTTTAAAGTTGAACTATTAAGTAAAATCAACAGTTTTTATCCCGTAAAGAAGATTTTAAGTTCTTAGCAGTAGTCGAATGTTGGATCAATTATAGGCCTTGCCAAATTACTGAGCCAAACGAACTTTGGTTTGCAATTGTTTTGACCTAATACGCGGTAAAAGGAGAGATGCTAGAAGCCTAGAAAAAGCAACCAAAAAGAGTTTTAGATAAGCTGATTTTGCATTATCAATCGTCTCATCTACTTCAACACCTCCATTGGAGTATCGGCTTTTCATCGTCAATCGTCTCATCTACTTCAACACCTCTATTGGAGTACTGGCCCCAGCAGTTGATATCCTGAATTGAAAGGTGGTTGTATCAAACCATTTTAGCCCGGTCGACCTAGACCCATGTGTGTATACATATTTCATCATCCACCATGTGTCTATGGAGAAACACGAGGAAGACATACAATCCGGGGCATCAAGGTGTGATGCCACGCGCATACAGCCAAGAGACGTGTCTCCTCAGGGCAAGGCCCTCATCCAACAGATCCAATGGCGAAGAATCGAGGAGTACCGAAATATAATGCTATTGCAAAGCACTGAACAACATTCAAAGACTTACTTTATCCCATCTCAAGAAAGATCCAAGATCAGCGGTTGGGATTAATCCGACTGACACAGATATGACAGGAGCAGAGGACGTCTGTCTGGCGCGTACAGACGACCCAACCACCCGCATTAAACGCCCTGAGTTGTATACGTGTCGACCAACCTATGGAAGACACGATGACAACTCTTCGTCATCAAGCATGGAACGCTGGGGGAATCGTAGAAGACGAAGATATCTGCGATATTGACACAAAGCACAAGACGATAAGATTGTAACGGCCTTCAGAAGTGGACCCCACTTTGTAACCCTATAAATACCCCTCTCCACTAAGAGAGAAGGGGTCGACCAATCCATAACAATTAGAGGAGAACGTGGGAGAGAGAATAGGAAGAGTAAGTAAATTCCTTATTTCCGCTGACCTATGTACACTTTAAAGTCATTCGACTATCTTTGTAACCACTCAATACATAGTGAAACACCAACCCCGTGGATGTAGGCCTTAGTGCTGAACCACGTAAATCTTTGTCTTATTTACATTTCAGCACTTTACATTCAGCGTTTTACATCATGCACTTTACATTTATACTTCGATCTCTATTTACTCTATTATATGAGCATTATAAGTGATAATATACGACTAGACAATGACGAGCCCGAAGGTTCTGAGTCGATGAATCGATATAATCACTTCCCCTTACGCATACATCGCATAATTTATGATATAGAGTGTATGCGAACATTGTTTGTGAACACGTGGATTTTTCGTGATTGGTGTGTTCACAATCTGGCGCTAGAAACATGGAGTTTTGTCCCGGTAAAAGATTTATCTTACCCTGTGATTTATACGCACCTTGTTTTTTCCGAGCACCGCTCTCTGAAAATAACGGTGCTTAGAACGTTTTTCAGCTTCAGCATCCATTACCTTTCCATACCCATGTATTTATTAGTAGATATACGTCTTTGCAAGTGCTTTCAAGTTTTGTACCTTCGAAAAACAGACGATGTGGATCTATCCATATATTTTTTAGTAGATCTACGTCTTTGCAAGTATTTTAAAATTTTGTATCTTTGAAAAACAAAAATTATGGACAGATCCATACCTTTATTGGTAGACCTACGTCTTTGAAATCGTTTTCAAGCTTTTATCTTTGAAAAACAAAACATTTGACATATCCATGTTTTCTCAGTAGAGCTACATCTTCAAAATCGTTTTCAAGCTTTTATCCTCGAAAATGAAAATCTATGAATAGATCCACACACTTGTTAGTGGTTCTGCGCCTTTGGAATCATTTCCAAATTGTTTTCAATGTGCATCTTCGTCAGCGATTTCCTTATCAAACCTGCGCCTTCTTTCAAACTGCGTTGCTTGTCATTAAACTTATAAAATAGGACTGAGGTATCCAAGAGATCCGATACCTCTGGAAAAGGGGAATAATAGCCGGATAATCTTTTCTAAACCTCGGAGCCTGACTTCCATAACTCTGCTAATGAACCCCCGTGGATCCCATTTTCTTTGCATGCCCTCTACCTTTTGCAGAGGATAACAGAGATGGAGAAAAATAAAGATGCAGGAAAACGAAGGCTTCATCAAAAGACACGCCAAGGACTACCCCAGTCATGACTAGGAGTAAACAAAAGGGAGAAAAGCTTAAAGCAGAGGATAAGAATCAAAGCGGAGCTGAAAGCACGATGCCTTTAGATGCCAGCACAATTGCAGCGGAAGCACTAAAGGCCGTTGCTTCCAAAGCCGGAGCCTCTAAAGCCGGAGCATCCAGAGTAGGAATCTCAAAAGTGACAACTGCCACCCGACCGCAGGAACAACGTGAAGGGATGGCAGAGTCTGTGATACAACAACCTACTTACGGGATGCCACTCACCAACGAACAAAATCTACCACTTCAAGCTAATCAACCCCTCCTAATATCCATTCAGCCTACGCAGCAACCAGCGGAACTTCAAAATCCGCAGATGGACCCACCAGAGCCAGTTATACAAATTGTCGACGAAGACCTACGGTAGCTGTCGGAGGTCAAATGCAGGTGGGAACGCCGAATCAAGGATCGAATCACTCTGCTCAGATGATGGCAGAACTAGAGGAACTGAGAAAGAATCAAAGGGTGTACACAGATGTTGTAGCCCTGCTGGCACAGGAGAACCAATATCTCAAAGACAGAATCACCAACAGTGCAGAGGTGGAAAACCATCACGACGAAGCTAACTCCATGACACCAATACCGAACCAAGATCGAAGGATGATAGTTGCCAACGCAGCCAACCCAGAACCTCTGAACCGAAGGGATGCGAGAGGAAGTCGAAGATCCGACCCAGACTAGAATCCGGATAACTCAGACTACTTCGATAGTGACACCCCGAGGCCAAGACGATCCCCCTTCCTCGAGGAGCATCAGCGGGCAATGGAGAATCTTCGTGCCAAAATGATGACAGAAATCAAGCAGTTGAAAACTAGGAAAGGAGGCGAAAGATTGGAGCAAGTGATGAAGGAAGCAAGCACTACCCCGCTGACACAACGTTTTGCCAAATCTCTCATTCCACAGAAGTGTCCAGTTCCGGCCTTCGAGTGTTACGATGGATCCAGTGATCCCGTAACCCATCTTCTGTATTATAACCGAATGATGGCACGATGGGATTATGATGACGCCATACTTTGCAGATACTTTCCCTCGAGTCTAAAAGGGTCACCGTTGTCTTGGTTTGACAATTTACCACCGAGTTTCATCGATTCTTACGACCAGCTCACCGAGAAATTCTTGACAACCTACATGTATAACAAGGTCGTCAACACCGGAATGGATAAGCTCTTCTCGCTGGCAATTAAGTACAAGGAAACAATCATAGAATACACTGACAGATGGCATAAGATATCTCAAGCCATCGGAAACGTGGATCCAGTAGTTAGCATCAACTGCTACAAATGGGGGATGGACAGGATGAGTCCCCTATTTATCGGGATCCACGACACCATCCCTGCTACCGAAGGAGATCTTCGAGTAATCATAGAAAAACATGAAAGGTTAGAGGAGATCCAACGAGAGAATCCCAAAGCTCATACTCAGCGTCCCTCACGCACGAATTTTGTAAAACAAGCTAGCGGGTCCAAAAGAGGCAACTCAGATGAACAACCCGGCAAGGACAGAAGAGAACGAAGAGATGATCCACGAAGGGGTGACCGAAAATTCGAAGACCAGGTCTACACGAAGCTAAATACCAGCTATTCATGCATCCTGAAGGAAATCAAGGGTCGGGAAAACCTCGATTGGCCATGGTCCAAGGGAAAGCAGCCCCCAAGATCAAAAAAGTCGAGAGAATACTGTGAATATCACTGTTTCAATGTTCACCAAACAGATAAATGCAAGAATCTCAAGATAATGATTCAAAAGTTGAACGACGCAGGAGTTCTTAAACAGTACGTACATAGGACTAGCACCGAAGACAAGGCTAAACGAAGCAAGTAGGTTCAGCTACCTGAAGGAAACCGCACCCTTAACACCATCTCATGTTATGAGACCACGGGGCCATCCCTAACTGCCCAGATAGGTAAAAGATTGAGAAAGCAGTTTGAAGACTAATGTGAGTTGTACAAAATCGACGGGGAAGAAGTGGATGAACACGAACAATGGATGGACGCACCAATGGTTTTCGACGCGGACGACGTCGAAGAAGATATGGTGGACCACAACGACCCTCTAGTTCTCATCGATGGAGGAAGCTCAGTCAATGTTTTATTCTATGATACATTCAAACGAATGGAACTCAACGATGAACATTTTTTATCTTCGTACTACACTATCTACGGTTTCTACGGAGCAGCCACGAAGCCTTTAGGAGACATTGTCTTGTAAGTAGACGCAGGGCCAATGAAGCTCGACACCCGGTTCAGTGTGGTGGATGCACCATCACCCTATAATGCCATAATTGACCGAAGGTGGGTACACAAACTCAAAGGAGTGGCGGCTACCTATCACCAATACCTTAGGTTTCTAACTCCCCAAGGGATAACGGAAATAAAAGGAGACCAGGTCACTGCGCGAGAATGTCAAACTTTGCAGAACCAGCTTAATAACGAACATGATGAGCAGCGAAAGTCCCGAAGATCTCGAAACAAAGAAGTTGCAAAAGAGAAAGCGATCGACACCTATCTGGAAGAAATCTCTGGCAGAAGCCTTTCAAAGGAAAATACGGTTGGAAACGCATAGGCGAGTACCTCTGCCACAAAAGAAGACGAAGAGCCTACCAAATAGCAATTAAAGAATGTTCCTCTCCTAGGAGAACCAAAGCCCATGTTTACACCCGTGGAAGCAGTGAAAGAAGTCAACATATGGGCAGAAGAAACTCCAAGGATGATCAAAATTGGAACTCTTATGGATAAGGAAAGAGAGGCATCCTTGATCAAACTACTCAGGAAATACGCAGATATCTTCGCATGGAAGCTAGGTGACATGCCAGGAATCGATCCGAAGCTAATCCATCATGAACTTCGTATAAAGCCCGTCACACCACCATTCAGGCAGAAGGTGCGAAAAGTAGCACCAGAATACCACAAAGCAGTCGAAGCGGAACTCCGTAAGTTACTAGTAGCAGGGTTCATCAAAGAAGCCAAATATCCAACATGGATTTCGAACATGGTAATCGTACCAAAAAATAATGGCGGGGTTAGAATATGCATTTATTTCACCAACCTCAATAAAGCATGCCCTAAAGACAGTTATCCGCTACCAAGCATCGACCAACTGGTCGAAGCAGTCGAAGGATACGAAGAGATTTCATTTATGGACGGGTACTCTGGGTACAACCAACTGTTCCTAGCAAAGGAAGATCAACAACATACAACATTTTATACCCCGCATGGCCTCTACTGTTACGTAAGAATGCCCTTCGGACTTCGAAATGCAGGGGCAACATATCAAAGAATGGTGGATGCTATTTTCAAACCATGGATCAGGAACACCTTGGAAGTCTATGTAGACGATATGCTCGTCAAGAGAAAGTTGCGCAAGGATCACCACCAAGATCTGAGGAATATCTTCCAAGCAATGATGAAACACAACATGAAAGTGAACCCAGAGAAATGTACTTTCGTCGTCACCTCAGGAAAGTTCCTCGGATATCTGGTGACAAAGAGGGGCATCGAAGTAGACCCTGCTAAGATTCAATCCATCGTGGGAATGTCATCCCCAAGGAACCTAAAAGAGGTTCAAAAACTCAACGGTTCACTAGCTGCACTGGGAAGATTCATATCCAGATCTTCAGACAGGTGCAAAAATTTCTTTTAACATTCTCAAAAAAAGGAGCAAGTTCGAATGGACGGCAGAATGCGTGGAAGCTTTTCAAAGAATCAAGGACTACCTGGCTGAGATCCCCATCTTGAAAAAACCTGATCCCGAGGAGGTTTTGGCCCTATACATAGCAGCAACAGAGGATGCAGTCAGCGCAGTTCTGGTTAAAACCAACACGAAGATAGAACAACCCATCTACTACGTCAGCAAAACCCTCAACACAGCAAAAAGAAATTACACGGAGATTGAGCAACTTATCTTGGCGTTAGTGTGGACAACCTTAAAGCTAAGGACCTACTTCTTGACCCACTACATCCACGTCCCATGCAAAGCCCCGCTAAAAGCAGTCCTCAAAAGTGCAGGGAAGCTAGGGAGAATTGCAAAATGGAACACACATCTCGACCAATTCAACATCATCCATGAACTCCAGCATTCCTAAAAGTCACAACTCTTAGCGGATTTCCTAGCAGATCTATCGTTGGAGGATGACGAAGAGGTCTTCATTGATGGACTCAAGGCAGCAGGGTTGCCAGAAATTGGCGGTATCAAGGATCCCGTCGACATTCTCGAACCAGCAAACCCAAGACGATGAGAAGTCGTCGTCGATGGGTCGAAGAATAGAGAAGGCGCAGGTATAGGCATCATGATCACCACTCCCACGGGAGACAAGATCATACATGCCTTCACATTGGAATTCCAGGGGCATACCAACAACATAGTTGAATATGAAGCTGTAGTGCACGCTCTTCGTCTGATAATAGATATGGGGATAACCGAGGTGCGCCTAACAGGTGATTCACAACTGGTCATCCAACAAATAAGGATGGAATACAATGTTTATAACGAAACCCTGTCAGCGTACATGTCCTTAGTCAAGACACTGGTATCTCAGATACCAAACATTAAGTTCTGAAACCTAGGCAGAAAGGAACTCAGACACGCAGATGCCTTGGCTTATGTGTCATCGATGTTAAAGAACGAGGATGTCAAGGAAATCAAAATAACTAGGGTTTACGAGCCCTCAGTCGCTTCCCGAGAATTTTGCACTGCAAACCAAGGGGGCAGCGTGGGAGAAGATATTGCAGACGATGATGCAGGGTAATACATCGTCGATGACTTCCAAGAGGATGATATAATGGCAAGAGCATACGAAGATGAAGACTTCAGCAAAGAAGAGGACTGGAGATCTGAGATCCACCTTTTTCTCAAAGAAGGAACACTACCAGCGGACCTAAAACAGGCTAGGAAAATACAATCAAAGTCAGGAAGGTACGACTTAAGATAAGGGATCTTATACAAGAAATCCTTCCTCGGACCTTTACTATGGTGCTTATCTAGATCCGAAGGCCACCTGATTCTAAAAGATATACATCGCGGGGACGCAGGAAATCACATTGGAATGAGATCTCTAGCGGACAAGGAAAAAACCCAAGGGTATTACTGGCCAACAATGATACGAGACGCTGCAAGAATGTCAAGAAGATGCGAAGAATGCCAACATTTTGCCAAAAGAATCCACGCACCCGCAACGATGCTGAACTCGGTGGATAGTCCTTGGCCATTCTCAAAATGGGGCATAGACATTGTGGGTCCTCTGATCGAAGGATCAGGGAAAAAAAGATTCTTGATAGTGGCCACGGACTATTTTAGCAAATGGGTAGAAGCTAAGGCTCTGGAAAGGATCCGTGACTCAGATGTCTTCACATTCATCTTTTAAAACATTATTTGCAGGTTTGGCATACCAACAAAAATTGTCTCCGACAATGGCAAGCAGCTACATGGTAAAAACATTGACTTGCTTTTCGATACTTTCAAAATTCGAAAGAACAAGTCAACAACAATATACCCTCAAAGCAACGGCCAGGCAGAAGCCACAAACAAGACCCTTGCTCTTATTCTCAAGAAACAACTAGACAAGCATAAGGGACGATGGTGTGAGCAGCTACACAACGTTCTGTGGGCATACAGAATAACCCGAAGATCAGACACATGAGAGTCCCCATTCTTGCTCACCTATGGAGCCGAAGTTGTCATCCCTACAGAGATCATCATGCCAACTACGAATACCGAAGCATGGGAAAAGAACATCACAACGGATATGATGCTGGAAAGACTTGATGATCTCGAGGAAAGGAGAGAGGCAGCGCTGCAAAAAATGGAGAACTATCAAATAAAGCTAGCAAGGGAGTACAATAAGAGGGTTAAACTTAGAAATTTTATAGAAGGACAGTATCTGCTGAGAACCATACCCCAATACCAACGAGAAAAGAAGTGGGGCAAGTTAGCACCAACATGGGGAGGACCTTTTGTCATACACGATATCGCAGGGAATGGATCCTACTACCTGCGCAACCTAAAAGGAGAAGTCCTCAGACACCCATGGAATAAAAAATATCTCAAGCCATACCATCCATAGAAAGCAGCGCGGATCTGCATCTGCGTGAAGAATACCAGAAGAAGAAGACGACGCATTCGATCGACATGTTTCTATCTATGGACGAGGAATACCAGACCTTAACTCATCAATCAAACAAACTTTTGGCAAGAATTCATATTTAAGAAAACAACACAAGTACAACACAAGGGGCAGTGTGTCAGCAAGATGAACGCTTGTAAATATAACGCATCACAAGAACACCACGCCTGTACACACAAGTTTTCACAATTGGGGAAAGTAGTTACCTACAATCTCTCGGGACTCCCATGTCAGTGTCTATAAGTGTAGGACCATGGGGAAGGCATCTAGCAGCAAGAGATACCCAACCAATCTTAAGGCAGCGGGTCAACGGAATGGGTGTATGTAAATATTTTAAAATAAACATCCCATACCCTAGAACGCTGCCCCGACCCCTACCGTCTGGGAATCCTCTAGCCCAGGATTAGCCAGCGGGGTGACAGGTCTCAAGACGATCACGAAGGTACATACCTTCGGCATCGTACTCAAACACTCAAATCTTTTTTAAATGCAGTAAGTTGTTTCCAATTTAACTCAACGCAATATTTAAAATAAAAAGTAAACTGATAATGCAGGTATACCTAAATGATGATCCATTCCATGAAAGTTGATTACAAGTTCAGCAAAATAAACATGAGCAAGAGATACATCAAAAAATGATCTGAAGCTATATAATCAACAAAGATCAACTTTTTATGACTAGTAGAAAAATCTACTTGGACGATTCAGCTCCGCCAGCAGGGTTCTTCCTCTGAGACGAAGGTACACTCCCACCTGAAGAAGGCCCCGAGGAACCAGACAAAGGCGCGGGCTGAGGACGACGAGGATAATTCTTGACGAGGCCATGTTCGGCCTTAAGATCACGCTCAATCTTGTCCAAAACCTTGTTAGTCTCCTCGGCCAACTGACAACGAGCCTTATATGCAATGATGGTAGTCTTCATCTCAACCTGTGACAACAGAGAGGATATACGGCTCACCTCTTTGGAGGCGACATTAGCTGCTTCATCACGAGACGCATCTAGGCCCTTGTAGTAGGTAGCTTTCCCTTCCTACTGCACTAAGGCAGATTGAGCCTTTTCAAGTTTGTCATTTGCTGAGCGAAGCTGTCCCTCGAGCTCTGAAAATTAGAAACACCAAGGGGTTAGAACGATGAAATTACAAGATCACACTCGATGAAACGAGGCTATACCTTCGACATTAGCCGAAGCCTCTTCATATTCGTTAACAACTGCATCTCGAGCCTCATCAAGAAAGTCATACTCATCGGATATTTTCTTATAATCCACCTGAAGGTTGGTAAGAGCAAATTGACTTGCATCTAATTATACCTGCTTCATTGAATCCAAGTGACGAAGATGATTGACTTCGTTATTTATCTCCTCCAATCCCTTGTTAATTCTGTACATATTTACTTCGATATTTCTCTCAGACTCAGCCTGGCGGGCTACATCATCCCGATACGCAGCTAGGGCCTTGCTAAGGGCACCGGCCTCAGCCCTGGCATCGTCCCTCTCTTTAGAAAGACGCTGCATATAATCTCTAATTTCGGGGCCCTGAGAGGAACGAGCCTGTCGTAATTCTTCCTCCAGAAGATTTATTCTAGCTTCTAAAGACGAAACATACTCTCGGGCTTCCCGCAGATTATCACGCGTCCACAACAGCGTGCCATTGAACAAACGACGATCATGGTTGTAACTATTTTGCATATCAACCATTTTTACTCGTTTTTCTCGCCATTCAACTGTTAAGGCGTTATGCTCATCAGCACGAGCATTCCACTTATCAGCCTCGCTCTTTATCTTCTCAACTAACTCTTTGATGCGGGATTTCTTTCGTTCCCTTTTATTCCGAAGCCATATCAGCTCTGGGACTCCACCCACTGAAGATAGGATGGGGAGACTCAGACAGAACACTAAAGTACAAGAAGGGAATCACGAGGGGTAAGAAATTGGGAGAATACGAACCTGTGAAAGATGAAGCATTTTTACGAGCGTGCTCCAACTCGCTACGGATCTTAGCGAGCTCTAAACGAAGCTTCTCCTCTTCGTTGCCTAGCTGTTCTTTCCCTTTGAGGCGACTCTTCAGCTCACTTATCTCCTTATCTCTAGCAGAGATAACTATCTCCGCCGCAGATAACTCCTTTTCTCTGTGACGAAGCTTGGCCTCTAACTTTAAAGACTTTTCCTTGAAAAATTGATACAGAGTGTGGTTGCAATGTTCACTCCTCATCATCTGCGTTTCGAGGAAGAATAAGATTATTACACCATCATGTTGTGCAAGTACTAAAAAGGAAAAAATCACGATAGCTTACCTCTAACATTTGCTGCTGGGGGAAGCCGTACTGGTACCCGTCAGCAATAGCCATCATATCAGCAATAGTGGAGGGAGGGTCAACCACAAGATTATCCTCCGAAACTTTCAGATTCTTGTCCCACACCTCCGCGACCTGATCCTCAGCAGACAACTGCATCATCCGACGAGTATATGCATCAGAGTTTTTCTCACCAAGAAGCACCGGAGCAGGGTTGGGGACGAACATCAAATTATTTTTCTTAATCCAAGCCAAGATGGCGTCGTCACCCTCGAGCATCAGGCACTGTGGGAAATCTTCCAAGGGAGACTCGGTAGAAGCTTCTCCGACAACAGTTCATATCCCAGCCGCAGACTTCTCCTTTGCCGCTGCCTCCTCGTTTGCATGGGCTTCGGCATCATCACCCTCAGAACTAACATCCGTGTCTACGGTTGGTTGACCTGTGGCATCACCTTTGCCAGAGTTCCCAAGCACATCTCAATCATCATTTGGGGAAATCCATGAGAACTCTGAAGCAAGACCCATGGCAGCATTCACATCAAAAGTTTCCCCCACGGAATAAATTCTACCAAAGGAGAACTCTTGGGAGACGGCGGGAAGAGGACCACCAGTGTTGTCGCCACCAGGGGAAAGTTCTTCATCACCGGTGCCACCAGCGGTAGTATCAGTGCGTTCCTCCCCATCAGACATTTCTTCATCCTCGGCAAATTCTTCGTTCACGGGGCTGGTGACCTCCTCATGGACCTCAGTCTCATCAGCTACAACAGTAGAAGATTGCTTAGGACCAATCTTCTTCTTCTTCGTCACCTACAAAACAATAAAGAATTACACCAAAAGATTATTTTCTCCTTTACTTGAAAAAATTTAAAATTTTCGAAATAAGGAAAAAATGGGCAAGTATAAGAAGAAGCCATACCTTGGCAGTTGCAGTACTCTTCGAGGAAAGGGTAGCACCGGAACTCTCCTCCTCGTCTCCAACAACAACGTCTCCATCAACAACGTTGAGGTCATAAGGAAAATCCATGCCTGCAAAGTTCAAACGCCAAGGACAGAAACCCCCATAACGAGCAAGGGCAGTTTCACGAGGTTCGCTATTAGCAGTAAGACGCCATCCATGCGGACCAGGAATCCAACCATAAGCCCAAGGGCCAACAACCTCAATAACGGTGGCATGCCACTCATAATCACGATCACGCTTGATCCTCTCACGGGAAGGAAAAAATCTCTTGTTAACAAACCCCTCCGTACCAGGAACATACTTCAGCTTAGCATCGCTCACCTCACTTAAAAGACGAATCTCACCACGAGGAGCAGCAATATTACGAAGACCAACACTCCATGGTTTACGGTTCCAGCTGTTAATATAATCCCCGAAGGAATTATTGAAATTTTGGGGGGTATACCACTCTCTCTTAGCGGGATCAGAGACGTAGCAGGTCATCATTGTTTCTCCCTTACTCTGAAGATAACATTCCTTCATCACACGAAGATAATTCCCAGTCAACTGTGATACAGAACGACTATGGGTATTTGTAGAAGAACCTTCACGACCAGCCAGCACGTCGTAATAAAAAGAGTCACCCGACTTATACAGAGGCAACATAAGACCCGCCTCGAAGGCTCCTACTGTAGTCAGCAGATGAAATTCATCGAACTGATAATTCGAGATGAGTTCATAGGTGATATCATCGTCGGGAGCGTAGAAGCGGACATCGAAGGCTTGGAGCTCATGTTTGTCCTTAAACAGCTCAAGATCAATATGCTTAAATGTGACCTTCTTCTTACCAACTGAGACGCTTCGTATTACTGGGGCAGCGTCTTCCTCGTTAGCGGGATCTGGCGTAGGATTCTTCGGAGGACTCAAGTCTGAAGCCTTCCTTTTGGAAGGAAGACTCTTGGGTGGATCAACCTTCGACACAGTACCCTTGGAGGATTTCCCTTTGGAAGGGACCGCAGGAGGAGGAGGCAGAGGCTTCTGTTGGGGCATTGAAGGTGGATCCATAGAACGAAGAGGCGGAACATCCAACGCTTCATTACGAGGAGGAGGAGCCTGCATACCCCTACAATCGTCACGCAAACGATAAGAGGTGAGGCTAACCGCATACCTAGAGCCAGGAGGAACCTTCGGTGGATCTCCTTTCTTGGTAGACGAAGCCTTCTGACCAGAAGAAGATGAGACCCTTTGAGCACGAGGATCTGCATGTGAAGTCCTAGAGGAGCCTCCCCCAGGTAGAGATATATCAGGGTCTCTGCGTGGAGGAGATCTACGCGGACGAGCCGGCGGAGTCTGATAAGGAACCCGCTGACGATCGGTCATATCTGCGAAGAAGCACAAAAACAAGTTAAAAGTTGTTACAAAAGAACAACTAAAGATCAAAAACAAAAAACCGAGAAATCGTCGGTTCATCTTGGCCGCCATCGGGCTTATGCACTTTGTAATGAAGAACAGGGGCAAGCATATATACTTCTGCATATATGTTCTTCATCACAAAGCTAAAGACTACAGTAGCAGAAGATGAACAAAGTAATCAAGATCAAAATCAAAGAGAAATCTCTTACCTGTATGTGAGAGATTTTAGAACAAGAGCACAACCAAGAAGACAACGAACCACAACAACATATGAGCGCAGAAAAATCAAGAGCAGGTCCTATTCAATATAAGGGCAGTATCAATTAATGACTAAAGAACAAGAATGAAGAACAAAAACCTTAGAAGAAAAAGAATGAAGGACTGACAGGGAGGGAATGAAATTTTTTCTAAAAATTTTCACATTCTCTTTCCTACTTATAAGCCTTGAAGAAGACAATGACCGTTCCTTTACCCAAGGAGCACTTATTGCAAGGAGTAGGAAACGTGCCATATTATCTAGGGGAAGTTATTAGGAGAGAGATGAGGAATATGTGACGTTTTCCCTCTAACTTCAACTGACACCCAAGTCAGAAGAAAATGGTAAAATTGTGTGTACACATTTCATCATCCACCATGTGTCTATGGAGAAACACGAGGAATACATACAATCCGGGGCATCAAGGTGTGATGCCACGCACATACAGCCAAGAGACGTGTCTCCTCAGGGCAAGGCCCTCATCCAACAGATCCAATGGCGAAGAATCGAGGAGTACCGAAATATAATGCCATTGCAAAGCACTGATCAACATCCAAAGACTTACTTTATCCCATCTCAAGAAAGATCCAAGATCAGCGGTTGGGATTAATCCGACTGACACAGATATGACAGGAGCAGAGGACGTCTGTCTGGCGTGTACAGACGACCCAACTACCCGCATTAAACGCCCTGAGCTGTATACGTGTCGACCAACCTATGGAAGACACGATGACAACTCTTCGTCATCAAGCATGGAACGCTGGGGGCATCGTAGAAGACGAAGATATCTGCGATATTGACACAAAGCACAAGACGATAAGATTATAACGGCCTTCAGAAGTGGACCCCACTTTGTAACCCTATAAATACTCCTCTCCACTAAGAGAGAAGGGGTCGACCAATCCATAGCAATTAGAGGAGAATGTAGGAGAGAGAAATAGGAAGAGTAAGTAAATTCCTTATTTCCGCTGACCTATGTACACTTTAAAGTCATTCAACTATCTTTGTAACCACTCAATACATAGTGAAACACCAACCCCGTGGATGTAGGCCTTAGTGCTGAACCACGTAAATCTTTATCTTATTTACATTTCAGCACTTTACATTCAGCGTTTTACATCATGCACTTTACATTTATACTTCGATCTCTATTTACTCTATTATATGAGCATTATAAGTGATAATATACGACTAGACAATGACGAGCCCGAAGGTTCTGAGTCGATGAATCGATATAATCACTTCCCCTTACGCATACATCGCATAATTTATGATATAGAGTGTATGCGAACATTGTTTGTGAACACGTGGATTTTTCGTGATTGGTGTGTTCACAATCTGGCGCTAGAAACATGGAGTTTTGTCCCGGTAAAAGATTTATCTTACCCTGTGATTTATACGCACCTTGTTTTTTCCGAGCACCGCTCTCTGAAAATAACGGTGCTTAGAACGTTTTTCAGCTTCAGCATCCATTACCTTTCCATACCCATGTATTTATTAGTAGATATACGTCTTTGCAAGTGCTTTCAAGTTTTGTACCTTCGAAAAACAGACGATGTGGATCTATCCATATATTTTTTAGTAGATCTACGTCTTTGCAAGTATTTTAAAATTTTGTATCTTTGAAAAACAAAAATTATGGACAGATCCATACCTTTATTGGTAGACCTACGTCTTTGAAATCGTTTTCAAGCTTTTATCTTTGAAAAACAAAACATTTGACATATCCATGTTTTCTCAGTAGAGCTACATCTTCAAAATCGTTTTCAAGCTTTTATCCTCGAAAATGAAAATCTATGAATAGATCCACACACTTGTTAGTGGTTCTGCGCCTTTGGAATCATTTCCAAATTGTTTTCAATGTGCATCTTCGTCAGCGATTTCCTTATCAAACCTGCGCCTTCTTTCAAACTGCGTTGCTTGTCATTAAACTTATAAAATAGGACTGAGGTATCCAAGAGATCCGATACCTCTGGAAAAGGGGAATAATAGCCGGATAATCTTTTCTAAACCTCGGAGCCTGACTTCCATAACTCTGCTAATGAACCCCCGTGGATCCCATTTTCTTTGCATGCCCTCTACCTTTTGCAGAGGATAACAGAGATGGAGAATTTTTTAACTGCCGGATCACGAAAATTCAAACTTCCATAACTCTGTGAGTTGACCTCAAAACATTTGAATGCATAGGTATATGCGGCAACAATTTTTTAACTGCCGGATCTCAAAAATTCAAACTTCTATGAGTTTTCTAAATTAAAACATCACCATCCCAACGCAACGTGTAGTCAACAACCGCGTTATCAACTATGGGACCTAAAACATCATCTTGTCTTTGCATTTATCAACTCATTAGATTCCAACAGATTCCTCTTTACAGGTCGCCAGTATATGTATATCTACGTGCACTGTCGACATTTTTCCGAAAATACCTAAGGTGGCTGCAAAAAGTGACACGCCTTGCCCATTTTGGAATAGTTCAAATCCAGTCCAAATCAATCGTTCCAGCTTCTATTCTTCAACATTGCTAATGGGATACCAGATTAACGGGGAGTGCACTAAAATTCACACAAAACAGAGGACTTTCTAGTTGGTTTTGTATAGATTTTGATACCCTTCCAATAAATTGATACCTCCATTAGCAGCCATGCTATTCTTTAATAATAATCTTTGTGTTTGTAACAGGCAATGTCTTTTCTAAAATTATGGTGATGTAATTTACTTCTTAATCTAGTAAATCTAATTAACATTTAAATTCCAAATCGTTGAAACGACCCATAATGGAAGAGAACAATCTCAATATCTGCGTTCATTTCGTGTGCAAATCTCTCGGGCGTAACGGTCAATGACATAGCCGGACGTTTTTACATTAGGGATGCGAGCCATATACCGGCCCTTGATTCTGCCCCTTCTGTCCTCCTTATCTTTGAACCGCAAACTCAGGTTAGTGGCCGGTGTGGTAGTAACTATATTCCAAAACTAACGTTCATATCAATAATTCTATTCGTCCCACTATTTGAACCCACCGTCAAACCCACCGATGACATGGCGCTGACGTGTGCTTGACTTTCTTATATTTTGGTTGTTCTTTGATTTGCTGACGTGCATTTTAATTTTCCGGTTTTTTTCCCCAAAACAAAGGAAGTGTTTTCTTCTCCCTGTTTGTTCGTCCGAAATAAGGCTGAAAAAGAAATTCAATACAAGAATCTTCGATCAAGGGTACGCTTGTTTTCATTTGTAACTATACAAGGTTTTAGGTTATGCTATATTGCTATTACAAGACTTAATTTTTAACTTGCAATTCGGTTTCTCTAAAACCCTAGAAATCAATTGAAGAATTTTAAACAATGAAGTTGGTGATGGATCGCATTGACCTTTTGCTGGTTATGTGCTTCTGCCAAAAACAATTTGTTGTATTTCAGGGTCTCGGCTCATTTTACTGTATAAGCTATTTTTCTATGTGTTTAGTCTCTGACTGACCTGTGATGAAATGCATGCGTTTGTAAAACAAGCATATTGTCCGGGCATGTGCCTTCTCAGAGGTACTCATCATTTTGGTTTCTTCTTCATTTTTTTATGTTTCAGTTTTTAAAGGATTGGTTATGTCAGTGGTTGCTTTCACTACATCCACTTATATATTGCTTTTATCTGGTTCAGTTAGAATTGTGCGATATTGACAACTTAGTGCAACTAACTGGAGCATTCAAAGTTCCTCATGAAGGCAAAGATTCGAAGGTGAAAAGCATATTTAGTGGAATTGTCAACTGGTACATACCTTCAATCAGAAAAGGAAGCCGCTAAGCTTTCTTGGGACGGAGTGACGAACAACGAGAAACTGGGGGGTGGAATGAGAATCCCTACCCCTGCCAAAAAAAAATGCAGCTTCCATAGATTTATTTGAAGTTAGTGATTGTTGTTCTTGTAGTAGGGTGTACTCCCTTGTTTAAGGAGTTGCTAGATTTCTCCTTTTGCGCCATGGTTGTCTTGCTTTTGCTTTTGCTTTGACTGTAATAGCACTGTCTAGTGCATTATTTTTCCGTTTCCATTCAATATTATCTAAACTTTTAAGAGTCCATAAAAAAATGGTTAGAACTGTCCAGTGGCTTCATAAGTGGTTGGAATGTACAGACATATACAGATGATTTATAACTTAACATGAGAATGCATTCGTCTTTTGTTTTTCTTTTTTCTCATTCACACCCTGTTCACTGTCTATTTTTTGGAAATATGCTAACCCTTATACCGAGCACAAAACTGGGTAAGATTAATGCATTCTAAACCAAAAGCACCGGGCAACTGACGTAGAGAGGTCAATCCACTATAAGTAGTATAATTATATATGCTTATGAATATTTCCATTTAATAGAAAACAAAGATCTTTGCTTAACCAAAATGAAAACACTTAATGATGCAAAATGATGTTATCCAAAAGGAAATGAACAAAAAGAAAAGAAAAATGAAGATTAGGAATTAACATGATAATTTTCATAGTAGTACAAGTAATTGTTGTTGCTTTTATATGTCCAACCATTTTTTCGACTATTGAAATCTCATTTTCCGATTAACCATGCTCCTGTATATCTGAACTTAGTAATGCAGTCACTTTGTATGTTCTCATGCGCTTGAGTATTCCCCATAATTACTACTCCTGAGAACTTCAACATATTTCCTGCACCGAGAAGCTTTCCAACAGCTCCGTTCCTTGTAGCACCTCTGCAATAGCTGCTTCCTTAAGACAGTTGCACCAGATCAGCCCGTTGCTGCATTAGATTTACCCTTCCACCAGATCAGCCCTTGCTGCATCAGATCCACCCTTTGCAGTAGCTACAAAGTCACCCGTTTCGATGGGGCAACAACCTACCTCTTTGCATATATCGTGTTTCTCACTGGAAAGGGACCCCAAACTCCCAAGTATCGCACCTCCGGCGCTAATTCTGCTCCAAGCAGTCCTTTATCTACATGTTGTGACATAACTATTTTCATACTGTGCACGAAATATATTCTGACAAGTGCGAACAATCATGAAGAATTTGCATTTCCCATTTAGTAAAGAATAAGAAAATTCTTGGAGTACCTAAGCTACTCGAAGGCAAAAGTAGAAACCTACCACTGACTCCTATTGCGTCACATGTTAAAGAGACGCTAAATTTGGCTTTTAACGCCAATACCCAGCAGTTCATGTATTACATTAGTACATTAACATTATACATAACTACAAGATTTTGCACCCTAGGGATACTCAAACTTAATTAAAGAATTGGCAATTAAGTATGAAATTTCCCATGAGAATATAAGATGTCAAAAAATCTGCAAGTTTCAAAGTTACGAGTAGATGCATAAATATCTGGATCTATGTTAACTCCATTGATCTTAACAGTATACTTGTTTCCTCTCTTATCTGCAATCATTAAACCGGAAACCCTAAAATTAGATATGCATAGATCAATTAATGAAAAATCTGGGTACAGAATTGAGAATCATATGGAAACTAAAACTGAACTGAGAGTGACAAAAGTCGACATCAAATGAAAGTACGCAAACATGATTTCTCAACTAATAGAAATCAAATGATTTTACCGCAGTATTTTAAGAGGATCGACTAGGACTGTATGTAAGATGACACAAACCAAAGGAAGATTCACAAAAATCGACTTTAAAGTTTGAACTGACATGTTTTGGATTTTTATTTCAGACTTATTTCGGATCGAGAAAAAAACTTTCCATCGCTATGAGAGAAAAAACCTTGAAAATTAAAATGCACGTCAGCAAACCAAAGAACAACCAAAATATAAGAAATTCAAGCACATGTAAGCGCCACCTCCACGGTGGGTTTGAATGTGGGTTCAAATAGTGGGATGAATAGAATTATTGCGTTCATATCTCTCTCTCATCCCTGCAACTAGTCTGTCTGTCATCTCACCTTGAAAACCCTAACTTTTTTTTTAATTACCAAATCAAAAAACATTAATGGAAGAAGAAGTAAAACAATAAAATCTCAAACTCTCAGTAATAACTCTTCATTATTAATTTTATTACCTCTTTTGTATACAAGTTGAGAAAGAGAAAAAAAAAACCCAATTTGTCTTGCCCTTTTTGAAATTCTATCAAACAGTTGAAAACAAGCAAGCAACAACCCACTTTTTCTTGTTCTTTCCTTCACATCTACAATGCCGTCTACCCCTTTTCTGAACCCTAAATAAATATCTTCTTCTACCTGTTAATCAATGGCTTCTGTAGGAGATATTACAGCAACAGGAGGAGGAGGAGCAATGGCAGATACAACAGATGTTTCAGACCAAGTAATATTTCTACATGGTGATCTTGATTTAAAAATTGTTGAAGCTAGACGTTTACCTAACATGGATATAATGGCTGAACGTTTTCGCCGTTGTTTTAGTGCCTGTAATGCTTGTAAAAAACCATTAACTTCTGAAGAAATGAAGCATCCGCATAGAAAAAATATTACTAGTGATCCATATGTGTCGGTTTGTCTTGCTGGTGCCACTGTTGCTAGGACTAGAATTATACCTAATTCTCAAGCACCTAAATGGGAGGAGCATTTTGTTATTCCACTTGCTCATCCTGTTTCTACAGTTGAATTTCAAGTTAAAGATAATGATATGTTTGGTGCTCAACTTATTGGAATTGTTTCAATTCCTGCTCAACATATTAATTCTGGGCAGCATTTGAAGGATTGGTATCCTATAATTGGACCTTATGGGAAAACACCAAAAGAGGGGACGGCGCTTTATTTGGAAATGAAATTTACCCCTTTTGAGCAGAATTCTAGGTATAGACGGGGGATTGCATCGGATCCGGAGTATTTGGGTGTTCGGAATACTTATTTTCCTGTTAGAAGAGGTGGATCAATTCAACTCTATCAAGATGCACATGTTCCTGTTGGAATGATACCAAAAATTGAACTTGATGGTGGAAAGGCTTTTCGGTCTGGACAGTGTTGGGAAGATATCTGTCATGCTATATTAGAAGCTCATCATTTGATTTACATTGTTGGTTGGTCAATTTACCATAAGGTGAAGCTGATTAGAGAACCTACAAGGCCATTACCGCGAGGTGGGGATTTAACTCTTGGCGAGCTCCTCAAGTATAAATCACAAGAAGGTGTTCGGGTTCTGATGTTGGTTTGGGATGATAAAACTTCCCACAGTAGTTTCCTCCTTAAGACTGTAAGTAGGTCAATCACATTGCTGCAATTCTTTAGTTTTTCTTATAAAATTTGTTCAATGTAGACATTACTCTGTGGTCTTTGACAAACAGAATGATGATTTCAAAAGTGTGAAAACGTTTTTTTTCTTCTAATTATGGTAGGATAAATCATATGCCCAAATAAGTGCATATTGCAGTTACTATTTTTTGGGTATAATGTGAACGACACTCTTCTTATATATTTGACACAATTGGTTTACGGAGCCAAAATGGTTTTATTGCCTTTCATTTACTGCAATTGACATATACTGGTGCTAGATATCTATTTAAGAACTGGGCGCATTTATTTGCAGAAAGCTGTACATATTTCTTAAATATGAATCTGTAGATACTTATTTGAATTTTTTTTGATAATGTCAAAAAAATACATATGAAAATCTGCTATTAAATTTTGCTATTTTGTCATGTTTATGATGTGCTTTAAATGTTAGTGTAATCACATTTTTAATCTTATTACGGTAATCTCTTGTTGCAGACAGGAGTGATGGGTACTCATGACGAAGAAACTAGGAAATTTTTCAAGCATTCATCTGTCATTTGTATACTTTCACCTCGTTATGCTAGCAGTAAGCTTAGCATCGTCAAGCAGCAGGTAAGTTTTGGTACCATTCATTTCTTGGTCCAGTAATTCCTCTTGAACAATCTAGTTTAGGACTATCTAAACAAATTCTAGTTACTATCTCGGCCTCTGGCATATTTATATTTGTGCTCTTTCTTTAAGCGACCCTTTGGGTTAGCTTAGCAATCAGCATTGAGTCCGATGAATGATTAGCTGGCTCTTCCATTCCAGCTATTTTGATCAGAGGAAACGCATTGGCAGTGCCCCCAACCGGTTTCATTAATTTTTTCCAAGCGATTTGCTCACTGTGTTATACTGTTAGTACGAACTGTTTCCTTTACCTTGACAAATTCACTGTTGAAAATCCCTCGTATACATGGATTTACAACTGTATACGGTGATGACTCTTGGAATTATTTCGGTGAAGATTTTCTCCTCATCGTTTAGATAATTCTCGAAACTGTTTTTGTTAATAACCCATAAGAACATGGCATATCCAGGTCACACATTCAATGTTCACTTCTCTTTGGGATTTGAACAGTTAGTCCTTATTGACTCCGTGAATTCTTTAAGGATTACCTCGTTAATTACCAGAAAATAATGGAAAGAAAAGAATCGCCAAATCCGTCATGCTTAAGTATCCAGGCATTTTTACATCCCCAGACACATATTTAGCAGCGAACTATTGTCATATTATGTTCAATATCACTCCATGAGATAAATTGGTCGACATGGTATTTAAGTTGAAGGGGTTCAACTAAATCTAAAGACAATAAAGGGGAGAACTCCATCTTCCCTCTTCTTTTTTGTTATCAGAAACTTTTTCTAATCAGCTGGTAATGGAAAATAGAAAATACTAAGATTGGTTTACACTTGAATTGATATCTCAGCTTTCATTTCTTTTGCATTGTCTCATGCAGGTTGTAGGAACCCTCTTTACACACCATCAGAAGTGTATCCTGTTAGATACACAGGCCTATGGAAATAACAGAAAGATCTCAGCTTTTGTAGGAGGTCTTGATCTTTGTGATGGACGATACGATACACCAGAGCATAGACTATTTCGTGACCTCGACACCGTTTTTGATGACGATTATCACAATCCTACATTTCCCGTGCGTATTTTGTTCTATTCTTGCAGTCAATATATTGACGTTTTTTTGATTACCTTTTCAAAATGATTTCTGAGTACAACTCGTGAATGCTACGCCATGTGAGATGATTTTTCTCTGCTGTATGGTAGGAACTGGTGAAATGCCCAAGTTAAAAAAGCTGTTTCTACTAAAAAAATTTAACGGTTGTTTAGCTGAATTTGTATTTCCTGGTCCTGTATAGGCAGGAACTAAGGCTCCAAGACAACCATGGCATGACCTGCACTGCAGAATGGAAGGCCCTGCTGCATATGATATCCTCAAAAACTTTGAGCAGCGTTGGAAAAAAGCAACAAAATGGTCTGAGTTTGGACAGCGTTTTAAGAAGATACGACATCATCACGATGATGCGTTAATAAAGCTTGACCGTATCTCCTGGATACTTAGTCCTTCACCAGCTGTTCCCGAGGACGACCCTATCTTATGGGTATCCAATGAAGGAGATCCTGAAAACTGGCACGTTCAGGTAGGTTGCATAAGTTTCTTATCTTGGTGATCTATAATTTCTTTCCACACTCCTATTTGTCACAAGTGTTACCTAAGGAATTCTATAATTTTCTCCAGGTTTTTCGATCTATCGACTCTGGATCTGTGAAAGGTTTTCCTAAGAATGTTCGAGATGCTGAAGCCCAGGTTCATCTATTAACCTATATTTGTCCATTATATTGGTCAGATGAGCTCATAAACAAGAATAGTAACACATATTCAAATTATATCCCCTTTACAGATTTTTGTAAGCTTATTTATTTACCAATGTTGTTGTTGTGTTACAGAAACTTACCCTAGAGAAAAAACTTGTGATAGATTCGAGCATTCAAACAGCATACATTCAGGCAATCAGATCAGCCCAACATTTCATATATATTGAAAACCAATATTTTCTCGGATCATCATATGGGTGGCCGTCTTACAAAAATGCAGGTTTGAAGCTGCTTCACTATTATATATGTTTTGCTTCTAGAGAATCGAGGTTGAAACTGTGGCCCATATTATCATTTAAGGTCACAACTCACAACTAATAATTCCAGTGGTTTTGGAGTGTTTACCCTAACATAATTACTACTCGATGGTCTCCCACCTTCATATATCATTTATAATCTTGTATAATCTTCCGAATTATTTCATTTTGTCCCCTTGTGGCCTTATCCTGATACTCAGTTCACTGTTGTCCTTGATAAAAGGTGCCGACAATTTGATACCCATGGAGATTGCATTAAAGATTGCTAGTAAAATAAGAGCAAAGGAGAGGTTTGCAGTGTACGTTATCATACCGATGTGGCCTGAGGGAGTACCCAATACTGCCCCAGTACAAGAAATTCTATATTGGCAGGTTAGACCTCAAAGGATACTTACTTTGCGATGTATTTGAACCACCTAAATTTAACATATTCAGCATTGTTAAAATTCATTGGTTACACTTTATAGAACTTCACAAAGAAAATTATATCCTCAACACTCTAGCTGTTCGTAATTTGCTTACTTTTCTGTGGGCTATTTCGTGCAGTATCAAACGATGCAAATGATGTACGAAGTCATAGCTGCAGAGCTAAAGTGTGCGCAACTTGAGAACGCACATCCACAAGACTATTTGAATTTCTATTGTCTTGGTAATCGGGAACCACTGCCCAACGAGATCTCAGCTAATGAACCTTCTACAAATGGTGATATGGTAATTCTGAAAGCTGATTTACGTTAATGCTCAATCAACCTCATTTATACTTGTCAAAAAGTAAATTGGTTCAATGGGATCACCATCTTTTCAGGCCTCAATTGTCCAAAAATCTCGGCGATTTATGATCTATGTGCATGCTAAAGGAATGATAGTTGATGATGAGTATGTAATTATGGGATCTGCCAATATAAATGAACGATCTATGTCTGGTTCAAGAGACACGGAGATAGCAATGGGTGCATATCAGCCGCATCATGCATGGGAAGCCAAGAAGAGGCATCCCCGTGGCCAGGTTAGGAACAGTTTTTCTTGTTTTGTTTTAGTTGATTTTAGCTATCCATCTTACAGATGATGATGACACCTTATTGTTCGGGGTTTGAATAAACCCAAAATTTAAAATACTGTACCAACCAGATGCATTGGTCTGATATAGTTCAAAAATACTTATATGCATTCAGGAGTTATCAACACCGATGGAGACTTCTTCCTTTTTCTACTATTTGTAATACCCTCAATGTATCTCCATTAAATATAAACATGCTTCAATTACTTTATAAACGGATGGTATGACTAATGAGCTATGGTTTGTGCAGGTTTATGGGTATAGGATGTCATTATGGGCAGAACACCTAGGTAGGTTAGATGATTGCTTCAAGGAGCCACAAAATGTAGATTGTGTTAAGAGTGTAAACGAAATTGCCGAAGATAACTGGGCAAGGTTTGCAGCTGAGGAGGTAATGTCTCTGCAGGGACACATTCTCAAGTACCCAGTCAAGGTAGATGCTAATGGAATTGTAGGGCCGATACCTAACCAGGAAACTTTCCCAGATGTTGGTGGAAAAATTATTGGTGCTTACACCAACCTTCCAGATGCTTTAACTACTTAACAGCTCTGCTCACAATGGCTCACTCACTTTCTTGTATAAACACCAAACGCTTTATCGGTGTTTGTTGTAAAAACTTGTAACTTGTACAATTTTTTTATTTGTTTCATGTAATTTGCTGATGTGTATGTACAATGGAAATCGAATAAGAAAAAGGGGAGATTTGTTCAGTTCCTTTTGTTTTTTGTTTATTGATAAAATATTGTTAATACTAACAGGGCTTGGAACCAGTGATAACTACTTGGGCGAGTTCCTTGACCTCCAGAGTCTCACCGTAATGATGGTAAGATTTCCTGTTTGCTGTGTGCTCTTGTGAACGCTGCCAGGATGTATGATGCGTCTCTCGGAAATGGGTTATTCTCTGTGCCCTTTCTTTCAGTTGGATTATGACCTGTACACCTTTCCCTGTGTCATCATCTTCCACCAAAACATGAAAATAATAATTTTACACCTACTTTGGATCTGATTCCAAATGTTATTCCATACTCTACAGTCCACACATCAACATATATGCTATCCATTTAAAATTAGGACACTTATTTTTTTCTAAATAAAATTTAATAATATTCAAATTCACTCACTCAGTCTCCGACTCTCTTTGCTCTATCAACAAAACCAGATGCACACAGAGTAAAACACAGAGAGATAACAAAAAAATCTTCATCTTCTCCTTTCTAGTAGCTATAGTACTTGGGTTTCACAATTGCTGCAATCACCCTATCTGTTTTGTAATCAAGATATAATAAATTTCGTGTTTCCAATTTATTTATTTTTAAGTTTCTAGCTAGTTTCTTGACCTGCCGAAACCCTAACAAAATTGAGACTCAATCTAAGGAAACAAAGACAATGGCTGAAGGAAGAAGAATTCAAGAGGATGTGCCATATTTGGCTCTTGACATTGGAGGTAAGCTCTATCTCAAAATTATGGTCAACTTTTACTAAGTGTAAGTGTAATATGTATATATCTTCTGATGTGCTTGTCAGGATCACTAATCAAGCTCGTGTATTTCTCGAGAAGTGAGCAATCACCAGCAGAAGAAGATGATGCTAACTTGATAAAGGCTTTGGAAAATACAAGTCACCCTGTTCATGGCGGATGGCTTCATTTCGTAAAGTTTGAGACAAGGGAAATCAATCAATGTTTGGATTTTATCAAATTCAAGCAGCTTCATTGCCAAGTTGGTCAGCAACAAACTTATTAATTTCATTAAACACAAAGAAATATTCGAAGCCATGTATTAATTTTAATGAGGGAGTTTTCTGTGTTAACAGGAACTGATCCAGAAAACAAACAAACTGCTGCAAAAGTTAAGGTACATATTTTATGTACATAGCAACAGATTTTTATTTCAAGTAAATAAACAAACAATTTTGTTGATTTTCTGCATTTTGTTCGGGTATCAAACTTTCAAATTAAACATGTTTTTCTTGGCAAGTAGGTGACTGGGTCTGGAGCACACAAGTTTGCGGATTTGTTTATGGAAAAGATTGGTGTAACAGTTGAAAAAGAAGATGAGATGGATTGTTTAGCAGTTGGAGCAAACTTCTTGCTTAAGGTGGAATCTATGCATTTCTCCTAGTTCTTCTGTCATTGCTTAGTATGATGAATGGAACTTTAATTTAGTTCGTGTATTTTGTTTTCTGTTTTTACCAAAAACGAGCATTTTGGTTGCCTCATCTTCTGTTCACCAAAGCACTTTGTTTTCCCCCTTTAGTACGTACTCACACAATCTCATCTTTCCGATCTCTAATTTCTCAATTAGCAACTGGTATGCAGATGTGGCTCCACTAAGTGTATGGCAAGTAAATCTTAATATGTTTCTGCAGCTGTTAAACGTCAGAATTACAAACATTCATAAAGTTTTTTCTACAAGATTTGTGTCGAATTTCAATAAATTTTAGTCTTTCCGAGTATTCATTTCCATAACTAAAATTGTTATTTTGGGTATACTTCTGACTGCAAAACTGACTTGGTGAAGCAGGTATTCCAAAACGAAGCGTTTACCTTCATAGAGGGCGAAAAAGAAAGTGTTGATATTGACGAGAATGATTTGTTCCCTTATCTTCTTGTGAATATTGGTTCTGGTGTTAGCATACACAAGGTTCATTTTACCAACTATTGCTTTACCATTACGATTTCTTTTATCCAAATGACATTACGTATATCTAATACGTATCGGGTACCCCTCCCGTATTATGACCAACTTAGGTCACAGGAGATGGCACTTCTGAAGCAGTTGATGGAACTCGTATTGGTGGCATTGCTTGTTGGGGGCTCGGGAGGTTGTTGACAAAATGCAAGAGGTTGCCCTTTAACCAATTATTGCAATGATGTTGTGCTTTTTATCGAAAAGTTATATAAGTCTTGGACTTAAATCTGCCCATTGTTTTTTCTTCCAGCTTTAATGAAATTGTAGAGTTGAGTAAATACGGAAGCCTTAAAAGAATAGATTTGTTTGTTGAAGACACCTTTGGTGATCAGAAATATGTTGATAAGGTAACTATCTTATCGCGGTGTCATGGAGTATTTAGTAACTGAAAATAGTATAGAATTTTCTACTAATTAAGGCCGTATATTTACTTGGTTGGCAACAGTCGAATGCACCGCCTGATATGAATATTGGAAGTTTTGGAAAGGCAATATCTGAAAATAGAACACTTGAAGATTGCAAGGCTGAAGATATATCTTTGTCTCTGTTGGAGATGATTTCGCAAAACATTGGGCAGGTAAATTGTAGTACTCAGTTGATTACTTCATCAAAATATTTTCTTAACAAGTAAGGGAAGGCTTCACAACCATTCTTAAGCAATTCATACAACTTAACAAGGTTTATAGGAAATTATAAGTACCTAGTCTTCAAAGTGATCTAGTTTCGCATAGCTGATTCAATTTCAGTACTGAAATACGTTACAAATTTGAATATTCATTGGCTCATATGTATTTTATTAATGTGATAGATTGCCTCCTTGAATGCCCGTATATATGGAATCCAGAGGATCTTTTTTGGAGGATCTTTTATAAAGGACAATACATGTGCCCTGGAGACCCTCTCATCTTCAGTTCATTTCCAGTAAGTAGCTAGTATGTGTGACCTACAACTACAGTTTAGTTTCTTTATCATAATATATATATATTAACCTTCAGTGCATATTCCTTGTTGTTCAGAACAAATGGTGAAGCGAAAGCAATGTTTTTACAGCATGAAGGATTTGTAGGAGCGGTAGGTGCGCTCATGAGATATGAGAATAAGCATGGCCTTCTTATTAAGGATGAATCACAAAATGTGGACACTACCTTATAGAGCACATGAGCTATGAGAATAAGCATGGCCTCGTTATGATGGATGAATCACAAAATGTGGAAAGCACATTTTCGTGCCATGATCCACTTCGGAATTTTAGAGACTTAGACCACAGAGTTCCTCAGTTTGTCATGGAATCTGCCGTTTTATCGTAAGATTTATGGCAGAGATTGATTTATCTTTTTGAGTGTATAACAATAATTTGTAGTTTATGTTACTTCAGTTACACATAGAGATGCATGACAGGCAGCTACTGTAACCAGTGGCTCACTCACTTTCTAGTATAAACACGAAAGACTTTATCTGTGTTTGTTGTAAACTTGTAACTTGTACAATCTTTGTATTTGTTTCATGTAATTTGCTGATGTATGTACAATGGAATTCGAATAAGAAAAAGAGAAGATTTGTCAAGTTGCTTCTGTTTTTTTTGTTTATTGATAAAACCTCAAGTCTTGTTAATACTGACAGGGCAGTTGGAACCAGTGATAGCTAGCCTACATGGGGGAGTTCCTTAACATCCAGGGGAAGACCAATGGGTCGCATGGTAATGATCATAAAATTTCATATTTCCAGTTTGCTCTGTGCTCTTGTGAATGCTGCAAGGGCTGTATGTTGCGTCTCTCAGAAATGAGTTGTTCTCTGTACCCTTTTTTGTCTCATGGCAAGGAAGTTCTAGTCCCTCCTTCCAGTGCATCCAAATCTAGTTCTGGTGGTTCAACTTACAATTGCTTGCCTACAATTCTCTGAGCTGAAGATTCTAGTGATAGAGGTCTAGACTGAGAAAGCAGCCTCCTAAAGTGGAGTGGACACCAAAATACTACAGGAAAGGTTATACATTTCAGGTGAAGACCTGACATCTATGACCTGATCTATAACATTGTGTTCTTGTTTTCGGAATACAGTTCAATGAGACAATGATCTTGCAAGACTGATGTATTTCATAACGTAATTGCATTACTTCATCTCTTACATGATTTTACACTCACAATCTAGGCACAGAAACATGATAAGAGAAAAAAATCACTGAAACAATCCATACAAAAGTTTTTTCATATTATTTAGTTGACGGTTACTTTTCCAACCATGCCAGCACCTTGGTGAGGTGAGCAGTAGAAACTGTAAGTACCTTTCTCACTCAAGGTTACACTATAAGTTTCCCCAGGTGCGTTCAAAAGATCTTCATCACTCATGGAGATTTTGGAAGCATCAACTCCAGCAGGAATTTCATCCTCGTCGAATACAATATTGTGAGGGAAACCTGCGTTGTTCTTGAAGGTGATCTTCTCACCAGCAGCAACAGTGAAGTTGTTGGGAACAAATGCCAAACCACCATCGTCACTTCCGAGCAAGATATCGACTGCCAAAGCGTTGCTTGCGAGCAATGCGCTTGCAGCAGTTGCAGCAACAGCGATTCCAACCTCTTTGAATGATGCCCTGATACCGGCCATGGGAGCAGGAGCAACGGACACCTTGACGGTGGCTACTCTGGTGCTGGCACCAGCTTTCAAACCTGTAAATGAGGGAACGGAAACTGCGGCAGAGGTCATGGTGGCCATTTTTAGTGTAAGAGTTTTGTTGGAAAGTGTAGATGTTATCTTTTGTTGAACTCGAAAGATGCAAAGAGAGAAATATAGGATTATAAAGAAGAGGAAGGGATGGGATTTGTAATGGATCGGTGAGGGGATGAGTGACTGAGATATTGACAAATTGATTGGCTGAAAGGATGGATTGGTTTATCTAGTTTCCTTTGATTTCATTGGTTGGATATAGGATTTCTGATGACATGTCATGGATGAGGTTAATGACTGGTTAAGATTTTTTGATGATAACCGGATATAAGGCTCATACCAGGGAGGAAAAGCCAAGAAACCATAAGATATTTTGATTATAGATAGAATACGGATGTCCAAAAGAAAGTACTTTAGAATCAAGAAGTTGGTTATATGAGGTTCTGTTTTCTTTTCGCCTAGGAGGATTCTGATAATTTCTAGTAACGCATCAGATTCACTGGAATCTATGATTTGCAAATGATAGCCCATGGCCATAATCATCTAAAATTGCACCCAGGAGGAACTATGACTAAATTTGGATTGGCACACTAACACCATGTTTGTTTACTCCTGACTCATTTGATTCATCTGGATCTGAGTGAAATCACCTGACTCATCTGGATCTGAGTCGATATGTTTGTTTTGAGTCAGATCTGACTCATCTGACTCAAAAATAAGTGAGTCAGTGGTTTGGTCCCATGAGTCAGGGGTATTTTGTTACCTGACTCAAATGAGTCCGAGTCAGGGGTTATGTCTGAGTCAGAGGTCGAGTCAGATCTGACTCAAAATGGAAAACAAACGGTCTGACTGCTGACTCGGTCCGAGTCAGGGGTTGACTCAGATTCAGACGCCGAGTCAGCTGCAAGCAGAATACTAAAACTAAAATATAACCTAAATTTATTCGTACTAGATTCAATCCTGCACTTCTGCACAGATAAAAAGAGGCTTGAAGTAGCAGCATTTCCAGCTTGGTGCCCACAAGTAACACACCCCTCGTCTGAAACATGCACGCCTAGAGTATCACTAAAATTTATCAAAATAAGACGAAGCAGATAAATACTGCCATGTATGCATTCTTGGCAATTCAATTTTGCGTTACTTAGACAGAGGAATGCCAAAGGTAAAAAAAAGAATCTCGCAGAAAGTGAATAAGAAACCGTAACATCCAAATATAGAACCTGATGAAACTAAAGGAACAATGAAAAGAGGAGGTGAGATTCTACCCTCACAGAGGAATCCTGACAAAGCACTCTAAACTAACCAACTGTACATGTTGTAAGATGACTGCAGTTGGTTATCCAAGACATTTTATCGAGCTAAGCTAAGTACCAAGTCAGAAGAATCAAGCCAAAAAACCTCAGCTTTCCAATTTCAAGAAGTTCCAGTCAATCTATCTAAAGAAACACACTTTCAGACGCTTTGGATAACTCCAATCACATTGAAAAACAGGTACCATCAAAATTTTCCACAGACAACAGAACATCTAAAACCATCAGGACAGACGCAAGCAACTTCTCCGGAAATCAGGTACCAGTTATTATAATAATTTATGCATTAATGGCATTGCTTCCTCCAATATTTAGCTCATCGTGCTAACAAGAATCGCAAACTGTAGCTAAGTTGGGCAGAAATTCAAAACCGAATATAACATAAAGTACCAATCCAAGAAAAAGAAAACAAAACAGCCAAACCTAACTCTTATAATCTCCCCACATTTGCATGTCCTCGCATATTTGTAAGGTAGACACAAGTGAAAGCACAAGTATGTAGTAAATTTCAAGCAGAGAAAGCACACATGACATGAGTATAAACACCAAATAAAGAAACATAAGCAACATGAAATCCTTATCGCACTTTCACACAAGCAAGGGATACACAAAATAGCCATGTAAATGTTGATGTACACCTCTAGTTCTGAAGTTTTAACCTTTTGTACAGAAACGAACAAGAAGTACTGTAGATGGTTATACAGATCAACTATAATAAGGGAGTCAGAAAGAAATCTAGCGAAATAGTTATTTGCTGAACAATCCAGTACAACTATTAACCATGAGATCAACTAGTAATATATACAATCAGTCAATCACTGAAGCATGACTAAAAGCAGTTCTGAATGGATATTAAAACGGACTACAAATGTACACACCGTTATCGTAACAATACTTCATAAGCCAGAGAAGAAATCATCATCTGCACCATCAGCACCGTCATCACCATCCATATCCAGATACTTGAAGTTCATATCTCCATTTGGATTGAAACTCGAGCTCACATAGCACTTCATCTCATGGAACAAGTTCAAATTGTCTACAAGCTTATGGAACACATTGCATCCACAACACTGCCACAATCATTCAAAAAACAAATATTTTTTCAATAACCGATGAGAAACACCAACACAATAATATGGAACAGAAAAGCAAAGCCAAACAGAGAATGGATGTACGATGAAGGCAATTACAGCATAATTACCTGAACGAAGACTGTACCATCAGTGTAGGCATGAGGATTGATAGCACGAGTAGTACGTTGACCACAAATATTACAAGTGAAAGCTACGCGCATTCTTCGACGAGGTGATTTAGTGAAAAGAGACCAAGGGAATGTTGAGATCCTACCAGAATCAGTATCAACAGGAACCGGTGGACCTTCCATTCCAGAACCAGTTGTCCAACCACGGCAATTCGCAGCACTTAGAACCAAACCCATAGCCGCATCCTATTACACCCATATCAACAAATAATGGAAAAACCTAAAATTCTAAACTTGATAAAATAAAAATTATCAAATTAAGAACTGAATTTCAAGAATTCATTTCTCACCTTCGATAAAGGGGAAAAGGAAAGGCGATCGTTAAAAAGAGGAGTGTTATTGGAACCAGTTGAATCAGACTGAAGATCGGGTTCATTTTCATTGCCTGATCAGGAAAAATAGGAATTTCTTAAGTTAGAAAATTAAACAACAGAGGAAAATGAAAGAGAAGGGACAATCAAAAATTAGTGATACCTTTTGAAGCTACGGGGAATCGGAGAAATCGTGCCAAGAGATTTGTCTTCTTTGGGGAGAAGATGGGGAGAGTAGATGACGATGAAGAAACTACAGTTGCAGAAGCACTTAGGGTTTCCATGGTGTGTTACGATCTTTTCTCTGGTCGTTTTGGGGGACTTTCTTTGGGAGATTTTTTTTTCCCTTCCAAAGAATTTATTTTCCGGGAATACGCGCGGAATGACTCTCGTTCACAGAAAAAATCAGTAGTGTTTTGTTTGGACTTTCCGTCAGTTTCTTGTTCACAAAAAAAATATCTGAGCCCCTTCTTCATTTTTTTCTCTCATAGTCAAACGCCTAAAGGCTAAGAGTCTGCCTCAATAGTTAGTAGAAGCGGGATTGGAGGTCTAGACTAAAACATTAGTAGAAGCGGGATTGGAGGTCTACACCAAAACATAGAAGTAGAGTTTACTTCTGATGAGACAAAATAGGAGCAACACCATTACAAATTCTAGGCTAATAGGAGCAACACCATTACAAATTCTAGGCTGAAAAGAAAAAGTACGTGCCACAAGGCTAGAACTAAAAAGGAAAATGCCTTTAAAGAGAGCATTTGTTGGTTACCTTCGAACTTTCCTGTTGAAAATCGGTCAACCAAATCGTTTGCATCACTTTCCACTATGATATGAGTGAGTGAGTTGTAACTCCTATGCCTTCTCCAGAACATCCCAAATTGCTCTAATTTTCAAATACTTCTGGAGAGTAGACTTCAAACGTAATGACAACACACAAAGAAGATTTATTTGTTGAATCTCTCATCATATAACATGCATCATTAGCCAAGGAGATAACATCAAAGGCTCCATCAGTATTACATTTAATTCATCCATGGGAAGGAGTCATCAATTTTACAGCACTAATAACACTCGAGAGGGGTCTGGGAGTAATGTTGAGAACTTTACAAATTATTATAGCTCCGGCTTAGCAATAACAGCTCCAAGGTTTTTCTTCGTAGCATTAAATACAAGGTTGCTCATACTATTCCAACCAACCACATAATAGAAGCAAAAAAACTCTTATACTCCTCCGAAAATGCAGAAATGGTATCAGTCAGCCAATGACAAAGCTAGTCAAGCAAAGAAGAGTTGGACAAATTATTGGTAAGCTAATGGAGAGAAGAGGAATGCCAAAGGTGCAAAGAACCAAGCCATGCATAACAGATTCATTAGAAGACAAATATCTGGGACAAATCACATAATCAATAGGTATTCTAATCTGAAGCACAATTCTAGCAGGTAAAGCATTTTTAGCTGCCAAATAAAGAGGTGGATACGGTAGGGGACTCTAATTTTCCAAATGCACTTCCAAAGATTAGTATTTGGGGAGGGTTTAGGACCTCTGGGACCCAAGTGCGCAAGTGGCTTAAGAGAATAGTGAATCTTCTCAAAAGAAGCATTATCAAATTGCGTGTTTAATATAGACAAGTTCCAGGATCTGGTATCTGCTTAATGAAGTAAGATATTTTTATACTAGGATTCTGGAGGACCAAGGGGTTGTGCTTAGCAGATCCAAAATTGGGGATCCATTTGTCACGCTAAGGATCAATAAACTGATCATCCCCCACAATCCAGGTCTAGGAGCAAACATAAGGACACTTGGCATTAAGGAAATCAGAATTAAGGAAATATCTAGCCTTAGAAGTAGCATTTAATAGAGAAGCATGACTCTCTACAAGTTTTCAAGAATTCCTTGCCAACATTGCAAGATTATTTATCTCAGATTTCCTAAAATCCAAACCTCCCTCACTCTTAGGGGAACAAAGAATATCCAATCTAAGCAGGTGCAACTTACTATCGTTGGCACCCAGAGTTTCACCCCCACCAAAACTTACACAAATGGGAATCCATTTTTTCTACTGATGGCTTTAGGGATAAAGAAAGCAGTCATTTGGTAAATGGGGATTGCCTGATTAACATGTTTAACTAGGTGTTTATGGGTGAAAAACTGTTTCTACTGGTTTTGGTAAATTTGGGTGTGTGTGAATGAGAAACGAATCTAAACCCTAAACAAATGCACTGCACGGGAGTGCTTTTGATTCGAGAGATCAATCTATACAATTCTGGCCTAAACCAAGAAATGGTCGTTCCAGACTTGCTTTGGCCACAAAGTGAAGGAGATGGGGTTGATCTTAGGGAGGGAAGCGAAGAATGTGTTGAGATTGTGAAGGTGTTGGCTATTTATGACTTGTATCAGAATGATGAACTGGCTTGCACAATGTAAGCTATCAGTTCTGGGTGTTTTCTGAATACTATGACAACACTTGATTTCTCTGTCTTTTAAAATAGGTGAAGGACCTATTTATACAAGTCATTGAGCGCAAACCTTCATCTCGTAGGAAGTGGAGGAAGTTGAATGATGGAGTAGTGAGGTCGTGTAGGTGGTTATACGATCACGTCTTGGCCCACTTCCCTCATCACCTTAACCGTTCATGCCTCCTGACACGTTCTTGTAAATGGGCGCGTTGCACGCCGCACGCTGTTGTTTGAGGGTGAAAACAGTTTCTGCTGATTTTGGTAATTTCGGGTGTGTGGGTAAGAAATGAGTTTAAACCCAAAACAATGTACTGCAAGGGAGTACTTTAGATTCGAGAGATCAATCTGTACAAATCCGGCCTAAACCAAGAAATGGTCGTTCCAGACTTGCTTCGGTCACAAAGTGAATGAGAAGGGTTGGTTTTGGGGAGGGAAGCGAAGAGAGTGTTGAGACCAGAATAGTTGATTCTGGAAAATTAGTTGTTTCACGACTAGTATCAGAAAGTGGGAAGCTAATAGATGGAAAGCTAGCAAATATTTTCAGAGTGTTGTATGCTCCTGACCTGAACTTGTTGTTCGGTGGAAATAGGTAATGCCTATTTATACAAGCCGAAGTGAAACGTACTCTATTCTCATTAAGAAATGGAAAACAGGTGAGTAAATGGGTGGAGGTGGTAACCGGTAACGCCTGGAATTGATGTTCCATAAAAGAAAGCGTTTCACCATTACTCCCTGTATTTACTAACCGCCTCATCGTTATGATACTTTTTTATAACGGGCGTAGTGTACGCCGCACGCTGTAAACCGCCAAACCAATACCCAATGAGCATCCCCCAGTTTGTGACATGCATTGATGTCTCGAGTGTTTTCATGGAAAACATGTAGCATGTTGTTGTCGTCTGGCAAGTCGAGCTTGGGAGACTTGCCGGCTCGGTGACCTTCGACGGTCGAGATTTTGCATCTTAAGAGGAAAAGTAGTCGTTGATTATTGAAACCCTTCGTTTGGTAGCCAGTGGCATGAAATCATGCTCGGTATGGCTTTAATATGGCCTGGTTTAGGCGCGGTCAAAAGTTAGGGTTTTGGCTTTGTTTAGGCGCGACCAAACTAGGGCCGAAAGTTGTCATGCGTTAGCTGGTAACCTTGGACGGCTAAGATCTGCATCTTAGATGAAAAGGTGGTCGTTGATCGTTGCAGGCCTTCGTTTTGGCATCCGCATAGGGAGGGCCGGTATGGCGTGGCGCGGCAAGGTGGTTGGCATGCCATTGGCACATGTGGCATGGCATGCCTTGGCGCGGTTTGGTGTGGCCAAAACTAGGGTTTTGGTCAAAAGTTTACCATGTGTTGTCTGGCGACCTTGGACGGCTAGGATTTGCATATAGGATTGAAGGGTATCCATGATCGTCGCATGCCTTCGTTTTGGTATCCGCATAGGGAGGGACGGCATGGTGGCTGGCATGCCATTGGCACATATGGCATGGCATGCCTTAGCGCGGTTTGGCGCGGCCAAAACTAGGGTTTTGGGCCAAAGGTTACCATGCTTGTCTGGCGACCTTGGACGGCTAGGGTTTGCATCTAGGATTGAAGGGTGGTCGTTGATCGTCGCACGCCTTCGTTTTGGTAGCCGCATAGGGAGGGCAGGCATGGTAGGGCCAAGGAAAATGGCGCAGACGGCTTGGCATAGTGGGGCCAAGGCAGAATGGTGCGGACGGCTTTGCATAGTGGGGCCAAGGGTTTGGACGGCTTGGCATGGCAGGGCCAAGTGTTTGGCATGCCATTGGCGCATGGTGCGGCCAGCATGTCTAGGGCCAAGGGTTTGGCATGCCATTTGCGCATGGTGCGGCCAGCATGGCTAGGGCCAAGGGTTTGGCATGCCATTGGCGCATGGTGCAGCCAGCATGGATGGCATGGTTTTCTATTGGCACAGTGGTGCGGCTGGCATGGTTGGCATGCCTTAACGCGAAGCTGTGTCTGGCATGGTTTGTCACTGGCACAGTGGTGCGGCTTGCATGGTTGGAATGCCTTGGCGCGAAGATGTGGCTGGCATGGTTTGCCATTGGCACAATGGCGCGGTTGGCATGCCTTGGCGCGAAGATGTGGCTGGCATGGTTTTCCATTGGCACAGTGGTGCGGCTGGCATGGTTAGCATGCCTTGGCGCGGAGATGTGGCTGGCATGGTTTTCCATTGGCACAATGGTGCGGCTGGAATGGTTGGCATGCCTTGGCGCGTAGATGTAGCTGGCATGGTTTTCCATTGGCACGGTGGTGCGGCTGGCATGGTTGGCATGCCTTGGAGCGAAGATGTGGCTGGCATGGTTTTCCATTGGCACAGTGGTGCGGCTGGCATGGTTGGCATGCCTTGGCGCGAAGATGTGGATGGCATGGTTTGTGATTGGCACAGTGGTGCGGCTAGCATGGTTGGCATGCCTTGGCGCGGAGATGTGGCTGGCATGGCTGGCATACCTTGGCGCGGCAGCACGAGAATTAGGGTTTTGCCGTGGAACATGACCCATGTAAAAAAAAGGTACCCCGGTAATTATTACATAGGCATGCTGACTGATTCAGTAAATATGCTAATGGTCATAGTGATGTCATGTCAGATGTGCAGTTTTACGATTTTAACCCTAAGCTAAAAACCACCATCAACAGCTGTAAACCGCCAGACCAATACCCCAGTTTGTGACATGCTTGATGTATCGAATGATTGGATCGTGGGACCCACAGGAAATAGCATACGGTGCTAGGTTAAATAATTGAGTTATTTAAGAAATCTATATTCATGAAATATCGTGTATACTTTATGCATGTAATGCATCGAATACAATCAATATGTATGAAGCATCGTTGTTTTAAAGCTTAACGGAGTAAGTCACGGATTAAGCGTCTTAAAATAGTTGCATGCCAAACCATCTTCGAGTGATCGTTTGAAGGCCGCATGGGCGGTCCATCCCTTGACCGATCACTCCTTGTGGTAGAGTGACGGACGGTGATCACCAAGGTGCCTCATTGGACGTTTAACTCTTAGCCTAGGTTGTCTGACCAAGCTGGCAAAGTTGGACGGACGAGATGATCTGCGGCACACGTTTGCGACCGTTGATGGATTTTAGGGTTTTAAAGAGGTGTGTAAGCATCACTCTTTAGCTTGACCAAAATCAAGCATGGACAAAGTTTCTGGTGGGACCGACCGGGCATGCGTGTAGATGGCTTGTCGGTGTACAAGTCCCCGCCACTCTGTCTCGCGGAGGTGTGATCTAGGCCACTCAATTTTTCTGGCAAAGATGAGTGGTCTGATCGATTTGCGATAGAAATCCTTTGCCGCAAAGGATCTGGGAACTGCGTGACATGCCTCTTTTGGCGTGCGTTTCGAGGCGCTCGGCCATGGTTGGCCTAGGACGATCAGTCACACGCATAGGTGGGCCCACGCTGATCACGTTGATACTCTTGGTACCTCTTAAGTCTACATCTACAACCTCCGTTTAGGCTGGCGAAGATGGATGGACGCGATCGAACTACGACAGTTATGCAGCGCCGCAAACCCTAATTAGGGTTTTAAAACGGTCACGCACGCGTGATTTTGGCCAATCGGTTTGGCAAGCTATGTTTCTCCTTTGGATAGGTCGATTGTGTAGGGCCCACGTTGGGTTGAAGGTGAACGTATGTGCACCTCCCGGATGATCCTAGGCGCGATTTAAGCCATCCAAACATGCTGGCGAAGTTGGATGGTTGTGATCGATTTAAGACGCTAGTGGGATTTCCGCGACCCTTTAAGCATCACGTCAGCCACACTTCGAGCAAACGTTCATTTCTCTAAGGCTAGGTCGTGAGAAAACCGATCAGGTGGATGAGGAGTGGGACCGCTAATGTGTGCATTAGTGCTTCACTGATCAATTATGGGATGATCTAATCCGTCCAACCAGGCTGGTGAAGTTGGACGGTTGCGATGGTTTTAAGACTTCCGTGGACAGTCTATGTTCGATCGAACCTATACAAAGCAGTACGGCCACCCTACTTAGGGTTGGCGTTTGACGTTGCTGGGAGGTGTTCGTGTGATGTTCGACCGGCTAGGGCACAAGTGAGCCCGCCGGTAGCCATCACGTCAATCGCCCATTCTTTCCAAGTTTTGTCTAGGCTTGTTAAATTGCGCGTCCAACTTGTGTGGCTGCGATCTTTTCTGAGACTGATATGGACAGTCCAGATTTTCCTTAAGGAAATTAAATACGTTCGATCGAGCTGAGAGTGCATCGATTCGAAATTCTCTTTTGTCAGAGAGTGATGTAGCCTGTACGGGTATTTCGTACATGTCTCAAAATTGGCACTTGGAGATTCATGTTACTCTGCTGAGAGTGAACACTCAGTCGTCATGTCATGCTAACAATGAGAGTTCAGCGAGGAACAACACAGTAAATACTAGGCAAATCATGCATTAATTAATAATGCTAAAATTCACAGAATATTTGGAATTGTTGCTACATGCACCATTCTGGGTGAATTTTGTATATTTATTGAATTGCTTCGAATAAATAAATTGAAGAGGTACTCATGACTTATCAAACGACTTTTACCCTTTGCAGGATGTCAGCGCATTAAATTTGGTTTTATAACTTTAGCCCTGAACTAAAATTCACCATCAACATTAAGTCCCCTGCCCAGCTGTAGGCATTAGATGGTGACGTATACAACGTAAGAGGACGAGATAAAGAAGTTTACCTGGAGGAACTTTGGCCGACCGACGACGATCATCCATGTGAGCATGCCGGGCGTGACCATGGAGCCTTGGTGGGACTGACTTCCTCCTTTGGGAGTTCGAGCTAAGAAAGGAATCCTCCTTCTACTGGGATTCTTCAATGACTTGTATACTAATCGTTATATTTCTTCTTATTGCGCGACAACTGTCCTCAAATATTCAGATCGATAGGCATCCGCTGATTGCTATCCCGCATCTGTAGCCTTTGTAAATGGCAAGTGGAGACTTCTTTTCTTCCCGGGATCTTGTTAACTTGTGAAATATAAAGAAGGCTCTGAAACTCCTCCCATCGCAGAATTGTTTCCTTCTTTATTCCAGGTATTGCTCTAGGCTCGTCACACGTCTTGGTCTTTCATTTGATAATGACTTTTTTTTTAATCATAACCTCTTCCTGCAGAATCTTATGGAGGATGTTGGTGATGATTACTATGGTACCTCTCCGGAAAAAAGCTTTGAAGTCAAAAAACCTGAGGCTAATGCGTTCGAGGAGGTGATGGCTAAAATTGATCTTCCACTTCGCGAGGCTGGCCATTCTATACAGGGCATGTCGATTCTGCATCTGCGCATCGCTCGAAAGCGCACTCAAACTCTTTTGGCTTCAATTGACAGGGAAGAAAAAAGAAGACACGATGAAGCATCGCAATCACCAGTAAGCGCGAGGTCTGAGAGGTTTGCGTCACGGCTGAAGAGGCGAAGAGTTGAGCATGAACGTGCTCCATGTGAAGATAAGTGTGATTATATGATCCACAATGGCGTGATAATCCTTGATTCTGATACGGATGAACTCTATCACCCAAAGGTTGTCAGTACAATCTCCAACGTTGTATTGGCCCTTGAGGAAGATATGGAAGTTGTTCCTACTGAGGATGTTGAAGCGGAGAACGTTGCTGACATCCCAGAAATATCCCAAAGGGAAGTTGAGGCAGACTTAAAGGAAGAAACATTGGCGGCCTATGACAACGGTGTTGAAGTAGACTCCGGTGATGATGAAGGCACGATTGATCTCCTTGATGACTAAATCTCCTTGTTCCCTTTTTTTTTTTTTTTTTGACGAATATTTTCTCGTAATTCATGAACACTTTCCCCTTGTACTCAGCGCGGACGAGTTTAAGTTTTTTTTTTTTTTGCTTGCTTGATTGAATAAGGGTTTCATATTGTCTTGAGATAAATTTTCCAATATGGCTATATCAAAATCTTCTCAGGCAGTGATGCGATCGCATGTTATCCTTGTGGTGAAAAAGTAATGCCATAATGAAATATCACGAACCCATATGTGCTTCTGACGTGAGGTCTTCCTGATTCTGTTGGAGTGGACTGTTCGAAGCGTTTTCCCTCTTTTCCTTTGCACATATTCCATTCCTCCACCGTTTTCCAAAGGACATGAAATGTTTCGTTTAGGGTTTTCTTTCTGGTTTAATCTAGTGGGTAATGATGATTTAGGCGGACTCAGAATTTTGTGCCATCTTTAAGGGGTAAAGAAATTCCTAAAAAGAAATAATACTTTGATTAATTTGAAAATCAAAACCCTAATTATGAACGTAAGCAGTGCAATCATTTTGGAGGAATTACAAATATTGCATGAAAAAGGAAATTGTTGGGAGAAATACTAAAGAGAATTCTGGAGGAAAAGATAGCACAACGTTTTAAGTATGGAGAACGCTGGAGGAAGTGGTAGCACAACATCTTAGGTACTGTAGGGTTCGAGCCATCGTGAGTGAATCGTCACGCCATCCAATTTGTCGGCATTGATGAGCTTGCAGTAACCGCCTAATATAACATCTGCCACTATGTATGGCTCATCTTCCCTTTTTGTAGCTGAATCAGACTGAGCGGTCACTTTCACTGCCACATCCCCAACTTGAAACGCGGTCGCCTTTGTTACCAAATCTCCAATTTGAAATGGGTTTGGGCGTTGCACAACTACTTGGTTCTTGGACTCATCATCTTTAATCGAGACAACTTCTAAACTTTTGACAAAGCGTTTGAAAGGACCAGCATTCCATTCACATCTCCTAGTGGTGGTTGGGTTGTTGATTGGAGAGATTCCCCGGGATTTATCAGAAGGAGGAGTGACTGGTTGCAAAAAAGTTTGTTCGATGAGACTTACTTGAGCTCGGAACCTTTTAAGGTATGCTGACGGGCTCTCTCCGATAAGTTGTGTCACATCTGCAAGCTGTTGATACGACAACAGGTAGTCTTCGGGATTGGATGGCTTGTTGGAGATTCTTTCAGGTACTGAAATCGGCAAAGTACATGTTCCCAGCATTTCCTTGTTGTCGTGTATCCACGAGCGTCCCAGGACCATGTCATAATTCGGATATTCCTTGATTATGTAGAATTTTGCATGCGTCAGGGCATCACCCACTTTAACTTCAAGATCAATGTATCCATAGGCATCTCTGAATTCTCCTTCTGAATTCTTAATTACGGTTGGGCTGCGAATAGTTTCCTGCTTTGAAATCTTTGCGGCTTTCAAATTCTTGACAGTAATGATTTTGAATTCAGAGGCCGCATCAATCAATGTGTTGTAGAATTCGACATCCTTCAAACGAGTGACGGTCAAGAGTCCCCAGTCCCCCTTGCTAGTTGCATCTTCCAGGAAAGACCGAGGCTTCGAAATTTCTTCCTCTTCTGAATACAAACGACTGCCTGATACAATGCGGTTGAGGGTTGTAAATATATCTTGACTCTGTGCCTTGGAGAAATACAGGATTTCACACAAATGTTCCATCATAGACTGTACAGTCTTGTGAACAGAATCCCCGGAGATCATGCATCTCCTAATAGGGAGAGGGTCCCTATGAACACCTTCGTTTCCTAAATGGAGCTCTACTGCCTCCACCTTTTCTCTGAAAATGTGTTTCAACTTGTTGCAATCCTTAGTCGGGTGATGGACGACCTATGGTAACGACAATATTTGGGATTTGCCATCTCTTCCTGGGTCGGCGGTCGTCTTATAGGAGGTAGCTTGATCGCGTTATCTTGAATCCACGCCTCTAAGAGTTCTATGACTTCATTCATGGGAAACGGGAAGTCCGGAATGGTATCATCATCTTCTTACACAGGAGTTTTTCCCACTGCCTTTCGAGATGAAGTTGTTTGCGCTGGAGCTGCACGCTTGGGTTGATGTTCTGTTGCTGAAACTTTCTTTTTTCCTCCTTCTCCCATCACGCTCACAGAAGGACCAGTGCTATATTGCTTGTTGATGAGCCGCCTGCTTCCTCGACTCTCACGTGTGTCTTCGTTTCGAACAACTCTGGTTCTTTCCAACAATGCTGGGGCTATTGTGACCGATCGCTTAGCGGCTTCATGGAGCTCAGAAAATGTTTGAAAGCCCAGATTCTCTGACTAAGAACGGTATATGGGAACCATTCCGTTAATGCATAACTCCACCAACTGGCGTTAGGTTACATTATGATCATGGAAATCCAACGCTTGAATCCTGAACCTCTTAACGAAGTCATTTGGATGTTCGTTGTTCCGTTGAAATATTCTTCCCAAGTCTGAAAAGGTGATCTGCTCAGACACGAAGAAATACTTCCTATAGAAGGCACTGACCATCTCACTCCAATTGGATACGCTGTTAGGTGCGATGTTGTTGTACCAGGTGTACGCTCTTCCGGTAAGTGACTTCGATAATTATTTCAGGAGGAGAACATGATTATATTCATGTTCCCTTAAAGATTCTAAAAATCGAGAGATATGTTCACGAGCGTTGCCAGTACCATCATAAAGTGAGAATTGAGGAGAGGTGTAGCCTCTTGGAAGGGGAATCCGTTGCACATCTTGAGGGTATGGAGGCTGATGCTAGTGCATGTCCATAGAATTTCCTTTGCCCCGGCTTTAAAGGAGTCGCTCCAGGTCCTCACACGTAATGAAGCTGGATGACTGGTCCTTTTCCCTTGAGTGCTCAGGAGCAACACGAGTTTCTTCGTCCAGGTAGGCCCGCGCTGAATTGACTGCTCCAGGTGTATTGACTGCGCTCCTTGTTGGCTCCGGAGGCTGTTGTGATTCCCGTGGCAGTCGCTCAGTCAATGTTTTGAGAAAAATGAGTACCTCTCTCTGAGTTGTAGCCATGTCTGTCTGAGCTTCAGCAAGAACTTCCTGCCTTTCCATAAAATCCACAATGGTAACAGGAGGTTGTCCTGCTTTTGTTCCTCCAGTACCTCGCCCTGATGGGGGAGTGACAGCCGCTCTATTGACGACTGGAGGCGTTACACTTGAAGAAATGCCAGGGTTTGCGGCTGCTCTGGCTCTAGTGATAGGAGGCGTCACACCCGCTGGAATATCTCATGCTCCGCTGGTGTTGGTGGTAGAGGAGACGGGTCCACGAGATGTATTGATCACATTCTTCACGGCAGCTCCACTGACAGGGATTTCGACACCAAGAGTGTTGTCGGCGCTAGTTCCATCGGAATTGATCGCTGATCCTGAATTAAGTTCTACCATCTTGCAATTTGAATAAATTGAAATGAAATTGAAAATTGATCTTGCAACCGAGAGATTAATCACCCACTGTGGTCGCCAACTGTTTATGGGTGAAAACTGTTTCTACTGGTTTTGGTAAATTTGGGTGTGTGTGAATGAGAAACGAATCTAAACCCTAAACAAATGCACTGCACGGGAGTTCTTTTGATTCGAGAGATCAATCAATACAATTCTCTCCTAAACCAAGAAATGGTCGTTCCAGACTTGCTTCGGTCACAAAGTGAAGGAGATGGGGTTGATCTTAGAGAGGGAAGCGAAGAAGGTGTTGGTTTTTTATAACTTGTATCAGAATGATGAACTGGCTTGCACAATGTAAGCTATCAGTTCTGGGTGTTTTCTGAATACTATGACAACACTTGATTTCTCTGTCTTTTAAAATTGGTGAAGGACCTATTTATACAAGTCATTGAGCGCAAACCTTCATCTCGTAGGAAGTGGAGGAAGTTGAGTGATGGAGTAGTGGGGTCGTGTAGGTGGTTATATGCTCACGTCTTGGACCACTTCCCTCATCACCTTAACCGTCCATGCCTCCTGACACGTTCTTGTAAATGGGCGCGTTGCACGCCGCACGCTGTAAACCGCCAGACCAATACCCCAGTAAGTATCCCCCAGTTTGTGACATGCTTGATGTCTCGAATGAGTGGATCGTGGGACCCACATGAAGTAGCATACGGTGCTAGGTAAAATAATTGAGCTATTTAAGAAATCGATATTCATGAAATATCGTGTATAGTTTATGCATATAATGCATCGAATACAATCAATATGTATGAAGCATCGCTGTTTTCAAGCTTAACGAAGTAAGTCGCGGATTAAGCGTCTTAAAATAGCTGCATGCCCAACCATCTTCGAGTGTTCGTTTGAAGGCCGCATGGGCAGGCCATCCCTTGACCGATCACTCCTTGTGGTAGAGTGACGGACGGTGATCACCAAGGTGCCTCATTGGTCGTTTAACTCTTAGCGTAGGTTGTCTGACCAAGCTGGAAAAGTTGGACGGACGAGATGATATGCGTAACACGTTTGCGACCGTTGATGGATTTTAGGGTTTTAAAGAGGTGCATAAGCATCACTCTTTAGCTTGACCGGAATCAAGCATGGACAAAGTTTCTGGTGGGACCGACCGGGCATGCGTGTAGACGGTTTACCGATGTACAAGTCCACGCCACTCTGTCTCGCAGAGGTGCGATCTAGGCCACTCAATTTGTCTGGCAAAGGTGAGTGGTCGTGATCAATTTGCGATAGAAATCCTTTTTCGTAAAGGATTTGGGAACTGCGTGACATGCCTCCTTTGGGCGTGCGTTTCGAGGCGCTCGGACATGGTTGGCCTAGGCCGATCGGTCAAACGCATAGGTGGGCCTATGTTGATCACGTTGATACTCTTGGTACCTCTTAAGTCTATATATCTACACCCTCCGTTTAGGCTGGCGAAGATGGATGGACGCGATCGAACTGCGACAGTTATGCAACACCGCAAACCCTAATTAGGGTTTTAAAACGGTCACGCACGCATGACTTTGGCCAATCGGTTTGGCAAGCTATGTTTCTCCTTTGGAGAGGTCGATTGTATGGGGCCCACGTTTGGCTGATGGTGAACGTATGTGCACCTCCCTGATGATCCTAGGCGCGATCTAAGCCATCCAAACATGCTGGCGAAGTTGGATGGTTATGATCAATTTAAGACGCTAGTGGGATTTCCGCGACCTTTTAAGCATCACATCAGCCACACTTCGAGCAAGCGTTCATTGCTCTAGGGCTAGGTCGTGAGAAAACCGATCAGGTGGATGAGGAGTGGGCTCGCTAATGTGTGCATTAGTGCTTCACTGATCAATTGTGGGATGATCTAATCCGTCCAACCAGGTTGGTGAAGTTAGACGGTTGCGATGATTTTAAGACTGCCTTGGACAGTCTATGTTCGATCGATCCTCTACAAAGCAGTACGACCACCCTACTTAGGGTTTGCGTTTGACGTTGCTGGGAGGTATTCGTGTGATGTTCGACCGGCTAGGGCACAAGTGAGCCCGCCGGTAAGCATCACGTCAATTGCCCATTCTTTCCAAGTTTTGGCTAGGCTTGTTAAATTGCGCGGCCAACTTGTGTGGCTGCGATCGTTTCTGAGACTGATATGGACAGTCCAAATTTTCCTTAAGGAAATTAAATACGTTCGATCGAGCTGAGAGTGCATCGATTCGAAATTCTCTTTTGTCAGAGAGTGATGTAGCCTGTACGGGTATTTCGTACATGTCTCAAAATTGGCACTTGGAGATTCATGTTACTCTGCTGAGAGTGAACACTCAGTCGTCATGTCATGCTAACAATGAGAGTTCGGCGAGGAACAACACAGGAAATACTAGGCAAATCATGCATTAATTAATAATGCTAAAATTCACAGAATATTTGGGATTGTTGCTACATGCACCATTATGTGTGAATTTTGTATATTTATTGAATTGCTTCGAATAAATAAAGTGAAGAGGTACTCATCACTTATCAAACGGCCCTTTGCAGGATGTCAGCGCATTAAATTTGGTTTTACAATTTTAGCCCTGAACTAAAATCCACCATCAACACTAAGAAAGTACGAGCTGCTTGAGACAAGGGTTTATGATACCAGAAGGAAATTCTAGCATCAATAAAATGCAAAATACTCATATAAGTTTGAATCTTAGACTTTTAAAAGTTTAGGGGAGTACCCCAGGTAATTTTCTTCTGAATCCAGAGTATGAATGTTCATGATGGAGGGGAGTTGAATGGTTACAAGGGTGGTGTATCTTTACTAAAAAGAATACTCGACTTGTCAAAATTAAACTCTTGACCAAAAGTTAAAAAATACTTATGGAGATAATCCTTTATGTTCTGGAATCCTGAACAGTTGCCTTAGAAAAAAAGCAAACAATTATCAGCAAATAGCATCTGAGTTACGATTGGGGGATTTCTGCAATCATGGTACCTTTTACAAGATCTCAATTAGTCAATTTATCAATGCAAGAAGACAAAGCTTCATAGATCAAGATATATATATAGGGAGATAAAAGATTTAATTGAGAAAGCAAGGGAAATGAAAGATAAAAAGGTTTACTGGAGGAAGTCAAGGAATGCCACAGAAAGTGATAGTGAAAGGGATAATGAAGAGGCAGCAGAGTAGGATGAAGAAGGGACTAGAAGTGATCCGACAACTGATTCTCAATAAGAGGCAAGGGGGAGAGAGAAAGGAAATTTTGTGTTGATGCGGCCATGAATAGATGTTACTTAGAAGATAAATTCATTTCTCGACTCTTTGCTAAGAACCATGCAAGAGCCATTGAGTTTGAATATTATGGGGAGAAAATAAAAGGATTAGATGTTGATGGGAATCTTGTTGCAGTTGATGAGGAGGAGAGATGAGAGTACAATGAAGAAGATGATGGTGAGGAATCTGATCAAGAAGGTTATGGTTCTGCTACTTCTTACAACAGTGACAATGGTGGACATTATTCTATGAAGAGGATTTCGAGAACGACTACGATGATGATCAATGGAGATCATCAATGAAGCATTGGGAAAGTATTTAGAGGAAATTTTTTAGGGTTGAAACTTTTTGAAGTTTTCAGGACATCTTCGTAAAAATATGCAGAGATTTTTTTGATGCTTGTAATTGTTCTCACTGTTGAAACCAGAGGGAGTCTGATTTATAGTTGTCTTCTATCTTTTGGAAGGTACATATTTTGTGTTTTTAGGGTTTGATGAAATGTTTGATCATGATGGAAAAGTGCTTAATTGGATTTTCGATTTCTGTTGAACAAGATCGGTAATTTTAGTGAGGTTGTACACATTTCTACTTTTAATATAAATATGTTCAAATTTATTAATGATGCTGGATTTGGAAATATATGAACCAGTTTTTTTTTCTTGATAGAACTGATTGTAATGGCTATGAATATTTTTAATGGTCCTTTAATTCATTTTTTTAATGATTTGGTTGATAAATAAATTAACAATTCATAAAATAAAAATGGTTATTTTGGTTATGAAAATGATGATTAAACGTAGCAACAGATTGATTATCTTGTTGACTAGGGATTGAATGACGTTCATAGACAGGAAAATAGAGATTCAAAATAGGAACGTATCTCTACACGATTTATCCTACCATTATTAGATTTGTTTTATCAAGACTTCTTTTGAATCTCTTGTGTTACCATATAGATCGTGAGCTAAAATATGTCTCATAAATTTATTTATTTATTTTGAAAAGAGAAGGTTATATTAAAAGACAAACTTATTTACAAGAAAAGAGCTAATTATCGCAACTAACAGTGAAGAATTGTCTCCCAATGAAATACAATTTGATTTTTTATACAATTTTGCGACGTAATTTAAAATCTAGTAATGTAATATTTTATTTTATTTTTCTGAAACATGAAAACTTTTTTGTTAATGAAAATTCAAAGTTACAATGAGATTAAAATGGAAAATAAGAAAAAATAAAATAAAGAACCATAACGTACAAGTATAACACATAAAAATATGATAAAAGAAAGAGAAGAATTATCGGAGTATGACAAATACAAGTATGAATTATGAGAACCGATCGAGGAAGACTGGTTTTTATCGGAAGTATATTCTGACCATTTTGTTTGGTTTTCTTCTCCCAAAATTTTTGTTTCGTGGCATTAAACTAAATTGTTGACCAAGCATTTTAAGATAAACTTATTTTATGGTAGAGTTATTTTTTACTAAGACTATGAAAACATTCCATTAGATAGTAAGTAACTGAAAAGTTTGATGGTTAGGATTATTAGTTTATTTTATCCTCCATAATATATTAAAAGATAGTATAAGTTGTTGATAATTCTTTATTACAATGGTAAAGTTTTTGAGTAATGATATTAGTAATCTAAAGTCAAAATTCATCAACGCCAAAAAATTTATCGATCAAAAAAATAAATAGATGCAAATCAATTACAGCAGAACATGAAACGACACTTTTCCAATCAATTTACATCACTTGGTACCTGGGAGTGGTAGGGGCTTGGTTAATAAATTGAAAGTCTTCGTTCGATAAGATTTCTAGTATAAGCTTGTTGTGGTAGTAAACTTTCACAATTAAATGAAATGGGCCACAAAGTTCATCTAATGGCCTACAAAAAATGGTCATTTAAACACATATTTAGTGGGCCACAAAGCTTTTTTTTTTAGGTAGCCATATAATTAGCTACTACGTGTTGCAAAGATAATGGTCCAAAGGGTTCACCGTTCAAAGAACCTACTGTGGATCCAAAGGGTTCACCGTTGAAAGAACCTACTATGGGTACAAAGGTTTCACATTTCCTAATCCAGGGTTTATATGGGTTCAATCAACTAACTAGTATTTAGTTTCAGGAGCTAGCTAAAACGGCTAGCCAAATAGCAAGGTTGTTTTTGGAACGACTTATAACATGAGTTAACCTTTTCTGTGAAGATTGGTGTCAATTAATTAATCAATATATCAACACTACTTCTTTGTCAGTTATACTTAATAGTTCACCATGTGATGAATTTTCATCCACAAGAGGCACTAGACAGGGAGACCCTCTTTCTCCCTCTCTCTTCATAATTGCAATGGAATAGTTTTCTAGAACTCTTTTGGGAGCTCATAATTCAAAGGCAATCAAAGGAATTTCAGTAGCAAGAGGAGCACCACCTATAAATCATTTACTTTTTGCAGATGATTGTCTCATTTTCACCCAAGCTAATTTAAACAGTGTGAATAATCTTCTTCAAATTTTGAAGGATTTTAGTTCACAGTGTGGTCAGGTCATTATTTTTGACAAGTCTTCTGTTTTCTATAGTTACAATATGAATCCATCTGTGTGTAACACACTCAGTAACATTTTGGGAGTTCAATCTATGGAGAAAAATGAGAAATATCTAGGATCCCCTCTTCTTATTGTTAAATCCAAGGTTAAAGCTTTTGAAGAAATTCAGTTTGCTTTTAAGATAAGACTTGGGAATTGGCAAGGAATCAATTTTCACCAAGATGGTAGAACTACAATGGTGAAAGCAGTTCTTAATGTTGTTCCCATGTATCAGATGGGTACATTCAAAATTCCTAAGACACTTATTAAGAAGCTTGATTCTTTGCAAAGAAAATTCTGGTGGGATTATAAGTCTAATAGAGGATTAAACTTAATTGCTTGGCAGAACATGAGCTTATCTAAAGATTTAGGTGGTTTGGCATTCAGGGATCTGGAAATATTAAACCATGCTCTTCTCACTAAAATTGCATGGAGAATATGTCAAAATTCTGATCATTTGTTGACTAGAATACTCAAAGCAAAGTATTTCAATAAAGAAGAATTTCTACATCTTGAAGGTGAAAGAAATAATTCCGCATGGACTTGGAAAGGTATTGAGATTGGACTTTCTATACTTCAGCAACACTATAGCATGAAAGTTAACAATGGCAAAGGTACCAAAATATGAATAGATAAATGGATCATTGGGATTGATGCCAAAGTTGAGCCACTTCACCCATCTCATCTTCAATTTGTGTTTGTCAGTGAACTGACTTTCCCTGAGTCCAATGACTGGAATATTCCTCTTCTCAAATATGCTCTTCAATCTAGACATAGTGGATAAAATCAAGAATATGCATCTCTCTCATAATGAAGAAGATATAATTAGATGGAATTCTTCAAAAGATGGTAAAATAGGAAGATCATTCAAGATATTAAGCTTTTGTTAGACTCCTTTACTCTCTCTAAGATTTCTCATGTCCGAAGAAACTTAAATTTTATATATGATTCCATTTCAAAGGTTGTTAGAAGAGATAAACTACTCATTGAGGAGTTCAGTCATGATGTTATACATCTTGAAACTTTGTTATCCAGGCTTTTAGAACCTGGTAATTCTTAATAAATACATTCTCCTTTTATCAAAAAAGAAACCTCTTCATAGACATCTCACTAATTTACTCCGTGAACTAAATTTCCCCATATGACCCAAAATCTAGGTGATTCTCTTACGATTCAAAACATATATAGTCAATCAAATATATTTTGTGACTTCAAATCTTCATCGGATCTCAAAAGTCAACAACACACGCGAGTAAAGAATTACTCACTACTAAGTTGAAACACAAGTAAAAAACAGAAAATTACGTTTTATTGAACAAAAGATATTATTCCAAGACGCTAAATTTGGAAACTAAAGGTATCCATTTATGGATATCAGTAGGTACCTATTTAATTATCAACTAGTCCATGTGGGAGTATTATAGTTAACTTTGATAATTTATAGAGTACTCATAAACATGGACTTGGGCTTGTCGCCCCTTTTACATACTAACCCCATGATCATGGCCTTAAGGATATGGTTCGACATTCGACCAGTTTTTAACGATATTGGAGGAATAAGGAAATGGGAAAAGTTCATTTTTTTGTAGATATCTGGATGTTCTACTCTGCGGCTTGCTTGGATTTTGATGGCTTTGGTTGTGGAGGTTCAAAATTGTTGTCTTTGTGTCCAGAGGCTCTGATGTTGGTGTTTGTTTGGTAAAGTGTCATATATGTTCGAATTCTAAGGATAAATATTTTTTTTGATGCATAGATGGCGTCGAATACAAATGTTCTTTGTCGTGCTTTGTTATTCTCCAATCTATATAATTTTAGCTTTATTTTTGATTTGTTTCAAAAAAATTGTGATGGTTAGTGTTTCCCTGCTGCTATTTATATTGTTATTTTGGTCGGCGCTCGTTGGTTTTCATCTTTATCATTGCTTGTTTACTTTTTGAGTTTCAATTTGTATATATCAATGGTATATACTTCTCCCCCTTTTTTTTAGAGAATCTTATGTTTTTGCAAGTGACGTCGCACAAGAAACAATTAATAAAATGGGTTTGTGAAATAATATTACTTTCCTTCTCAATAGCTTCAAACCTTAAAAGTGATGTCACAATGGATAGTAAATATTCAACACTTTCCTTTTCAATACCACAAAACAAGAAATTCCTTGATTGAACATTAGTACATACCTGGTTAAGCTTAATCTTGCGGGAATTGATTTGTCAAGAATAATCCAAGTAAAAAACTAAACTTTAGGAGGGGTTCTCGAGTGCAACATATTACTAATAAAGATGTAGAATATATCATCATCATTTGAAAGATACTCATATAAGATTGCAGTTGAGATATTTCCTGCAATACCAACAGGGTCACCATTATCTGTTGTGATAACTCGCAGGTCATGTATTATCTCCAACAGATCAATGATATAATTCGGATCAAGGGCTCTCCTGAACACCATCTGTAACTAGAAGAGATAAAAACATCACCAGATCTAGTTCCCTAGTATGACCGGTCTGGCAAGTGGAGCACAATGATTGCGTGTTACATTGTTGCAAGCCAAGTCAGTACTCCGTCGTAATGGCGCAATGCAAAGCCTTAATAGCGCAATGCAAAGCCATAATATCGGTATACGGTATAGACTGTCAAGCACTAAGATAGTGGCACCCTGTAGGGCCAGTAAAGCGCAAAGGTAGCGCTATACTGTAAAGACATTTGTCTAAGGAATGAAGCTTATTGGCCGACACAATGAGGCTTCAATGAGGGATTGACAAGACATGGCCAAAGTTGACAGATGCAACATGCGATGTTCGCATTAAGGCATATCTGTGGAATTGAGTTGGCCCAAACTCAAGGATGATGCAAGAAGGTAGAATAGGCCAAGATTTGGTCGATGAGATTAGTTCAAGGTTGTCCAAAGCTTGGAAAATGCAAACAAGCTAGTAATGCAAGAGTGGCATTACTATTGTCAAGCTAATTGGCAAAGTGAAGCATATGACACAAGAATAACTAGAGTGAGCTTAAAGAGTTGGCCTCGATGATTGAAGTATAAGGATTGTACGTGCATTAGATTAGAGTGATAAGCATGCAGGGCCAAGATAGCTGAGCATTGGAGCGAGGCAGAATTCAGTAAAGCACAACAATGGTGCAATACGACTCAAATGACGGTTAGGAGTTGGTTACGGGCTTCATAAGCATGCCAATGACGCGATATTAAGTAGAACGGTTATAAAGGGAGTTTGTAAGCGTGAGAGAAGGTTTATAACTGTAAGATAACATATGTTGGATGATTGGAACGAGTTGGAGAAGAACTGGCCAGTTAGGACAGTTAGTGTCGGTTATGGAACTGCTCTATGGGACAGATGGCTGTCCCCAGCGTGTGCAACGGTTGTGCACGGTTTTGGCCAAGTAATGTTGCTGTATAAATAGTCCTAAGGCATGGAAAATTCGGCAGGCTTACATAGGAGAGTGTGAGACTCAAAATAGGAGAGTTTTTGTAAGACTAAGAGCAACTGCAGTGGTGCGAGTATAACCAAAGACCAAAGAGGGAAAAAAAGATCAAATTTTGGGTTTAGTATGGTGTGTGATGCTACGGTGGAAAGACTAAATTTGGTCAGACGTACATTATACGTTCGCCTGGTGTGGGGCGTAGACTATACCAACGCCTGATTGGGTAGATTCTAAAAAAAAAAAATGAAAGAAGTGGGGCGGAGGTATAAATCCCGCCCCACTAAAATGGTTTTGAAAACAAAGAATGGGGCGGGGGTATAATGCCCGCCCCATACAAAAATAAAAAATAAAAAAAATGGGGCGTAGACTTTACGTACTCCCCATGTGGAGAGTAGACTATACCAACGCCTGATGTGGGGCGTGGAATATACGTCCGCCTGATGTGGGACGTGCACTATATGTCCGCCTGGTGGTGGGGCGTGAAGTATACCAACTCTCGACTATATTTGGGTTTAGTCTTGGTCCCAGACCAAATATACTCTGGGTTTTAGTCGTTGATCAAAATTTGATCGATAGTACGTTCCACTACGTCTGTTCAAAAGACCAAATATTTTGGTTTACTCTCCCACTGTGGACTCTCTAAGGCTTGGTTCAAGGTAAACAAGTATGTGTAAGTCCCTAAGTGGGCAAGTTTTGTATTTATTCCCTTTGATGCAATAAAAGAAGTTGATTATGTCATGTTATAAGTGTTCTTGGTTGACTGATTCTGTTTGGCTATGTATGGAAATGTTTGAATGCATTATGGGATGCATTTGAGAAGTTAAGTGAAGAGAAAGAAGGTAAAGACTTTCGCTGAAGAACTGTTGAGTTGGTTGTTTGCATTGGTGCAAACTTATAAGGCTTAAGTGCAGGTGGGTGAAGCTTGATTCACAGAACAACTGTGCTGCCGGGTTACACTTTCACAGAAATTTGCAAGAGGCATTTGGAGGTGTGACAGTACGAGTATGAGATCTGTGTTTGGTACATAATTCAAGTGTATTTGTTGGATAATACGCTGGTATTTATTTCTCTCTTAAGATATTTTCCTGTGAGCAAGTAAGTGGTGCATTATAATCAGAAAGTTTGCATTAGAAATAAGTTCAGATGGCATGATGATCGACGAAGAACTACCGGGTACGTTAAGAAAGAAGTATGGTGATCTTGGCAGTATGACCATTGATTTGGATATTGATGGCCTTGATATTCCCTTTTTTTTTCTGAAGATAGGGGTAGGCTAGAATTACTTTAAGGAAGAACATCAGATTGGTTTAAAGAATTTGACGAAAGGGTAGGTGCAGTTGAAGACAAGGTGTCTGATGCAACCTTGTTAAATTGCGAAACCAATGCTGAAGTGAATGAACTGAAGGGGAAATTCAGTGATATGAAGACCATACTAACAAGCCATGCGAAGCAAATGTCAGATGAGATGACAAGTATTCGCAAGTTAATCAGTGATGGCATGTTTGCAGGGGAAAATGTGAATGGAGAAATCTTTAATCGAGTCTTCGAGCCAAGAGTTTACGCTGGTTCCAGAAATGCTAGAGAAATTGAGAATTTATTGTATGATGTTGAGGAATACTTTGAGGCGAATGGAACTGGGGAAGGACAAAAGGTAACTCACGCAGGCCATTACGTTGGTGGTGATGCAAAGGTTTGGTGGAGAACTATGCTGCAATAATTTCAAGTGGCTGGTTATGCCAATCTTATGTCTTGGAATGACATGACCGATGGATTTTACTTCTTGTCGAGCAATGGTGCTTGGTATGCAAGAGAGAGTTTGCGTAGGCTGAAGATGACGGGTACACCACATGCCTGCTGAAAACTTCTTGCATTGGTGCAAGAAGCACGTGGCATGAGTGAAGAAGATCAGATGTTCCAATTTCTGAGTGACGCGAGTTCGTTGGTTGTTGCAGAACTCAAGAAGCGCAAAATTCAGAGTGTCCAAATGGTTGTTCAGGTGGTAAGAGAGTTTACCAGTTGCACAATAACTAAAGATGTGCAAAGATGTGAAGGTAAGGCCAAAGGCAAGGGAAAATCTGTAGGCAGTAAGCGCAAGCAAGATCCAAAAGAAGATGAATTATTCTCTTCAGCCCTGAAGTATAGGGGATGTTTCATTTGCAAAGGCTTACATTTCGCTAGAAGCTGTCCACTCAAGGCGCAATTCAATGCATTAGTTGGGGATGACTATGGGAATCATTCCAGCAAGACTCGTGAAAGCTGAAGTGAAAGCTCAAGGAATAGGCCTCGCAGCGAGGTGATCACTCACTTCGACAAAAGTAGAAACTAAGCTTGAACAAGCAGTAGTGTTGTTGTCTCCATTGGCAACACTTGGTACCAGACAACATGGTGTTTTCTGAGCTTGTTTTATGTAGCTTTAGTTGTTGGTTGTTGCAAACTCTGTGTGTAGAGTTTGGTTGTACAAACTTTTATTTGAGTCTTCAAGTTTGTATATACTTCTCTTTGGTGTAAGCAAGTTGCTTTGTTAATGAAGTTTTAGCTTTCCAAAAGTGATCAGTGGATCAATCATGTAATGGTACATGGTCTTGTTATGTAATATTAGTAGTGAGTGAAGGTGTTTTCGTTTATTGCCTCTTTATTTACGATGTAAAGCTAGTTCATGGGGAGATGTTGCAGTAGCATACTTAGCCTAACGTATGCAGTAGCAAGACAAGTTGGAAGCTAATAAGCAAAGCATAGGACAAGGGTCCTAGTTGATGTAAGAGTGATATTGTTGTTTGGGGATTGCAATATGGCACGACGGTAGATGGGCGGCGACAATGCAAGCAATACAACAAGATAGAAATCATATCATCAGCAAGCATGAGTTGGGTAGAACTATGGCCAAGAGAAAGACACGCACTTTCCGGGCAATACAACAATGCAGTTCAAAGAAATAGTTGGAGACCTTATTGGCTTTGAAGGCATGGTGTATGGACAGCTAAAGGGTTAGCTATGTTATGTCCAAAAGATATTTAGTCACAGTGGCGTAGATGGGATGTGCAACTCAATAGTTTTGCTTTAGAAAGTTTGGCAAATAAAACTTGCAATTCTGGTTCGAGTATGCAACAAGGCATAAGTATGAAGAGTTTATACTTAGTGGACACATTCAGAGAAATGAGTTCTTGAATGGATTTTTGCAAGAACGGAATTTGGCGAGGCATGAAGTACTAAGTTCGGGTGTTCTATGCGACAGAAACCCCTATGAACTTTGTGACATGCTTAACGGAGGGCAATGGAGGACAACAGTCCAAGGCAAGTGCCAGCAAAATTGATTGAAGAATGATGCCAAGTCTTGTATAAGTCCTGTTATGTTGCGTGGTGCAACTAATGTCGGAAGATGAAGGCAAAAGGCTATGGAAATGATCATAGTGATCAGTTGGGAAGAATCATTGCTTGTGTACACTTAGGCACAAATGATTCATGCGAAGTTCAAGCCCAATTCATGGAATTGGCAAGAAGAATTTCAAGTTTGCACTTGGGTGTTGATATAAGATTTGCAATGGAGTTGAAAGCGATCGCGACGCAACAACAAAGTTCAAGATCAGTAGGATCAATGGCAAGGCAGTAAAGCTAAGTGATATTGATGCTAAAGTATAAAAGTTGGCTAAGGGTGTTTTGCAAAAGCTAGCAAAGGTTGCTGAATTTCAGAAAGGGTTCTGAAAGTGCATACAGTGAAGATTGAAACCAGTATAGAGAGTATACTTGGTTGCGTCCAACGAGGCGTTGAACGGATTAGGTTGGGGAGGTCTACGACCGTCCTGGAAAGTGGCGCACAATGATTGCACGTGACCGTGTTGCAGGCCAAGTCAGCACTCCGCTTTAATGGCGCAATGCAAAGCCATAATGGCGATATACGGTATAGATTGTTAAGCACTAAGATAGTGGCACCCTGCAGGGCCAGTGAAGGGAAAAGGTAGCACTACACTGTAAAGACATTTGGCTAAGGATTGAAGCTTATTGGCCGACACAATGAGGCTTCATTGAGGGATTGGAAAGACATGGCCAAAGTTGACAGATGCAACATCCGTGGAATTGAGTTGGCCCAAACTCAAGGATGATGCAAGAAGGTAGAATAGGCCAAGAGTTGGTCTATGGCATTAGTTTAAGGCTGGCTAAATCTTGGACAATGCAAACAATCTAGTAATGCAAGAGTAACATTACTATTGTCAAGCTAATTGGCAAAGTGAAACATATGACGCAAGAATAACTAGAGTGAGCTTAAAGAGTTGGCCTCGATGATTGAAGCATAAGGATTTTCCGTGAATTATCTTAGAGTGATAAGCATGCTGAGCCAAGATAGTTGAGCATTGGAGCGAGGCAGAATTCAGTAAAGCACAACAGTGGTGCAATACGGCTCAAGTAACGGTTAGGAGTTGGTTACGGGCTTCACAAGCATGCCAATGACGCGAGATTAAGTAGAACGGTTATAAAGGGAGTTTATAAGCGTGGGAGAAGGTTTATAACTGTAAGAGAATAGGTGTTGGATGATTAGCGCGAGTCGGAGAAGAACTGTCCCGTTAGCACAGTTAGTGGCGGTTATGGAACTGCTACATGGGACAAATGGTTGTCCCCAGCGTGTACAACAGTTGTGCATGGTTTTGGCCAAGTAATGTTGCTGTATAAATAGTCTTAAGTCCTGGAAAATTCGGCAGGCTTACATAGGAGAGTGTGAGACTCAAAATAGGAGAGTTTTTATAAGGCTAAGGCTTGGTTCAAGATGAAAAAGTCTGTGTAAGTCCCTAAGTGGGCAAGTTTTGTATTTATTCCCTTTGATGCAATAAAAGAAGTTGATTGTGTCATGTTCTAAGTGTTCGTGGTTGAATGATTATGTTTGGCTATGTATGGCAATGTTTGGATGCATTATGGGATGCATTTGAGAAGTTAAGTGAAGAGAAAGAAGGTAAAGACTTCCGCTGAAGAACTGTTGAGTTGGCTGTTTGCATCGGCGCAAACTTATAAGGCTGAAGTGCATGTGGGTGAAGCTTAATTCACAGAACCACTATACTGCCAGGTTACACTTTCGCAGAAATTTGCAAGAGGCATTTGGAGGTGTGACACCTAGTCAGATGGAATCTGATATAGTCTAGGACACTTATCTTTCAATACTATTTTATTCTGCCATTCCAAAAACTAATATCTCTTACATTATTCAGTTTAAACTCAAAACATAATTGAGCCTCTATTTTTGTTTTAAAATTTGATACTTGTAGCTTCTCCCTAACTCAAAGATGTGTTAGCATGAATGAGGAGGTTCAAAATTGAATGTGTCTTCTCTTGTACATGTTTATGCTACAAAGTTCTTTCCATTTACATCGCCAACAAGCATTTCTCGACCACCTCAAAGTTCTTAATACTCGGACCACCTTGCCTCTAGGATTACAAATTTTCTCCATGCAACACACTCATATGTCTTTGGTTATCATCAACACCCCGAAAAAAATATCTGCATCAGTTTATTAATTCTTTTCTCCACATATAATGGAATCTTGTGCAACAACATGTAGTATATCGGTATATTTTCTAGTGAGGTTCTAATCAAAGTAGATATTCCAGCATGAGTCAAGAACTTTCTCTTCCATAGGTGCCAGCTTCTTTTCCATTCTTGAAATCACATTCTCCTAAACATCTGTATTTTTTACTCATAAATCCAATAGAAACCCAAGCTAAGTAATATGCAACCTAGTTGTTTTACACCCAAGCTCCAAATAAAGATCCTCAACTAACTCATCGACGACAATACTAAATAATGAGCTCTCAAAGTTCAATTTTAGCCCAATAAGGATTTTATCATAAAGTATATCATCTATAATTGTAAATGAGAAATAACAGCTAACCCTTCATCTACCTAGAAACTATGAATTTTATCTCTAGAAATAACCTTAATCAAGAGTTTATCCACAACCAGCAAGAACTTAAAAGGTAATAAAAGATGATAATTGTTTGTACCCTATTCCATTTACACCAAGAAATGGGTTTACGAAGGCCTAAAATGCTCTTCTTGTTAGCTAAGCATGGTTCATTGGGCCTAAGCATTCTTCCTTTATAAGCCAAGTATGGCTAACTAAGCCTCACAAACACCTTATATAGGAGCCCATGTGCATAAGTTCAAATCAAGCAAATAAGGAGACCCATCACCAATGCCACATCAGCAACAATGGCCAACTAATAGGTGACAGGTCAGCACTAATGCCTCGTCAACAAGTTGGGCGAACCAGAACGCGACACGTCAGCAATGCTTGTCACGTCTAGCAGTGTCTGCCACGTCGACTGCCACGTCAGTAGTATCTGCTACGTCGTCTTACCACGTCAGGAAGTATGCCCAACCAGAATGCGCCACGTCAGCTAAGAAGAACAGTCAGCAGATGACGTCATCAAGGTTGACGTCGACAACATATTCCGTTAACGTCGTCAGCATATTCCGTCAACGTTAGTAACGCCATACGCATATTCACAGAATATACCGTCATTGTTAAACGCCGTCAGGTTATCGTTAACGACGTCAGTTAGCAGCGAATCTGGGTCGTTCATCTAAACGCCGTTAGATGAGCCGTCAGTTGCGTCAGCAAATGACGTCATATTGACGTCAGAGCATCTTCTCAGGCGATGGCGACTGCCGGTGCAGTAGCAGGTTATCGGCGGCCTTGCCCGGCGGCCACCTCCGTCCGGCAACGATCCGGTGTAACAACAGTGGTCCAGCCGCATCCGTCCGGCAACAGTTCTGCTATGGTGTTGCACAACGCAACTTAAATCCATGATTCTGTTTCGATGTAGCACGACGCAACTTAATTCTGTAGTCCCGATTCAGTGCAGCGCGATGTAACTTAATAACGTAGCCTCGATTCAATGCAGCGCGACACAACTTAAGTCTATAGCCCTGGATTCTTCAGCCCCATGCTGTTTGCCTAACGGATTTCTACACCCCTCTGAGAGATTAAGTGGATTATTCATCTTGGGCTTGGCATGTAAGGTAATTTTCTGGGCCAACCCTTTGCACCATTTTGGCTTAGCTAGGTTCATAATCCTAGAGGAGGTTTCTGGAACATTCCAGGAGACATGCAAGGGCCAATTATTCCAGAACCATCTAGTCATCAATGCAGGACAGTTATTACGTGAGGCATGCAGGGGCCAGTCAATGCAATTCATGATTGGAGGCATGCAAGGGCCAGTTATTCCAGAGCCATGCAGGGAGGCATGCAAGGGAATTAAGACAAATTATATTCGTTTTGAAATTGGATTGAGGGCCTAATTCGGACCATATAAATACAGGGCTCCAGAACCCAAAAAGGTATGCAATCTTCCCCACTAAAACTCATGTGAAAAATCTCTTACTAACTTAAGCATCGGAGGGTTTTTTGCAGGTACCCCCCACCCCCATTACTCAATTCAATTGGAGAATAAACAGCGGATCGATCTTCAGCGAGATCACTATTAAATTCGTGTTTGGGGTAGGAGTAATTTTACCATACAAACATTGGCGCTGACTAAGGGTTTCGAGAAAAGATAATCGTGTTTTACCAAATCGAGTTATGACATTAATCAGACAGATGACACGAAGGGCCGATTCTGACAGAAATTCCCAACAGCACAGGAGAGGCGAAGATGAAAGGCACGAAATTAAGGTTCAGTCAGCTCCAACAGTACCCACTGGAAACAGGCAAGGTCAAAATCATGCTCATAACAGATCCATGGATCGTGGACTTGATCGAGATCGTTTCCGTGATAGAACTCAAAATCTGAATCGAATAAGGGAAAAACAACCGACGATCGATAACGAAGAAATAGATGTTGATGGGAAAAACCCACAAGTTCGAGGAGACAGAGGGCATGTGCTCGGCAGCCCGTCGAGAAGGAATAACGACCGACATGACCTGCAAGATGGCCGCAGCGCGACTCCTAGTACAGAGGAAGAACTGTTACTCAATCGGTTGAACGAGCTGGAGAAGGAGAACGCTCTCCTGAGGTTAGAACGTGAAAACCATCCTCGACCTAGGTTTGGTAATCTGAACAACCAGAGGGGTAGGTCTGTATGGAAGCGTCTTGGAAGACGAGTTAGCCCGCAAGCTGCAAACCGAAACCGAGAAGTGATCGATCTTGATCGACCAGAGAAAAATCTGTTGGTCACTGGAGATCTACCTAAGCGAAGGCATGTACGACCTCGACGAGCAGGGACCCGGACAGCTGCAACTCATCAGAGTGTAGCAAGAACTTCCACCGGTTCAAAACGTACCAGGAATGATGAAGATGAGGTTCGAGATCGACACGATGAGAGAGAATTTTCTCACGATGACTATGCTCGTTCGGAGAAAGGCAGAAATGGAAGAGGCCCCACTGGTCCCCGAAGGAAAAAAATGAGATCTACAAATCTACATCTCATATTCCAGAGGACCGAGATTATGGGCAGGAAGACGGTTCCTCGGATGGCGACATAAACGCAGTAACAGAGGCTCGCCTTTGCAAGATGACCGAGAAAGTAATGTCAAAAAACAGTCCAGAGAAGAAAAGATAGACCGGTTGCATCGATCTGCAAGAGCCCCTTTCAGGCTGAATATCAGAGAATTCCGACCGCCAATGAATTTTCAAGTTACGAAACTGCCAGAGCTCGACGATAAAATAGGTGATCCTGATCAGCATGTTTTACACTATGAAACTGCCATGACTCTGTGGCAGCACAGTGATGAGTTGATGTGCGAAATGTTTCCAAAGTCACTGGCTGGAGGAGCAATAAAGTGGTTCAATAAACTCCTCTATAAGGAGAAAAGCATCAGACAGTTTACTCGACGCTTCAAGCAAGAGTTGGCCGATGTCGATGGAGCTAACGATCAAGTCATCATTGCAGCCTACAAACAGGCATACCAGCATGATCACAGGGGAGTGTACGTTTCTTCGGTCAAGAGACCAGCAAATACTTTGGAAGAACTATATGATCGAGCAGAAGAATGCACTCGAGTGGAAGATGATTCCAAATCTCAGGAGACGAGAGATGTCAACAAATCATCCAATCATCCAAATAATGGGAAGAAAGACAAGTCAAAGAACCGTTCGAGCGGGCAGTATAACGATCGAGGTGAACTTCGAGAGAAAAACCAGGGGGAACAAATGGAAACTGGATATCAGAAATATCATGATATGAAGATGACACCGTTGAACATACGCCTTACAGAGCTGTATGAGAAAATAAGCAAGGATTTGAGTCCCTCTAGTCCTTTGCCAGCAGAGACACGTGATGAACGTGATAAGAGAAAATACTGCAATTATCCTAAAGACCATGGTCACAAGACCGATAATTGCCGCGCTTTGCATATCGAGGTCCAGCGAATGATAGACGCTGGAAAACTACAAGAGTACGTGAAAAAGGATTTTGGGAAAGTAACTGGACAGTTTGGCACAACACATGTGATTAACGCACATGTAATTAATGTCAGTCACGCCAGGATCCATTCAATGACCAGGCGGGCATCGGAAGATGAGACCAGGAGAAAGCTTAGGCAGTTAAAAGAATGGTACTTGACAAATCACATCGATTTTTTCAGTGGCAATGGAGCAGAAATTCGAGAGTTTGGGTGCACAAAGATCGAGTTCTCTGCAGCAGACATGATAGGTGTATATGCTCCCCACAATGATGTTATCGTTATAACTGCTTGGATTGGAATGTTTTGTGTGCACCGGATTCTAGTGGATACATGAAGCTCAGTGAGCGTGCTGTTTTCAGGAGCTTATTCCTCTATGAATCTCCCGCACGATTTGATCGAAGAGGATGAAAATCCAATTATCGGTTTCAGTGGCGAAGTTACAAAGGCGATTGGAAAAGTGAAGATACATATAACAGTGGATAACAAGTATGTTCTAGGAAATTTCCTTCTGCTTGACTGTAGAGCTCCCTACAATGTGATCGTGGGACGAGACCGGCTGCATGAGATCGGTGCAGTCACATCCTCATATCATCAATGTTTTAAGTTTATTACCCCTGAAGGAGTCGTGAAAGTTAGAATCGACCAGATGGCCGCCCAAAAGTGTCACGAGAGTGCAATGGATGAGTACAAGAAGTCAGAAGTTAGCGGGAACCAAATCATGTGAGTCGAGCAGAAATAACAATTACAGAATCCTCTCCCTACATAATCATATAAGGGAGAGGACGCAGCTGAACCCCCAACATTCGAGAAACTGATCGAGGTCCAGATTGGAGATGAGAAGCACAAAACAACGTTCGTAGGGGCAGATCTGCCTGCACACGAACGTGATGGTTTGATTACATTACTAAGGGCAAACGCCGATGTTTTCGCATGGAGTTTTGCTGAGATGCCTGAGATAGATCCGAATGTAGCCTGACACAGGCTAAATATCGATGAGAAGTTCCATCCAGTTCGTCAGAAAATTAGGAATATGGCGTAAAGCAAAAAAGATGGAGTTACCGCATAAGTCGAAAAGTTGTTGGAAGCAGGCTTTATTCGGCCAATGCAGTATCCTCGCTGGCTGTCAAATGTCGTACCCGTTCCAAAGAAGAATGGTAAAATTTGTGTCTGTATCGATTTTACTGATTTGAATAAAGCATGTCTGAGTGATCCGTACCCGCTGCCACGGATAAGAGATTTGGTAGACGCAACCTCAGGGTATGGGAGACTGTCATTCATGGACGTTTTTTCAGGGTATAACCAAATACCTTTGTTCGAGGAAGATCAAGAGCATACTGCGTTCGTGACTGACAGAGGAGTTTATTGCTATAATGTAATGTCGTTCGAGCTAAAGAACGCAAGGGAAACCTACCAGCATTTGGTAGAACATATGTTCATAGGATCTGATTGGGAAGTCGATGGAAGTGTATATCGACGATCTGGTAGTGAAATCTGAACAAAAGGAGTCGTATTTTATTGATCTGCAGAAGACGTTCGATATCTTGAGGCAATATCGTATGAAGCTCAATCCAGCAAAGTGTTCATTCGGGTTGTCGTCGGGAAAGTTCCTGGGATACTTGATGACGCACAGAGGAATCGAGGCGAAGCCGGAGCAAATCAGAGCCATCAGAGAGATGTCATCCCCAAGAACGAAGAAGGAGGTCCAGAAGCTAGCGGGACGATTAGCATCCTTAAATCGTTTCATTTCACGCTCTTCGGATCGATTCAAACCATTCTTCGATGTATTGAAAAAAGCAGTGAATTTTGGTTGGACGGATGAGTGCGAAAAAGCTTTCGATGAGATCAAACAATATTTGTCAACTCCTCCAGTTTTGGTGAGTCCAAAAATTGGACAACCTATCTGAGTTTTTTTGGCTGCAACAGAGAACGAGGTAAGTGCAGTGTTGTTTGTTACGGATCCACATGAAAATCCTGTTTACTTCGTCAGTAAATCTCTGACGGGAGCGGAAACACGGTACAATAAAATTGAGAAGATAGCACTTGCACTTTTTCATGCATCTCGTCGCCTCAAGCCTTATTTCCAAGGCAGGCAGATCGTAGTCTACTCGGAATACCCGCTGAAGAGAATCCTGGAACGTGCTGATGATTCCATCCTACTAGCTATATGGTCAAATTTTCTGAGGGCATATGAGATCAAGTACGAAACCAGAACTGCAGAGAAGGGACACGCCCTGGTTGCACTGCTAGCAGATTTTCCTGTAGACGATATAGAAACGGTTGCTGGAGAAGAAGGAGTTGTTCAAACCCATAGAATCAGCCATTGATTAGGCTGGGGGCGAGTCCGCAATGGAGGTTGATACACCTGAACCATTATGGACCGTATTTACTGATGGTTCATCAAATGTTGGTGGAGCAGGAGTTGGATGTGTCATCCTTACTCCCGAAGGTTCGAGGATCGAGAAAGCAACCAGATTGGGTTTTCAAGCATCAAACAATGAAGCTGAATATGAAGCAACAATTATTGGTTTAAAGGCTTTCAAACAGTTAGATGCGAAGAACGTGAAGCTGGTAACTGATTCCATGCTAGTAGTTAACCAGTTTTTGTGGACCTACAGAGCCAAAGAAGAAAGGATGGCCTTATATTTGGATCATATGAGAGAACTGGCAAATGAGTTCGACCAGTTCTCTATTGGACAACGACCACGGCTGGAAAACAGGCACGCAGATACTTTAGCATATCTTTCTCCTGCAATCGAAACTGATACCACCCGTTTCGTTGTAGTGAATTTCCAATAGTTACCTAGCATCTCCGACATCCACTTTGTTCTATATCTCGAACACGCTAGTGGGGGCAAGAGAGCAACTACATCAGCACAGGGAGATACCGAGAACGTTGACAACAATATGGATGTTGACAGTCCAGTGATAGATGATTCAAGCAGTCTTGCTGAAAACACTTCAGACTGGCGTCAACCTTATGTTCGGTATTTGATAACCAGTGAACTCCCAGGAGATGAACATCTCGCTTCAAAAGTGAAGAAGAATGCTTGGAGATATTCAATGATCGAGGGACAGCTGTACCGCAAACCTGTAGCTTTGGAGCCATTTTTGCGGTGCAAATCAGCAGAAGAAGGGCAGTGGATATTGGCGGAGGCTCATGAAGGAATATGTGGCAACCATTCTGGAGGGCGCAGTCTCGCGCACAGGATATTTACCCAGGGATACTTCTGGCCATACATGCAGAAAGATGCTAAAGAATACACACAGAAATGCGTGCCATGCGAAGAGCACGCTCCAGTCCCTAAAAGGCCCGCCAACGAACTGCATCCAGTTTTTAGTCCCTGGCCATTCTCTATGTGGGGACTAGACATCGTCGGACCACTTCCCAAAGCTCCTGGAAGCGTTAAATTCGTACTAGCCTCTACTGATTATTTCACCAAATGGGTCGAAGCAGTGGCACTGGTACACGTTACCAGGCATGATGTGAAAAGGTTCATATGGGAGAATATCATCTGCAGATTTGGAATCCCAGACACGATAATATCAGACAATGGGAAGCAGTTTGATTCTGGGGTGATCAAGGACTTTTGCAAGAACCTGAATATCCGCCACAATTTCTCATCTCCTTACTATGCTCAGAGCAACAGGCAGGCGGAAGTGACCAATCGCATTATTATGGACAATCTCAAGGAAAGGCTGGAGAAGGCGAAAGGAAAATGGACAAAAGAATTCCCTGGAGTCTTATGGTCCTATCGAACGGCCCCAAAAAGATCCACTGGATTTTCACCATTTACACTGGCTTATGGGACAGAGGCAGTCATACCCACCGAGGTACATCTCAAGACTACCAAAACTCGCACTGTCGGATCAGGAAAGAATGACAGCATACTAGCCTTGGATAAAGAGTTGCTGGAAGAACAGAGAGAAACATCCTTACAACAGTTGGTCCGATACCAGCAGGAAATCAAGCTGAGCTATGATCGTAAAGTCGGAGAACGGTAATTCAAACCAGGTGAATATGTCTTGAAGAAAACCCGAGCAACCACAATGGAACCAAACTGTGGGAAGATCGGAGGAAACTGGGAAGGTCCATACATAGTGGACAGTCCAGCGTCTCGTGGCTCCTATTACCTAAGGAATCTCGATGGTACTCAAGATTCAAAACCATGGAAACCATGGAATTCGTTCCACTTGAAGAAGTTTTATCATTAGGAGTAGTCTCAAATCCTATTATGCTGCACTCTTTTTCCTTTATGATGGTTTTATCCAAATGGGTTTTCCAAGCAAAGGTTTTAACGAGGTAGATGTTGTCGAGCAGTAGGTGTTTATCTTGTTATTTCTATTCATAAATTTGATTCAACATTATTTTGGTATCCCATGCTTTATCAAAATTGTTCGTGTTTAATTATAAGCTGCTGCGGATGTTCAAACCCATAGTCATCCCTAAATGGAAAAACAGTACAGTTCAAGTCTGCTGCCAGCAACGTCTCTGACATCTCGAAGATAAGGTGAATGCACAGTTCGAGTATTTTTACCCATTTTCAAATTTATCCCCATCATATGGGACTTCAACAAATGTGGCGAACATTTTCACCTGTCCAGGCATGTGAAAATGTACACATCTCGACTCTGCGCGCATCTTGAATAGTAGGATTGGCCCCCTACGCGAATTCAAGATAGCAGAAAAACTCAGCTTTTCACTCCATGCGCGAGCAAATTGCAGCAGGGAAATGCACCCTTGCACGAGCATTGAGCAGCATGACACATAACATCCTGGGGGCGAGTTATATGTCACCTCAACCATTTGGGGGCGAGATATATGACACTCTAGCGCATTCATTACACTCTTGGGGGCGAGTTCCATAACACTCTGAACAACGCGCTTGGGGGCGAGTTATGCAACATTCCAGAAAAATACAAATTCAATAGAATTGGGAACCCGAACTTCTTAACCCATAACGAGTCATAGATTAAGAGGGGACGATGTTTGTACCCTATTACATTTACACCAAGAAATGGGTTTACGAAGGCCTAAAATGCTCTTCTTGTTATCTAAGCATGGTTCATTGGGCATAAGCATTCTTCCTTTATAAGCCAAGTATAGATAACTAGGCCTCACAAACACCTTATATAGGAGCCCATGTGCATAAGTTCAAATCAAGCAAATAAGGAGATCCATCACCAATACCACATCAGCAACAATGGCCAACCAATAGGTGACAGGTCAGCATTAATGCCTCGTCAGCAAGTTGGGAAAACCAGAACGCGACACGTCAGTAATGCCTGCCACGTCAGCAATGTCTGCGACGTCGTCTTTCCACGTCAGCAAGTATGCCCCACCAGAATGAGCCACGTCAGCTAAGAAGAACAGTCAGCAGATGACGTCAGCAAGGTTGACGTCGGCAGCATATTCCGTTAACGTCGTCAGCATATTCCGTCAACGTTAGTAACGCTGTAAGCATATTCACAGAATATACCGTCACTGTTAAAATCAAGCAAATAAGGAGACCCATCACCAATGCCACATCAGCAACAATGGCCAACTAATAGGTGACAGGTCAGCACTAATGCCTCGTCAACAAGTTGGGCGAACCAGAACGTGACACGTCAGCAATGCTTGCCACGTCAGCAGTGTCTGCCACGTCGGCTGTCACGTCAGTAGTATCTGCTACGTCTGCTTACCACGTCAGAAAGTATGCCCAACCAGAATGCTCCACGTCAGCTAAGAAGAACAGTCAGCAGATGACGTCATCAAGGTTGACGTCGACAACATATTCCGTTAACGTCGTCAGCATATTCCGTCAACGTTAGTAACGCCGTAAGCATATTCACAGAATATACCGTCACTGTTAAACGTCGTCAGGTTATCGTTAACGACGTCAGTTAGCAGCTAATCTGGGCCGTTCATCTAAACGCCGTTAGATGAGCCGTCAGTTGCGTCAGCAAATGACGTCATATTGACGTCAGAGCATCTTCTCAGGCGATGGCGACCGCCGGTGCAGTAGCAGGTTGCCGGAGGCAATGCCCGACGGCCACCTCTGTCCGGCAACGATTCGATGTAACAACAGCGGTCCAGCCGCATCCGTCCGGCAGCAATTCTGCTATGGTGCTGCACAACGCAACTTAAATCCATGGTTCCGTTTCGGTGTAGCACGACGCAACTTAATTCTGTAGCCCCAATTCAGTGCAGCACGACGTAACTTAATAACGTAGCCCCGATTCAATGCAGCGCGACACAACTTAAGTCCATAGCCCTGGATTCTTCACCCCCATGTTGTTTGCCTAGCGGATTTCTACACCCCACTGAGGGCTTAAGTGGATTATTCATCTTGGGCTTGGCATGTAAGCTAATTTTTTGGGCCAACCCTTTGCACCATTTTGGCTTGGCTAGTTTCATAATCCTAGAGGAGGTTTATGGAACATTCCAGGAGACATGCAAGGGCCAGTTATTCCAGAGCCATCAAGTCATCAATGCAGGCTGATCGAATTTTGAATAGTGGTAAATAAGGTTGTCGTTCACTCGGACTTGTTGAAATTGATTCTAGGCTTAAATATAACAATACTAAAAATAAGAAATTATATACAAAATATGTCACGGGATGAAGAATTCACTGGGACTCAGGATTTCACTGCTTTCATATTCAAGTGGTTCAAAAATTAATCCTAGACATTTATCGCTCAAACAAAAGAAATATCAACTCTAATATTTTGCCAAGGATAGATTTTGTAAAACATCAATTGTAAATTACAAGCATAGTGTATCTAAAGCACCTAAGACTAAGCATACACTATCTAACAAGATGACAATTGATTAATAGAAATCACAAATCACTTAAAATCGGTGCAAAAAGTAAATAAAAGAATTAATCAAATTACCACATTGATGAAATCCAGCTTCCTCCGTCATCCCAAAGTTGGGTTTAGCTCATTAGGTTGGAAACACGCTCGAAATATAATTTCATTGCTCAAAGTGTTTACAAATAATGAAAATGGGAGAAAATTATTAACGCAATGATTTTATTTTCTCTCCCCCACTCCCCCCCCCCCTCAAATGTGCTCTCTAGCTCTCTATTTATACACACAAATACACATTACTCAAATATATTCTTCCATAACTCCAAAATCTTCTTCTTTTTAATTAAAAATATCTTCAGGAATTTTTCCTTCTCTTTATTCTCCATATTTCTTTACTAAACTCATATCTTCTTTAATTCGCAGAATAAAATCCAAGATAAAATCTTCCAAGGATATCTCTCTTGTTTAATACTAGATAACTTCCTTTTTATTCAAATTCTTCCTGTTTATAAGGAAGAAGATATTCTTATCTTAAAGATAATAAATCCTTTACCGGTGGAACCAAATTTCCCGTAAATATTCTTTTTGAATGTTGAAGATGAAGGATGCCTCTTATCCTTCTGTTGGGGTTCCGATAGTAATTTGGGTGCTGAGAACAAATTTGGGCTGCACATAACTGCGGGTTCCCCTTAGCCAAATCTGAGGTCCGCTTAGCAAATGTCCTCTGGGGGTGCCTTTAGCAGTTTTTCGAGCCGATTCTTCCAAAAACGTTTATTTTCCAAAAATACCTACAAACACACAAAACACCAAAATAAGTACAAAATCGAGTACTAACATAGAGAAAATTGAGACAATTTAGACACAAAAATGTGTCTATCAAATACCCCCAAACTTATTATTTTCTAGTCCTCGAGCAAATTTATTCTAGAAAATAAAGTCTACACTTAGCATGTGCAGCAAGTCGTTAAACCGCTAGGTGGCCCTAGTGGCGGAGTGTTGTCTCCGGTGGGTTTACCAGAGGTGTACCCAAAAAACCTTTACTCCAGACCCTAGCTATCTACACAGAACCTTGGAAGGCACTAAAGAATCTCCTTGGTTGGCATACTTATTGACTACATGAGGAAGTACCCTAATGCAAAATTCCAATTTATGTACACGAGTTTGCACACAAGCATACTAAAATTCATATAAAGTGACAGAGCTCTACTCAGATAGTTTCTGGACATCATAAACCGGAGTCAACCAATCACATGGATAGATTAAGAAGATGGATGTAGAGAAAAACGTAGATGATGTTGACTAAGGTGAACCTATCCTAATGGACTGAGATACTGGTCTGGACTAATATCAACACACTGGCAAATACAAGGGAACCAGTGGTCGATAATCCTAACTCTAGGTCAAATCGCTGGCAAATACAAGGGTACCAGTGGTCGACTTTATTGTATTTATTCTGGTTGGTCTGGTGGTCTGGTCTCAATTTTTTTTTTATCTCAGTCACTCTATTTCACCCTAGTAATGGTAAAAAGAAAAAAAATAAGTGATCAGGATTCTTTCGATGTTCCCATCACGAGGATATGGCGAAACTACCATGTTTTCTTTTCTAACACCTGAGCTCTGTGCTTTTATGAATAGACTCTTTTAGATGTTTCCGTCTAATCAGATTGGTTCCTCAACTCCTACAACCAAAATGTTCCCATCCACTTAGATTGGTTAGTGCAATCCTTAATAGGCATAAATTTCTAGGCTTTGGAGTTTATTTATTGCAACTAAAAAGTTTCTCCCATACCCCCAAACTTAAATCTAACATTTTCCTCAATGTTCTAAAGATAAAATTAAAAGCATATGAACAAGGAGAAACTGTTACCATTTGAAGAAAAAGAGTTAAGGAAAGATATTACCGTGTTGCATGAGATTGGGTTACCTCCCAAGAAGTGCTAAGTTTAAAGTCTTCAGCCAGACATTGGAAGGAATTAATTACCTCATAGAATCATATACAAGTAGCCGGAATAACTGTGGGTCTTCTAGATCAAAAAGTGCTAACCACAAGAAGAGGAAACTGCAACAGACCAAGAAGATACCAAACATACCCTTGTTTAAGACAACTACATCTAGCTGTGGTTCAGGTTCAGGCTCTATAAAAGGGTCTACATAAAATATTTTCATGGATTGCATTTCCTCATAGCTAAGATCCGATTCAGGTATTAGAGTCTGGAAAAACTCAACTAAGAACTTAAAAGCACATAACAACAACCTGAATAATTAGGGATCCTCTGAGTCAATCAGATTTGACTTACAAAGTTGACCATAATAACGGTCATTCTTAAGAAAATGTGTCGACCCTAATATCGTAAAGTAATTAGGTTTAGTCTCAAAACTTAATAATTGACACATCTGAAACTTATACGTTCCCACAATTGGTTGAAAATTTTTTGGTGGGAAAACAAAGTCAATCTTGGTATCATAGCCTGGGTTAACCACATCAACCAGAGGATGGGTTTCTAGCAACTGAACTTCTTCCTGGACGTTATTAGGTTCGGGAGAACTAGTATAACGGTAATCTGGCATAATGGTTGAGGCACAAATATCAAGTCCCAAGTGAGGGACCTTTCTAAGAGTTAAAGCACATGGATAATAATAATCACCCCCAAACTTAGAGTTTTCAGTGTCTCTAGAAAGACTAGTCACAACTTCCCTAATTTCAAGGTCATTAGATTCCTGAAAATGATCAATTGATTTTTCTAAGTCTGGTTCATCCTCACTCATCTCTACGAGTTCATTTTCTTTGTCTAAGACTAATGTTTCTAAATCGCTAGACTCTAAAACAATATTCTCAAAAGAAACTCGTTCCTCTAAACCATTATTAGCATCGTAATCAAAAGGAAAAACTACATCGTCTAAAACGGGGGTATCTCTAGTCAAATCCTCGTCCTTCTGAATAGGTGAATAATTATTAAAATTATTTGGATTTGAACTAGAAATAATATTATCATTAAAGAGTTCATTGGGAGTAACAGATTCCTCATCACTATGCCTATATATTTCAGATTCTTCATCAATACTGTCCTCATCACAGTCCTCATTATAATAACATGAAAAAGGTCGAACCTCATCAAAACAAGTAGTGTTACCAATTCTAACCTCGTCATCTTGATTATGTGAATAAAAACTTTCATTATTTTCAAGGGTGGTATTGGAAACACTATATTGGAATTTAAGACTATCTTGAGCAAATATTTTCATAATCCTATTTGTACTTTCACTAAATTGATTGAGGGAATCCTCTAGAGACATCTTAGTTGTTTGCTCTATGGACTCTTCTAGAAGCGGAATATTATAAGTCCCTTTCATAAATAACTTCTGTGTTGACTCATTAAAACTCTTGAGAGACTCTTCTAAAGAAATAGGAGGATTATTTTGCTCGTATGACCTGTGCGCATGTGTATAGTAATTGGGCTCATCATGGTATGACCCGTAACCTTCAAAAGTTTCACGTTCCCAATCACTATTCACACTAGGTCATAAAAAGGATAATGTCCAAGCTGCTCAGTCGGATACTCATTGTATTGGCTATTATAATACAAGTTCGACATCCTAACCACAAGGGAATTCTAAACAAACACAAAGAAGGCTGACTCGACCACAACAAGCCTATTTTATCTAGCAAACAAAAAGCATGATGTCTCCACTTAGATAGTTTCTAGACCAGCTTCTATTCTTTCGAAAGGGAATTCGTTACAATTTAAGCAAACCCCTCTGGAATCAATCCGAGTCAAAGTAAGTTGAATAGAGGCGAGGGAAGATGCGTGGAGCTTTGATACCCAAGGCCTCACCGCATTACAAGGCGGCGCAGTCACGCATTCAACTCACAGAAACCATCATGAACTTCGAAGTATGCTTAAAAGAGTAACCAATATTTTTTGAATGACTTTCCTATTAAGCTCGTTACCCTATCGGTCTCGTTCTAGTCAAAATTTTAGGCTTAGGTTCGCGTTTGGTTTCGTTTTCCTAAGGCGGGCAAGAAGAGAACGGTGATGAAATCCGAACCCTTATCTTGTATGGCCAGGCCTTGCCCTTTACTAGGAAATTAAAACAGCCGTATTCGATTCCTCAACATATATGCATACATAATCATCCAGTAAACCCGCTGACCGGGAATTCGCGGGTGTTTAGAATTCTTACCTCTCGTTCCAGACGGGGGATGAACCGTTGAAGTCGACTCGGGCCACGACTCCTATGTCATGTACGAACCCGAGGGGACGAGGCGATATCATAATCGCCGTCCTTCTCTGCACACAGTTTATATTTAAAACTACCCTTCCGTAGGGTTTAAAAAAATTAATGTCCAATGTCCAAAAATAAAGTCCAAAAATAAAAAAATTACAAAAATATAACCCTAATTACAGTTTCTAATAAAATAAAATAAAATTATTTTCAAAATCTTCTTCTTCACTCCTTTTAGATTTCTCTTTTCTTTCCTTTTTGGACTTTGCATTTCTTTTCAGCACTTTCTATTTTTCTTAAATTTAGCTCCAAATCTGAAAGCAAACAAAAATACCAAAACGCGTAAAAAAGAACAAATAAAATAAAACCTAAAAACAAATCTATAAACAAATCCGCGTCGCCGGCGCCAAAAATTGATCGAATTTTGAATAGTGGTAAATAAGGTTGTCGTTCACTCGGACTTGTTGAAATTGATTCTAGGCTTAAATATAAAAATACTAAAAATAAGAAATTATATACAAAATATGTCACGGGATGAAGAATTCACTGGGACTCAGGATTTCACTGCTTTCATATTCAAGTGGTTCAAAAATTAATCCTATACATTTATCGCTAAAACAAAAGAAATATCAACTCTGATATTTTGCCAAGGATAGATTTCGTAAAACTTCAATTGTAAATTACAAGCATAGTGTATCTAAAGCACCTAAGACTAAGCATACACTATCTAACAAGATGACAATTGATTAATAGAAATCACAAATCATTTAAAATCGGTGCAAAAGTAAATAAAAGAATTAATCAAATTACCACATTGATGAAATCCAGCTTCCTCCGTCATCCCAAAGTTGGGTTTAGCTCATTAGGTTGGAAACACGCTCGAAATATAATTTCATTGATCAAAGTGTTTACAAATAATGAAAATGGGAGAAAATTATTAACGCAATGATTTTATTTCTCTCCCCCACTCCCCCCCCCCCCCCCCCCAAATGTGCTCTCTAGCTCTCTATTTATACACACAAATACACATTACTCAAATATATTCTTCCATAACTCCAAAATCTTCTTCTTTTTAATTAAAAATATCTTCAGGAATTTTTCCTTCTCTTTATTCTCCATATTTCTTTACTAAACTCATATCTTCTTTAATTCGCAGAATAAAATCCAAGATAAAATCTTCCAAGGATATCTCTCTTGTTTAATACTAGATAACTTCCTTTTTATTCAAATTCTTCCTGTTTATAAGGAAGAAGATATTCTTATCTTAAAGATAATAAATCCTTTACCGGTGGAACCAAATTTCCCGCAAATATTCTTTTTGAATGTTGAAGATGAAGGGTGCCTCTTATCCTTCTGTTGGGGTTCCGATAGTAATTTGGGTGCTGAGAACAAATTTGGGCTACACATAACCGCGGGTTCCCCTTAGCCAAATCCGAGGTCCGCTTAGCAAATGTCCTCCGGGGGTGCCTTTAGCAGTTTTTCGAGCAGATTCTTCCAAAAACGTTTATTTTTCAAAAATACCTACAAACACACAAAACACCAAAATAAGTACAAAATCGAGTACCAACATAGAGAAAATTGAGGACAATTTAGACACAAAAATGTGTCTATCACAGGCCAGTTATTACATGAGGCATGCAGGGGGCCAGTCAATGCAATTCATGACTGTAGGTATGCAAGGGACAGTTATTCCAGAGCCATGCAGGGAGGCATGCAAGGGAATTAAGACAAATTATATTCATTTCGAAATTGGATTGAGGGCCTAATTCGGACCATATAAATACAGGGCTCCAGAACCCAAAAAGATATGCAATATTCCCCACTAAAACTCCTGTGAAAAATATCTTGCTAACTTAACCATCAGAGGGTTTTTTGCAGGTAACCCCCCCCCCCCTATTACTCAATTCAATTGGAGAATAAACATAGGATCGATCTTCAGCGAGATCACTATTAAATTCGTGTTTGGGGTAGGAGTAATTTTACCATATAAACAATAACCTTGTATAAAGTACAAAGTTAATATAATATTTCATCCAACCAACTCAGTTATCGACAAATTTATGTTTACTCAGAAGCATGAACAGAGAACTCCAACTTACATTGTTAAAATATTTCTCCATAACAATATTGTAATAATACCAGGAGCTCGTTATCTTAGTCTACTATCGATACATTTATGAATCACCAGAATTCCGTATAAAATCTGCTTAACATGCACAAAAGAACCTTGATTTTCATAGACAAGAGCATGTATTACCATTTTAAGCTAGTTAGTAAGAAATTTTGAAACAATTTTATAAATACTTCCAATCATGCTTAAAGATATGAAGTCCTTTTGAGAATTAACTTATGAACGAAACATTTAATCTCCAATCAATTTTATTAATTTTTTTGATAAAATTCATGTAAAACAAGCATATTATCATATTTAAGAATGGGTTAAGGTAAATCCATCAAACCCAGAAACCTTGTTAAATCCCAAATGCTTAATGATCACTAAGAATTCATCTTTAGAAAAAATGTCTTTCCAACCATTCCTTATGCACCTCATCTGCAACAACCACCTAGGGCCAATACGGCGCCAAAGTGGCGTATTTCGTAGGCATACTGACCAAGGGAAAATATCATGCCAAAGTGACGCATTATGTTGGGCATATTGGCCAAGGGCCAATATAGCACCACGAGGGTGAAAGTTTCAAGATATATTGGCCAAGAGCCAATGTCGCACCAAATGGTACATCAGGGGAGTTGGGAGGATAGCCCTGAGAAAATTAGCACTACCATAGCGCATTACACATGCTATTGGCTAAGGGCAATAACGCGCTACATTGGCGCATTATGCCAGAACATGCTGGCTGAGGATATGTTGCGCTATCATAGTGCCATATAGGGATTGGCCTATGGGCTAAAATGTAAAAACAGCTATCATAGCGCTTTATTCAGAGATACATGGCAACGGCCATGAATAGTGAAGCAAACACGTCAAAGTCCTCTCCAAATTTAAGTTGTAGAAATGTCAATAAAACATATATAGAGGGGGTAGTTGGTTGAAGGTGTATATAGCGGACATGTGCCTAAAGCTTCATAGTTTAGCTATGTGATGCCGAAACATCATTATGGCATATGGCTTGGTCCTCAGAGCTTTATGATGTTTAGGTATCAAAGTTAAGGAGTTGTGAACTAGTGATGTGTCACCATGTAGGAACACAAGAAATGGCCAGCGATGCACGTTCTTGCGCATAATTTTCAAAGGTCCATTTTGTCCCATACAGACTGGGTCAATATTTCTTGGACACGACCTTATAAAACGAGTTGGCTTAAATTTCTTATCCCTTCGAGGATGAACTACGGTCGGTGTTTGATCCCTTCAAATTATGAAAGAGGATACATAGGCAGATGCAATTTGTTACAGGATTGATGATACAACATGTTATCGTGTATCTAATAACGAGGTGATTGCGACATAATGGTAACTCATATTATCCAGCTCGGCAAGGCGATGCAAGAGATGATTTTTGCCATACTTGATGAGGAAATTTGAATTCCATTCCTTGGATGCTTATACTTCCTATCAATTCGTCTACGTAGGCATGTACCAAAGGTGCATTGGGCATGGCCAGGAAAGTAAGTTGTATCGGTATGCAAGTTAGGGGATCTTGCATAAGCCATTGGCATCACAGGGATGATGCAAAGCGAGTACGACATGAGCCTGTTTGATGTACCTTTTGCAAGAGCAAGAATGCAAGATTAGTGCATGCTTTTAGCAATTCCTAATTAAGCTAAGTAGGAAGTTGGAAAAATGCTTGAAAAATCATGTGCGCAAGTCCAAGGAATTTACTATTCCTGGAAGATACTCGAAAGCCAGTGATGCATCCAAGAATGTATTGGCTTATCCTTTATGGATTTATAACCTTTTGCTATTGTAAGTTGGAACAATGTGGAAGTTAAGTCTAGCTGCAACATACTTGCAAAGTAATGTAAAGTAATACTTATAATTGAAATTGCAATGTTAAATTATAACAAAACACCATGAAATAAAAGTAACCAACCTTAAAATGATGCTTCTTTTATCCTTGGAACAAGGAAGATACAAAGATTTAAGGTTCTTCTCTAATAATCTTCAAATTTCTACCCAATTCTAAGATTGGAAACTAGAAGATAATAGATGCATCTCTTACAAATTGAAATTTCTGCCCAATTACAAATTGGAAATAACAAAGTGTTGGGGGCTCTTCTCTTAGGAAGGATTTAGGGTTCTTACACCACTTTTCTAAAACTTGAAAACTAGAAGAGCTAGGGTTTAAACAATAAATAGTAAACAACAAGGACAAAGGTAGAAAATAAGGGAAAGAAGGGGGTAAAAGAGTAAATACAAAATAAAAGGGAATAAATGGTATATATGAAATAACCTTATGCATCATCCTTCCCTCCTTAAGTGAAATTCGCCCTCGAATTGTCCATCTCTTCATCCATAGCATTGTCACCCCAATATGGAACCAAGTGCTTAACATTAAAGACGTCGGGCGTAAGAATTGAGCTTGGTAAGTTGAGTCGATAAGCATTATCATTTATCTTTTATCCAATTGGAAATGGTCTGATATTCCTTACCTTAATCTTGTTGTACTCACCCACGGGAAAGCATTCTTTAGTAAGAACCGCATAAACAAGATCTCCTACTTCAAACTCAACCACGCATCGTCGTTGACCAACCTTGTTCTTGTATTTCCTTGATGAAGCTTCTAGATTCTTTTGGGTGCTTTCATGTATAAGGTGGAGTTGAGAAACAAAGTCTTCCACCTTAGCATTTGGCCTTTTCAAATCCGATACTAAAGACAAGCCAAGTGGTACTCTTGGGTTGAACCCATACACCACCATGAATGGTGAATAACCACTACTCCGGTTCACCGCATGGTTGTAAGTAAATTCCGCCTTGCATAAAACTTGGTCGCATGTCTTCAAATTCTCCAAAACTAATAAAAACTCACTAGTGCTTGGACTTCTTCCCTTATTGGAAACTACTCAACCACGATTTCTTGTTTTATAGTTACTCACCAAGTCTAACCTCTTGTGGTGATAGTCAAGCACACACTCAAAAAACAAAGAAACACCAAGTGAAAAAGCGGGGGTATAACAACCACAGCCAATATTTCGATTAGCAATCTGTATGGACTAACTCCAATATACTTTCTAGAGAATCAACTAGACAGTCAGACTCAATCTAGAGAAAAGTATATCGAGGAGTTAATATCTCTCTCACTTAATTTGATCTTTACTCAAGAAAATAGAAATCTGCGAGTCTTTATCAAATACAAGGATAAAAACTTGGATGGTACCAAAGACCAATATCCAAGTGTCAATCAATTTTAATCAACAACCAGAGGTTGGATATTCTAATTGATTGATCTTAACGCACAACCTGTGATATTTCAATTATATAACGAAATATAATGCGGAATAGAAATAACACAGACACCAGAAATTTTGTTAACGAGGAAACCGCAAATGCAGAAAAACCCCCGGACCTAGTCCTGATTGAACACCACATTGTATTAAGCCGCTACAGACACTAGCCTACTACAAACTAACTTCGGTCTGGACAGTAGTTGAACCCTAATCAATATCACACTGATTCAAGGTACAGTTGCGCTCCTTACGTCTTTGATCCCAGCAGGATACTACGTACTTGATTCCCTTAGTTGATCTCACCCACAACCAAGAGTTGCTACGACCCAAAATCGAAGACTTTAATAAACAAATCTGTATCACACAGAAAAGTCTATGATGGTAGATAAATCTGTCTCCCAAAGATAAACCTATGATTTTTGTTCCGTATTTTGATAAATCAAGGTGAACAGGAACTAATTGATAATTCAGACTTATATTCCCGAAGAACAGCCTAGTATTATCAATCACCTCACAACAATCTTAATCGTATGGTAGCGAAACAAGATGTTGTGGAATCACAAACGATGAGATGAAGATGTTTGTGATTTCTTTTTATCTTGCCCTATTGGAGATATAATCTCAAGTCAATTATTCAATACTTGTACGATAGAAAATGGCAAGATCATATCGTTCAACTATAAGAGAAGTAGCTTCGTCTGGCTTCACAATCCCAATGAAGTCTTTCAGTCGTTAATATACAGGGTCTCGGGAAGAAACCTAAGGTTAAAGGAGAATCGACTCTAGCAAACTAACTAGTATCACACATGAGGTGTGGGGATTCATTTTTCCAATTGCTATATGTTTCCTTTATATAGTTTTCAAATAAGGGTTTGCAATCCAAGTTACCTTGGTAACAAAGCATTCAATACTCACTGTTATATGAAAACCTGATTTCTCCAAGCTAATATCTTTCAACCGTAAGATAGAAACTTAGCTTGTCATACACAAATGAAATGTTTTTTATTTAGGTTTGAGTAACCGTACCTAAACGTGTACACTTGGTTGGTTCACAAATAGTTAACTGAGGTTCCCCATATGAGTACTTTCATATCAATCATATTCATCTTTCTCATAACTAGTTCAAATGACTAATAAGAACTAGTGGATAGAGTTGTTCAATTGCTTAGGTCTTTATTCATAGACACAATTGAAACAAAATCGGTTTGATTCACTTGAATCAATTCATGAACAATATAGCCATGGTTTGCAAGATTGCATTCCTTATTGATTTATTATTTTAAGTTCATGAACTTCCGATTTGAGAAATAACCAGCTTGGATACGCGTACGGGTATGCGTACCTTAGCTACCGGATTTGAGTTTGGAAACTCAGCAGATATTTTCGGTTCGAAAACTTCCGTGAGTACGCGTACCTAAGGTGACTGGTTTTCCAGTTTGTAAACTACAAACTCCAGCTGAAGTTTTCGGTCGAAAACTTCCACCAGTACGCGTTCCCAACTTGTGTCCTTTACCAATGTCGCATGCACAAGTGCACACAATTGGTTTCCGTCACATGGATTTATACACTAATGTGAGAACACACTATATATGCTTATATCTATTGTTGGTTGCATAATCCCAACTCTACATTTCAATCATTGAAACATTCTTCTATTATGTTATAACATCGTTATTCACGACTATCGTCATCAAACTATTTTCAAGATTGAAACGTCATCATGACTTTCATCACGAATAACGATGAAAAGTGGTTAAAGTGAAAGCTTACCAACACGTATTCCGAGAAAAAGATAGGCGAGTAAACTCGGCTCGAAATAGCAAATGTGTATGCATGAAAACTATCATACTTATACGACTTTGTCTCAAGAGTAGCAGATAGAGAGATAGACTTTTTAGTGGTAGATGAGTTCAAGTATCCACATACCTTTTAGTCGGATGAAGTTCCACTAGTTCCTCGAGTAGTTCTTCGTCTTCGTAAGATGATCGCCATGGAGTCTGGAGCTCAACTACACTAATTTGTCCTAAACCGAGACTTAGCTATAAGTAGTCTAGAAATCAAGACATATAGTTTTGACACCTAAACTTGACAAACATGCTTGAGATAGCAACGCATGCGAGTTCGACCGAGCAGTGCTCTAACAATCTCCCCCTTTGTCAATTTTAGAGGAAAAACTATCAATACATATGGATTACAAAATAAATAAAACTTTGTATCTTCTCGTCCACATGCTTGATCTCCTTGGTGCTTCAACATTACTCGAAAAATTCGTCTTTTCCAAGTACTCCCATGATTCCATAGATGTTCAATTCAACATCATAGTTGTTGAAGTTCCGTAGACATAACAATGAGAAAACAAAAGCTCTCGATCATTGTTATACAGTGTCATAGTATTATTACACAGTATCAAAGTTCTTATATCACAACTTCGACAACAATACTATGGTGATATGTATCACTCCCCCTTAGTCAATACTTCGTCTCAACACGAAAACCACTCCCCCTTACATATTGATCCGAAAACTATATGTACTTGTAGTGTGAACTACATATTAATTCTCCCCCTTTTTGTCAATAAAATTGGCAGAGGTACGAAAACGAGATCCTAATGAAATTTTCATGGAGACACTTCAAGACCAAAGAAAAGCACATATCAACTTGTTTTGATGCAATCATATAGCCGAGGCTAGATACATTCATCACGGAGTTTATAAAGGTACAAGATTAGTCCTCAAAATTCCACAGCCGCACTCCCCACAAAGATATGGAAATTAAGCGCAAGTTCAAATGAACTCTCCCCCATTTGATGTCATTTCGGAAAGAACAACAAGAGCGACCTTACTTTTATAATAAAAGAAGGATTTCTTAGGACACCAAAAACCACAAAATGATTTTGTATCCAAAAAAATCTCAATTAAACTAACCACAAGAGAACCCATGATTAATTTAATCGGAATACACAACCAAATTAATCACAAACGAATCTATGATTTGTTTAGTTGGAAATGCTCACACAAGAAGACTTATGGAGTCGCAAAGTATACACATAAAATATGGATCAGGGAAAGATCAATACTGCGGAATATACAAGGATTCATTATATCTTCATCATTATTTGCCTAACGACTTACAATAGACATAATCCTCGTAAACAAAAGATTTTAACCTATCTTCCATCAATGAATTGACATAATAGGCTTAACTTTTGTTTGTCAAAAAGTTCATCGATCTTGTATCAATACATGCATATCGACATATAAACGAGATAACTTTTGACATTGTATGGGACAATAAAAGTTCACGGACGCAAACATGCATATCCCGTAACACATTGCAATATATAAAACCATAAGGATTAATACTGCAAGAATCATCTTCCAAACCAACTTTAAGAATTTAAACAAATATATCTAAAAACATGAAGATGAAAACGTTGGACATAGCTATGTGTACTCACACTAATGGCTATTCCAAACCCTAGTTATCCTTCTTAAACAAAAACAAGAATAAAATTCTCTTAAGAAGTTTCCTAGAAAGAAATCATCTAACCAAGTCGAGCTAAAAGATATTAAACAGAGACAAGTTCCTCATTGGCTTCCTTCAACTTGATCCTCACGAACTCGAGATTTCTTTTAGCGATCACGAATTGTTCACGTAGAACTTGAAAATCTTGAAGAAGATTTCCAACCAGTTGTTGAGATATTTGAACTGGTTGATTGTTTACATGATCTATTGCCTGGTAACAGTTTATAAGAACAGGATTCTCATAAAACCCAGTAATAACATCTCTTTCAATCTCAACTTCCTTCTTGCACCCTTCTATTGTTTGCACCTTTTAATCCTCAGGAGACTGTTTCCATTACCGAACTAGTATATACCAAGGAGAAATTTTCATGATATATATATATATATATATGTATGATATACATATAGAAAAACCTTAGGGTTAGTGTCGGTAGTGGCTAGGTACGCAAACGCTCACGGTTAGGAAACAAGTTTTAGACCGTATGAGCAAGGGAACCTTATATCAAAAGACTTTGCCAAGAGATTTATGAGACGTGAAAGGAGTATTGAAAAACCAGTGATTCAAACAAGCCAAAGAAAGCGAATTACAAACGAGTAATACAACAACCATTTTTGTCAAGATGGGTTATATCTTGAGCTCAATGTGCATTCTCTTAAGGTTGGAATGAGAACGCACAGTTTATAAAATGATTACGTTGTTGTATGAGCGAGTAGCTCATCATCTTTTTCCTTCTCTGAGGTATACAGAGAAGTAGCAGGAATATTTTCAAAAGAATTATTATGATAAGGATGAGTCATACCTGTAAATGCTTTCTTCCTTAATTTTTTAATCTTCCGCTTGAGATTATTTATACTGGTCATTAAATCTGTAGCACGATTGTTAATATGAATGTAATTGGAACCCGATACTTTTGACACAGTGTGATCCTTACCAATAAATGATATTTCCTCCTTTATTGAAATACCCTTCTTACTTTGACGTCTTTTTCTCTTTACTGGAACATCAACTGACTTAGTTGTCCATATGTGTTTCTTTCCTTTACGATTGTGGAAGAAGTTTGAATCATAATTATAACTAATAGAGGAATTGTCATTGTACTTTCCAGGATTCGAGACAATGACTTTCCCAGTATGAAGAGAAACAGGTTTGATTACTTCTTTTGATATCCAGATGAGAATGTTATGAAGTTTTTCATTCCTTATCCGAAAACGACATTTCCGTTCAACATGACCTCTGTGTCCACAGTCGTAGCAGACTAGCAGTTAAAGGTTTTGTCGGCTCTTTTATGACCTTGCTTTGAAGGATGACAGTCTTTGTTTACAACATCACCAGTAGTAGTAGATGATTTTTCACATAGTGAATTGACATTAGCAAGGATAAAGTTTATCTTTCCAGTGTTTGGAGCGTCTATTCCTTTATAGCCCAGACCACGTGTATCACGATGTTCTTTACACGCTCCTAACATGTAAGATAATTTTGTAGAGCTAGTATTGAACCTTTTCAGATTCTCTTCTAGAGACTTTACCTTGTTGACTGCTCTAGATAGATCATCCTTCAGTTGCTTCTCTTTGATGTGAAAGAGTTCTTTTCTGTCATTAGCCTCTTTCAGTTGAGAGACACACATTGCCTTAGATTCTGCAAGTTTTTCTTTCAACTCATAGATACTCTTCTGAAGTTTTTCACACTCAGTGTCCTTTGACCTGATTTCTTTATCGCAGTCTTTGAGGATGGATTGTAGCAGTGTATAACCACTATCATATCCTCTAAAGAGTTTTTTTAGTTTCCTGTTTTCACGACAGAGAGGAAACAAGTATTCTGCCATGTATGCAGATGATCCTTTTTCATTTATGATATCGTCAAAGAGTATGATATTCGAGACTTCCTCATTAATACTTGGTCCCTCTTCAGAGTCACTTTTATCTGAAAGTTCATCAAGTTGTTCATCTAGGCGATTTTCCATGTCTACAACAGTTTTTGACAGAGGGGAAGATATGAGAGAATTCTCGTAGATTTCAGTACTCTGAGCAGTATCAGAAGAATCCTGATCTGGTTTTGTGAAATTACGGATATCACTGCTGTCTATAGAGTCAGATCGCTACAAACACAGATTTTTGAGGGCTTAAACGTATTTTCCTGCTCTGATACCAATTGAAAAAGCGGGGGTATAACAACCACACCCAATATTTCGATTAGCAATCTGTATGGACTAACTCCAATATACTTTCTAGAGAATCAACTAGACAGTCAGACTCAATCTAGAGAAAAGTATATCGAGGAGTTAATATTTCTCTCACTTGATTTGATTTTTACTCAAGCAAATATAAATCTGCGAGTCTTTATCAAATACAAGGATAAAAACTTGGATGGTACCAAAGACCAATATCCAAGTGTCAATCAATTTAAATCAAGAACCAAAGGTTGGATATTCTAATTGATTGATCTTAACGCACACCTGTGATATTTTAATTATATAACGAAATATAATGCGGAATAAAAATAACACAGACACCAGAAATTTTGTTAACGAGGAAACCGCAAATGCAGAAAAACCCGAGGACCTAGTCCAGATTGAACACCACACTGTATTAAGCCGCTACAGACACTAGCCTACTACAAACTAACTTCGGTCTGGACTGTAGTAGAACACTAATCAATATCACACTGATTCAAGGTACAGTTGCGCTCCTTACATCTCTGATCCCAGCAGGATACTACGCACTTGATTCCCTTAGCTGATCTCACCCACAACCAAGAGTTGCTATGACCCAAAGTCGAAGACTTTAATAAACAAATCTATATCACACAGAAAAGTTTATGATGATAGATAAATCTGTCTCGCACAGATAAACCTATGAGTTTTGTCCCGTCTTTTGATAAATCAAGGTGAACAAGAACTAATTGATAATCCGGACTTATATTCCCGAAGAACAGCCTAGTATTATCAATCACCTCACAACAATCTTAATTGTATGGTAGTGAAACAAGATGTTGTAGAATCACAAACGATGAGACGAAGATGTTTGTGATTTATTTTTATCTTGCCCTATCGGAGATATAATCTCAAGTCAATTATTCAATTGAACTCGTACGATAGAAAATGGCAAGATCAGATCGCTCAGCTACAAGAGAAGTAGTTTCGTCTGGCTTCACAATCCTAATGAAGTCTTTCAGTCGTTAACCTACAGGTTCTCGGGAAGAAACCTTAGGTCAAAGGAGAATCGACTCTAGAAAACTAACTAGTATCACACAAGAGGTGTAGGGATTAGTTTTTCCAATTGCTAGATGTCTCCTTTATATAGTTTTCAAATCAGGATTTGCAATCCAAGTTACCTTGGTAACAAAGCATTCAATATTCACCGTTAGATGAAAAAACTGATTTCTCCAAGCTAATATCTTTCAACCGTTAGATCGAAACATAGCTTGTCATACACAAATCAAATGTGTTTCATTTAGGTTTGAGTAACCGTACCTAAACGTGTACACTTGGTTGGTTCACAAATAGTTAACCGAGGTTCCCCATATGAGTACTTTCATATCAACCATATTCATCTTTCTCATAACTAGTTCAAATGACTCATAAGAACTAATTGATAGAGTTTTTCAATTGCTTAGGTCTTTATTCATAGACACAATTGAAACAAAATCAGTTTGATTCACTTGAATTAATTTATGAAAAATATATCCATGGTTTGCAAGATTGCATTCCTTATTGATTTATTGTTTTAAGTTCAGGAACTTCCGATTTGAGAAATTACCATCTTGGGTACGCGTACGGGTATGCGTACCTTATCTACCGGATTTGAGTTTGGAAACTCAGCAGATATTTTTGGTTCCAAAACTTCCATGAGTACGCGTACGGGTACACGTACCTAAGGTGACTGGTTTTCCAGTTTGTAAACTACAAACTCCAACAGAAGTTTCCGGTCGAAAACTTCCGTCAGTACGCGTACCCAACCTGTCTCCTTTACCAATGTCGCATGCACAAGTGGACACAATTGGTTTCTGGCACATGTATTTATACACTAATGTGAGAACACACTATATATGCTTATATCCATAGTTGGTTAAATAATCTCAACTCTACATTATTGAAACATTCTTCTATAATGTTATAACAATCGTTATTCATGACCATCGTCATCAAAGCTATTTTCAAGATTGAAACGTCATCATGACCTTCGTCACGGATAAAGATGAAAAGTGGTTAAAGAGAAAGCTTACCAACACGTATTTCGAGAAAAAGATAGGCAAGTAAACTCGGCTCGAAATAGCAAATGTGTATGTATGAAAACTATCATACTTATACGACTTTGTCTCAAGAGTAGGAGATAGAGATAGACTTTTGAGTGATAGATAAGTTCAAATCTCCACATACCTTTTAGTCGGATGAAGTTCCACTAGTTCCTCGTGTAGTTCTTCGTCTTCGTAAGATGATCGCCATGGAGTCTGGAGCTCAACTACACTAATCTGTCCTAAACCGAGACTTAGCTATAAGTAGTCTAGAAATCAAGACATATAGTTTTGAAACCTAAACTTGACAAACATGCTTGAGATAGCAACGCATGCGAGTTCGACCGAGCAGTGCTCTAACACCAAGTAGCCCTCCTAACTTTGCACGGTGGCTAGTTCTATGATATTTATCTTCAAAGGAAACCCAAATTGGATCCACATGAGATAAATTCTCATTTCTTTGGATAATATTTGACAAAGAGCTTGTTGTTGGGTGAATTTTTGTTTCAAATTTCATCTCTTTAATGACATTTTCGGTTATGCATAAATAACTATTGGAACCATTAAATGGCTTGCTTACCTTTCTTGTCATGGTATAAGTGGTTTGGAATGCGTCATGCCTTGTCCCTCGATCACCGTCGTCAAGTTCAAGCATGGAGTGTTTGTTTATGACACCCAATCTTTGTATTTGATAACCGGTGATAAACTCTTCTTCCATTTCTTCATTAGGTTCTTCATCAAATATGGTGGCGACGTAGGATCAAAGTAAACATTATTACCAATCTCACCTTCCTCACAACTTGAAAGAATATCAAATTTTGGTATAGATATTTTATCAAATACCTTATAGGCAACTTCTTGATTCTCATACCCATCGATGGAAATTGAATCCTCTAACTCCATTTCATCTTCATAATCATTAGAGAGTTCAAATGAGTCCATATAAAGACTTTCCAACTTCTTAATTTTCTCTTCTACTAGTTGAAACATTTCATCAAACATCTTGTGTCTTATTCTATCTAACCATTCTTTTACTTGAACTTTACTTAGTATTACTTCTCCATCCATTTTAATTCTTCTTGTTGATACCATAATGAAATCACCATATAATTGAAATACTAAATTTGAACAAATTATCAAGCAAACTAAACACAACCCAATGTAACTGATTATCAAATAAGTAGTCTCTACTAACAATTAATATCTTCACCAAACCTCCCCCAAAAATCAAACCAAAGCTCTTGATACCAACTAACGTAAAGTAATACTTATAATTGAAATTGCAATATTAAATTATAACAAAACACCATGAAATAAAAGTAACCATCCTTCAAATGATGCTTCTACTACCCTTGGAACAAGGAAGATACAAATATTTGAGGTTCTTCTCTAATAATCTTCAAATTTCTACCCGATTCTAAGATTGGAAACTAGAAGATAATAGATGCATCTCTTACAAATTGAAATTTCTACCCAATTAAAAATTGGAAATAACAAAGTGTTGGAGGCTCTTCTCTTAGGAAGGATTTAGGGTTTTACACCACTTTTCTAAACAAACAAAACTTGAAAATTAGAAGAGCTAGGGTTTAAACAATAAATAGTAAACAAAAAGGACAAAGGTAGGAAATAAAGGAAAGAAGGGGGTAAAAGAGTAAATACGAAATAAAAGGGCATAAATGGTATATATGAAATACCATTATGCATCACAAAGGCAAATGTACATGCATTTTTTTGGCGTCAAGAGAAGTTTTAAGGCCCGATTAGTAACATTAGAGTGGCGCATCAGGGAGTTATGGCTTGTTCGCCCTGGCGTGCTAGGCGTAATTTTTCGGTCCGTCACATCATCAACCTGTGATAAATTAATAAAATCAAAAGAAGGAGTTGCATAAGAATAAGAACCAAACAAAGTAGAATAATCTTTAAATCTGGATTCGATAATGTCTTGGTTAAACACATCAACACCTTCAACTTCAAGCTTAATAATGCGAATTTTTCAAACCATGGAATCAAAAATTCCTGAGAATAATGAGAGTCCATCAGTAAAACCATTCACATTGGCAAGCTCTTTGGTACTAAATTCGGGTCATGTTCGCCTTAACTCGTTGAGCCTGATTTCATTCCATAACTATTCTTCTAACAAAACATTATTAAGAGCATCACCTTCTTCCAACAAGTTGAGTCTGCCTATACTCGCCTGTGGATTGGTATTCCCTTGTTACTACTGATATCTATATCAATCTTGATTTATTGGACTTAGCGGAGAAAAAAGAAAAGTCCATAAAAACCAAGCCTATGGGTAAAAAAAAAGATTCTCTCTCCTGAAAAATTCAGGGATGAAAAACTCAAAAGCTTGAGCACTTAGAAGCTGACCTGAGCAGATAAACCACCACAATAATCCCTTTTATACTTTTATCCTTACCTCTTTCATCTTTGTAATTTTAGCAAGTTTTAATTATCAATTTTAGGTTTTTCGGTTCAGCTCTTTGCATTTTCTAGGTTTATTTTGTTGGATCCTTGGATGATTAGCGCTTGTTTGGCTTGTAATTGGATGAAGATAAAAGATCAATGCATACAATTATTCTTAGAAATGATTTCCTATCAAGTCCAGCAAAAACAACATCTCCGACAACTCTGCGCAGATTGACTCTTTTGTCTGCTTACATTTATGTTTCAGTTTCAGGTTTACTTGTTTCTTGTTTAGTGAAGTATCTTTTTTAGTGCTAGATTTAGAGCGTTAATGCAAGATTATTTTTTTTCTACTTATTCAGCTCTGATCTTTTTGGTTGTTGTATGTCGTCTATTGAATGTTTGCCCCACGGATGATGATCTTAATTACCACAAATTTGATATAGTGTTTCTGTTTTTTTTATTTCACGACAAGTGATAATCTTTTCGGCGAGCTTTTAATTTAAAAACCAGAGAAGGATAATTTACAGACAGATAAAAATTAGATCAAACTTGGTTGTTTTATATCTATCTCCTTTGGAGTAGTAGGGGATTCTTCATCGAATTCCAAAAAAGATTTTACCGACTTGGATCATACGTTAATTATCTACTCTCCCTTGTATATGCAGGTGTTACTGTTATTGTTATCATTGTTTTCCTGATCATTGATATTGGATTCTAAAAACAACGGAAGTTGCATTCTAGCTACGGGATTATGTTTGAAAATCACCCATTATTGAGTCTTGTATATCATGGTTCTCTGTCTTTTGTGTTTCATATAATTTTGGGATTTCTACCTGTTTGAGGGTGAAAACGGTTTCTGTTGATTTTGGTAATTTCGGGTGTGCGGGTGAGAAACGAGTCTAAACTCTAAACAATGTACTGCAAGGGAGTACTTTAGATTCGAGAGATCAATCTGTACAAATCCGGCCTAAACCAAGAAATGGTCGTTCCAGACTTGCTTCGGTCACAAAGTGGAGGAGAAGGGTTGGTTTTGGGGAGGGAAGCGAAGAGAGTGTTGAGACCAGAATAGTTGATTCTGGAAGAGTAGTTATTTTACGACTTGTATCAGAAAGTGGGAAGTTAACAGATGGGAAAGCTAGCAAATGTTTTCTGAGTGTTGTATGCTCCTGACCTGAACTTGTCGTTCGTTTTGAAATAGGTAATGCCTATTTATACAAGTGAAGTGAAACGTACTCTGGTCTCATTAAGAAATGGAAAACGGGTGAGTAAATGGGAGGAGGTGGTAACCGGTAACTCCTGGAATTGATGTTCCATAAAAGAAATCGTTTCACCATTACTCCCTGTATTTACTAACCGCCTCATCCTTATGACACTTACTTATAACGGGCGTAGTGTACGCCGCACACTGTAAACCGCCAAACCAATACCCAATGAGGATCCCCCAGTTTGTGATATGCGTTGATGTCTCGAGTGTTTCGTGGAAAACATGTAGCATGTTTTTGTCGTCTGGCAAGTCGAGCTTGGGAGACTTGTCGGCTCGGTGACCTTCGACGGTCGAGATTTTGCATCTTAAGACGAAAGGTAGCCGTTGATTATTGCAACCCTTCGTTTGGTAGCCAGTGGCATAAAAGCATGCTCGGTATGGCTTTAATATGGCCTAGTTTAGGCGCGGCCAAAAGTTAGGGTTTTGGCTTTGTTTAGGCGCGACCAAACTAGGGCCAAAAGTTGCCAAGCGTTAGCTGGTAACCTTGGACGGCTAAGATCTGCATCTTAGATGAAAAGGTGGTCGTTGATCGTTGCAGGTCTTCGTTTTGGCATCCGCATAGGGAAGGCCGGTATGGCGTGGCGCGGCAAGGTCGTTGGCATGCCATTGGAACATGTGGCATGGCATGCCTTGGCGCGGTTTGGCGTGGGCAAAACTAGGGTTTGGGGCCAAAGGTTACCATGCGTTGTTTGACAACCTTGGACGGCTAGGATTTGTATCTAGGATTGAAGGGTGGTCGTTGATCGTCGCACGCCTTCGTTTTGGTAGTCGCATAGGGAAGGCCGGCATGGTATGGCGCTGCAAGGTGGTTGGCATGCCATTGGCACATGTGGCATGGCATGCCTTGGCGCGGTTTGGCGTGGCCAAAACTAGGGTTTTGGGACAAAGGTTACCATGCGTTGTCTGGCGACCTTGGACGACTAGGATTTGCATCTAGGATTGAAGAGTGGTCGTTGATCGTCGAACGTCTTCGTTTTGGTAGCCCGCATGGTATGGCGCGGCAAGGTGGTTGGCATGCCATTGGCACATATGGCGTGGCATGCCTTGGCGCGGTTTGGCGTGGCCAAGGAAGAATGGTGCAGGCGTCTTGGCATAGTGGGGCCAAGGCAGAACGGTGCGGACGACTTGGCATAGTGGGGCCAAAGTTGAATGGTGCTGGCGGCTTGGCATAGTGGGGCCAAGGCAGAATTGTGCGGACAGCTTGGCATAGTGGGGCCAAGGGTTTGGACGGCTTGGCATGGTGGGGCCAAGGCAGAATGGTGCGGGCGGCTTGGCATAGTGGTGCGGAAGGCTTGGCATAGTGGGGCCAAGGGTTTGGACGTATTGGCATGGTCGGGGCCAAGGCAAGGTGCGGTTGGCTTGGTATGGTGGGGCCAAGGGTTTGGCATGCCATTGTCGTATGGTGCGGCTATCATGGTTTCCATGTCTTGGCGTGGTAGACGTGGCTGGCATGGTTGGCATGCCTTGGCGCGGAGATGTGGATGGCATGGTTTGCCATTGGCACAGTGGTGCGGCTGGCATGGTTGCCATGCCTTGGCATGGAGATGTGGCTGGCGTGGTTTTCCATTGGCACCGTGGTGCGGCTGTCATGGTTGGCATTCCTTGGCGCTGAGATGTGGCTGGCATGGTTTGCCATTGGCACAGTGGTGCGGCTGGCATGGTTGCCATGCCTTGGCATGGAGATGTGGATGGCGTAGTTTTCCATTGGCACCGTGGTGCGGCTGGCATGGTTGGCATGCCTTGGCACGGAGATGTGGTTGGCATGGTTGGCATGCCTTGGCGTGGATATGTGGCGGGCATGGTTTTCCATTGGCACAATGGTGCAGCCGGCATGGTTGGCATGCCTTGGAGCGGAGATGTGGCTGGCATGGTTTGCCATTGGCACAGTGGTGCGGATGGCATGGTTGGCATGCCTTGGCGCGGATATGTGGCTGGCATGGGTTTCCATTGGCATAGTGGTGCGGCTGGCTGATGGTATTTTTCAATGATGTTGTAGTAAGATAATTCGTTCACTCAGATTTGTTGAGAATTTGTTTTAGGATTTAATAAAGAAAATAAGGAAAAATATATATACACAATTTGTCACAAGATGAAGAGAGACCGGGACTCGGGATTCCACTGCTTTTCATATTGTTGTGGTTCAGTCATTAACTCTAGACAATATAACTCAAACAAAAGAAGTTGTGACTCTAGTTCTTTGCCAAAAATAGATTTCGTAAAATATTATTTGTAAGTTAAAAGCATGACGCATCTAAAGTAATTAAGACTAAACATGCGGCATCTAACAAAATAACAAGTAATTAATAGAAATCATAAAGCAATTAAATCTATGCAAAAAGTCAATAAAAGAATTAATTCATTTACCACAATCATGAAAAGTTGCTTCCTCCGTTGTCACAGTGATAGGGTTTAGCTCATCATGTTGGAAACACACTCAAAGGATTTTTTTTCATTGCTCAAAAAGTGTTTACAATAGTGAAAATGAGGAAAAATAATTAAAACCGGATTTGTAATAGTTATTTCTGTTACAAACCTAATTGTTACAGAGAACGATATGAATAAGGTGTCGCTGCCACTGTAGCATATAAGACTGTCTTACGACTGTCGTATTCACTGTAGCATAAACGACTGCTTGTGTGGGTCAATGTTCTTCGTCTTCTAGGGTTTCTGCAGCAGCAGAACCAACTCTGCAACTCGATCAAACTCCTCTCTTTTCTTCCCCTAACTCTCCATAAACCTTCTTTGATACTCCAATACCCTATATATACTACTCAAGCCTTCGAATAACTCCTCATTACTCCGAATAATCTCTTCATACTTCAGGCAGTAAAGAATAAATTCTCGGAATATTTTTTTCCCATCTTGCATTCCCATGCGTTAAAATGCTACAGACACGCTCTAGACTTTCTGGTGCACGCATATGACTGAGTCAAGACGTTGTAGAGACACGCAACGTTTCAAAATACCATCACATAATCTCGCGTATTGCTCCAACCTCTGTTTCATGGGATATCCACGTAACTTCCCTTTTTTATCGAAATCAAAAACATTACCACCCCTGTTTGGATAAAACATGCCCAAATCAAACAAAATCCGAGAGGCAGTCCAACAAAAACTCCCTCGAAATCATGCCATGCATCTCCGCCGGTGAAAGCTAACTTCCCCTGTATCACTTCAAACTGATCATCCAGCCAAATATAATCGATTCTAAAGCACATGCCAACTTTGTTAGGCCAAAACAAATCGTTCCCAAAAGTTTCAGCTATTTATTCTCTCAAGAACCCCACAAAGTCTCGAACCCTAATTCTGGTTTTTTTCCAAACCAGATTTTCCCGCAAATTTTGAATTCAAATGGGAAGAAGAAGGTCGCCCCTTAACCAGCTGCTTGGGTGCGAAAATCAGATGGGTACCCCTTATCATTTGAGGTGCCCCTTATCCAAAAGTGAGAGTCCGAATAAAACGTGTCCTCCGGGTGCAAATAACAACTTTTCGAGACGAATTCTACATACAAGTGTATTTCTCCATAAACACTTACGCATACACAAAAACACCATAATAAGTACAAATCGAGCACCAACAATACAGAAAATTGAGGACAACTTAGACACAAAAATGTGTCTATCAAATACCCCCAAACTTATTATTTTCTAGTCCTCGAGCAAAACTAAAAAATAAATAAAACCGAGTTAATCTCGGGAAGGTTTACCAGAGGTGTACCCACAAAACCATTACTCCAGACCCTAGGTATCTACGCAGAACCTTAGAAGGTACTAAAGAATCTCCTTGGTTGGCATACTTATTGGCTACAGGAGGAAGTACCCTGATGCGAAATTCCAATTGTTGTACACGAGTTTGCACTCAAGAATACTAAAATTCATATAAAGTGACAGAGCTCTACTCAGATAGTTTATGTACATCATAACCGGAGTCAACCAATCACATGGAAAGATTAAGAAGATGGATAAAGAGAAAAGATAGATGGTTTAAAGTGAACGGTGTTTCCCATATCTGTCTGAAGGCCTCTGCCAAGATGAACCTATCCTAATGGACTGAGATATCGGTCTGACTAATATCAACACAACTGGCATATACAAGGGGACCAGTGGTCGATAAACCTAACTCTAGGTCAACACAACTGGCATATACAAGGGCACCAGCGGTCGACTTTATTGAATTTATTCCGGTTGGTCTGATGGTCTGGTCTCAATACTCAACTTTTTTTTTTTTTTGGTATCTCAATCACCCTATTTCACCCCAGCAAAGGTAACAACTTGAATCGTGTGCCCCACCAAACCACTTAAAAAAAATAAAAACAGAAGGATTAGGATTCAACGAGATATGGCGAAACTACCATGTTTTTTTTTTAATTCTAACACCTGAGCTCTGTGCTTTTATGAATAGACTCTTTAGATGTATCCATCTAATCAGATTGGTTCCTCAACTCCTACAACCAAAATGTTTCCATCCACTTAGACTGGTTAGTGTCATCCTTAATAAACATAAATTTCTAGGCTCTGGAGTTTATTATTTATTTATTTTTTTACTGCAACTAAAAAGTTTCTCCCATACCCCCAAACTTAAATCTAACATTGTCCTCAATGTTCTAAAGATAAAATTAAAATCATGAACAAGGAGAAACTGTTACCACTTGAAGCAAAAGAGTTAAGGAAAGATATTACCGTGTTGCATGAGCATGGGTTACCTCCCAAGAAGTGCTAAGTTTAAAGTCTTCAGCCAGACATTGGAAGAATTAGTCACCTCGTAGAATCATATATCAGCAGCCGGAATAACTGTGGGTCATCTGGATCAAAAAGTGTTACCCACAAGAAGAGGAAAGTGCAACAGACCCAGATGATACCGAACATACCCTTGCTTAAGAAAACTACATCTAGTTGCGGTTTAGGTTCAGGCTCTATAAAAGGGTCTAAATAAAAAGTTTTCCTGGAATGGATTTCCTCAAAGGCATTCTGAATATCAGGCTGAAGAGTCTGGAAATACTCAAGTAAGAACTTCGAAGCACATAACAACAACCTGAATAATTGGGGATCCTCTAAGTCAATTAGATTTGACTCACACAACTGACCACAATAAAAGAGGTGGTCTTCCTTAAGAAAATGTATCGACCCTAATATCCTAAAGTGATTAGGTTTAGTCTTAAAACTTAATAACTGACACATCTTAAAATCAAAAGTTCTCACAATTGGAAGAAAAGTTTTTGGTGGGAAAACAAAGTCAATCTTGGTATCATAGCCTGGGTTAACCACATCAACCAGAGGATGGGTTTCTAACAACTGAGCTTCTTTCTGGACATCATTAGGTTCGGAAAAACGTGTATGAAGATAATCTTGTAAGATGGTTGAGGCACAAATGTCAAGTCCTACAGGAGGGTACTTTCTAAGAGTTAAAGCACATGGAGAATGATAATCACCCCCAAACTTAGAGTTTTCTGTGTCTCTAGAAAGACTAGTCACAACTTCCCTAATTTCTAGGTCATCAGATTACTGGAAATGGTCAATAGATTCTTCTAAGTTGGGTTCATCCTCACTCATTTCTACGAGTTTATCATCTTCTAAGACTAGTGTTTCTAAATCGCTAGATTTTAAAACAGTATTCTCAGGGTAAACTCTTTCCTCTAAACCATCATCACAATCATATAAAGGATTATCAGAGAAAGTTTCATATAAAGGCTCATCAACTAAGGTTTTAATCATAGTTACCTCCTCCGATTCACTGATAGGCACATCAAATAATGGATTATCCAACATACTGCAGGCTAAAGGATCATGGACTACATCGTCTAAAACGGTGGTATCTCTAGTCAAATCCACATCCTTTTGAATAGGTGAATAATTATTAAAATTATTTGGATTTGTACTAGAAATAACACGATCATTATAAAGCTCAACTGGAGTAACAAATTCCTGATCACTATGCCTACATATTTCATGTTCTTCATCAATACTATCCTCATCATAATCATCACTATAATAACATGAAAATGATCGAACCTTATCAAAACAAGTAGTGTTACCAATTCTAACCTCGTCATCTTTATTATGTGAATAAAAACTATCCTTATTTTCGAGGGTGGTATTGGGAAAACTACACTGGAAATTAAGACTATCCTGAGCAAGTTTTTCCACAATCCTATTTGTATTCTCGGTAAATTGCTTGAGGGTCTCTTCTAGAGATATCTTAGTTGACCGCTCTACGGACTCTTCTGGGAGAAGAATATTATAAGTCTCTTTCATAAATAACTTCCATGTTGACTCATTGAAACTCTTGAGAGACTCTTCTAGAGAAATAGAAGGATTGTTTTGCTCGTATGACCTGTGGGTATGTGGATAGTAATTGGGCTCACAATAGTATGGACCATCACCTTCAAAAGTTTCGCAATCCCAATCACTATTCACACTATGGTCATAAAAAGGATAATGCCCAAGCTGCTCAGTCGGATACTCATTGTATTGGCTATTATAATACCAGTTCGACATCCTAACTGCAAGGGAATTCTAAACAAACAAAAAGAAGGCTGACTCGACCACAACAAGCCTATTTTATCTAGCAAACAAAAAGCATGATGGCTCCACTTAGATTGTTTCCAGACCAGCTTCTAATCCTTCGAAAGGGAATTCCTTACAATTTGAGCAAACCCCTCTGGAATCAATCCGAGTCAAATTAAGTTGAATAAAGGCGAGGGAAGCTGCATAGAGCTTTGATACCCAAGGCCTCACCGCATTACAAGGTGGCGCAGTCACGCATTCAACTCACAGAAACCATCATGAACTTCGAAGTATGCTTAAAAGAGTAACCAATATTTTTCGAATGACTTTACTATTAAGCTCGTTACCCTATCAGTCTCGTTATAGTCCAAATTTTAAGGCTTAGGTTCGCGTAGGTTACGTGTTCCTAAGGAGGGCAAGAAGGAAACGGTGATGAAATCCGAGTCCTTATCTTGATTTGGCAAGGCCTTGCCCTTTACTAGAAAATTAAATCCTATTTCAGGTCCTCAACATATAAGCATAGAAAATCATCCAGTAAACCCGCTGACAGGGGATTCGCGGGTGTTTAGAATTCTTACCTCTCGTTCCAGACGGGGGTTGAACCGTTGAAGTCGACTCGGGCCACAATTCCAATGTCGTGTATCCGAGGGGCCGAGACGATATCGTAATCGTCGTCCTTCTCTGCGCACAGTTTATATTTAAAACTACCCTTCCGTAGGGTTTAAAAAAAAAAGTCCCAAAGTTCAATGTCCGAAAATAAAAAAAAATGTCCAAAAATAAAAAATTACAAAAATAAAAACCTTAATTACAGTTTCTAAAAAAAATAAAATAAAATAGAATATCTATATACAAAAAATTTTCTTCTTCGCTCCTTTTGGATTCCTCCTTTCTTTTCTTCTTTGGCTTCGCTTTTTTTTCCAGGACTTTCTCCCCTTTTCTTTAGCTCAGTTCCAAATCTAAAAGCAAACAAGAAATACCAAAAGGCGTAAAAAGGAACAAATTAAAAAAAAAACTAAAAACAAATTTATAAACAAATCCGCATCGGCGGCGCCAAAATTGATGGTATTTTTCAATGATGTTGTAGTAAGATAATTCGTTCACTCAGATTTGTTAAGAATTTGTTTTAGGATTTAATAAAGAAAATAAGGAAAAATATATATACACAATTTGTCACAAGATGAAGAGAGACCGGGACTCGGGATTCCACTGCTTTTCATATTGTCGTGGTTCAGCCATGAACTCTAGACAATATAGCTCAAACAAAAGAAGTTGTGACTCTAGTTCTTTGCCAAAAATAGATTTCGTAAAATATTATTTGTAAGTTAAAAGCATGACGCATCTAAAGTAATTAAAACTAAGCATGCAACATCTAACAAAATAACAAGTAATTAATAGAAATCATAAAGCAATTATCTATGCAAAAAGTCAATAAAAGAATTAATTCATTTACCACAATCATGAAAAATTGCTTCCTCCGTTGTCCCAGTGATAGGGTTTAGCTCATCATGTTAGAAACACATTCAAAGGATTTTTTCATTGCTCAAAAAGTGTTTACAATAGTGAAAATGAGGAAAAACAATTAAACCCGGATTTGTAACAGTTATTTCTGTTACAAACCTAATTGTTACAGAGAACGATATGAATAAGGTGTCGCTGCCACTGTAGCATATAAGACTGTCTTACGACTGTCGTATTCACTGTAGCATAAACGACTGCTTGTGCGGGTCAATGTTCTTCGTCTTCTAGGGTTTCTGCAGCAGCAGAACCAACTCTGCAACTCGATCAAACTCCTCTCTTTTCTTCCCCTAACTCTCCATAAACCTTCTTTGATACTCCAACACCCTATATATACTACTCAAGCCTTCGAATATCTCCTCATTACTTCGAATAATCTCTTCATACTTCGGGCAGTAAAGAATAAATTCTCGGAATATTTTCTTTCCCATCTTGCATTCCCATGCGTTAAAATGCTACAGACACGCTCTAGACTTTCTGGTGCACGCATATGACTGAGTCAAGACGTTGTAGAGACACGCAACGTTTCAAAATACCATCACATAATCTCGCGTATTGCTCCAACCTCTGTTTCATGGGATATCCACGTAACTTCCCTTTTTTTATCGAAATCAAAAACATTACCACCCCTGTTTGGATAAAACATGCCCAAATCAAACAAAATCCGAGAGGCAGTCCAACAAAAACTCCCTCGAAATCATGCCATGCATCTCCGCCGGTGAAAGCTAACTTCCCCTGTATCACTTCAAACTGATCATCCAGCCAAATATAATCGATTCTAAAGCACATGCCAACTTTGTTAGGCCAAAACAAATCGTTCCCAAAAGTTTCAGCTATTTATTCTCTCAAGAACCCCACAAAGTCTCGAACCCTAATTCTGGTTTTTTTCCAAACCAGATTTTCCCGCAAATTTTGAATTCAAATGGGAAGAAGAAGGTCGCCCCTTAACCAGCTGCTTGGGTGCGAAAATCAGATGGGTACCCCTTATCATTTGAGGTGCCCCTTATCCAAAAGTGAGAGTCCGAATAACACGTGTCCTCCGGGTGCAAATAAAAACTTTTCGAGCCGAATTCTCCACACAAGTGTATTTCTCCATAAACACCTACGCGTACACAAAAACACCATAATAAGTACAAATCGAGCACCAACAATACAAAAAATTGAGGACAACTTAGACACAAAAATGTGTCTATCACTAGCATGGTTGGCATGCCTTGGCGCGGTAGCATGAGAATTAGGATTTGGCATGGGTGATGTCAGTTAATGTTACAATCTTATTATAGGGGAGACATGTTTTATTAGAGGGGCGACATTCTAATTGGACAAAAAAGGTCTTTACATGATCATTCAAGGTGCCCCTTATCAAAAAATTGGAAATGACAAATTAACCTTCATTATTGATAACCTAGTTTAGTGATGATAATCAAGTTTAGTGTTAATGATTAATTTCACTTATATTAACTCAAAATCAAAACAAAATCAGATTTTTAAAGTTAAAAAGAAAAAAGTTTAGAGGAGAAGAAAAATAAAAACTTTTGTGATATTTGTGAAACCCTAGATTTTGATTCACTTAACCAAAATGAGTGATTCCAGTGACCCGGTATACTTCTAAATTAGTTCCCATTAGTTTTTTCTCGCTCAAAATTATCTAAAGTACGTAACAAAATCAAAACTTTTAAATTTTCAGAAGAACTTACGGTTGCAATTTTGCTCGTGACCAACCATAACTCTTAGTTACGGTTCGTAATTTATCGAATACCAACCGTAACTGGTTAAATTTGGGGAAGATCCAATTATAAAACCAGTTACGGTTGGTAATTAAATTTGGACAACAACCGTAACTAAATTACGGTTGGTAACTAATTAATCGAGACCAACCGTAACTACCCTACGGTTGGTGTGTCAACTTAACTTTTGAACCGTAAATCATTATTTGATAAATTCTTAAGACGCGGGATTATTTACGGTTGGTAGGGTTGTTTGAGTAACAAACCGTAACTCAATTACGGTTGATAAATATGATGCAAATACAAACCGTAACTCAACATATTTCTCAAAACTACGAACTTACGGTTGGTATTTGAGTTAAAATCAACCGTAACATCAACCCAATCTACAGTTACGGTTCGTATTTAAGTTATTACCAACCGTAACTCACATGCAACCAGAAATTTCAATTTCAATTTTCATACAAAACCCTAATTTTTGATACAAAATTAACTTAAATCCAACACGATAAACTAAACCCTAACTGGGTTTTTCCAAACATTTTTCGAATCGTCGATTAATCGAAGACGATGAAATTTTCAGTTTAATGGAGGTTACGGTTGATGGAGGAGAAGAGAAGATGAAGAAGATGATGAAAAAAAACTGATTTGATTTTTTCTGATTCATTAGGTTTAAAAAAAATTGATTTGATTTTGGTTGATTTAAGGTGAAAAGGGTAATCTAGTCAATTTACATCCCCTTTAGGACATCCCCTAACCAACTAAAGGGACATTACTATCACAATGCCGCCCCTCTAATAAATCATGTCGCCCCTATAATAAGCTTGTAATGTTAAAGGTTCTGCCGTGGAACATGACCCATGTAAAAAAAAGGCACCCCGGTAATTCTTACGTAGGCATGCTGATTGATTCAATAAATGTGTTAATGGTCATAGTGACGTCATGTCAGTTATACAGTTTTACGATTTTAACCCTAAGCTAAAAACCACCATCAACATTAAGTCCCCTACTTAGCTCAGAACAGGAGTATTGTTGCGAGGTAAGCATAAGATGGTGACGGGCAAGGACAAAAATTGAAATGACAAGTCGTGAAACGATGGTCAGAAAGGTCCGACTAACCTTTTTCGAGAGGTAAGGAGAGTTCATGATCCTCGTGTTTGGCGGCCTTGCATAGATTCTATTTGTGGTGTAAACCGTGAAGTGGTGAGATGAAGATCGTCGGCTTAGTCTGGATATGCATCATCTTGGCTGGGTTAAAGAACATCATGACGCTGGCTTGGCGAGTTGTTGGTGTTGGCGCGGCAAGTCATGGCGCGGACGGCTTGGCATGGAGGGGCCAAGGCAATGGCGCGGACGGCTTGACATGGTGCGGCCATGTCAAGGCGCGGTTTGGTGAGGCAAAGCATGCGCGGACGGATTGGAATGGTGGGAATGGTGATGACGCCGGAACTTCGGCTATCAAATGGTGGTGATGGCGCCTGACAACTTTGTCTAAATTATGGTTTGGCATGCCGAAACCCTAATTAGCGCTCCTTAGTAGAATCGTTGTAAAATTCTCGGACTCAGATTTCAACGGTCCGCCCATCCATCTGACCGGAAAAGAATTTCATATCTCCTCGCGCGATAATATTTAGGTTTTAAGCTCGTTAGGTAGGTGAAAACAGCCCGACAATGAAACTCAGGAAGAATTCAGGAGGGATGTTGCGGGCCCGTGGAATGATGTCGACTGGCTTCAGTTCCGTGGAAGGATGATGACTGGCTTTAGTTCCTTGGAAAGATGGGAGCTGGTTTTGGAACTTCGGCTACCAAACGGTGGTGATAACGCCTGGCAACTTTGTCGAAATCAGGGCTTGGGATGCTGAAACCCTAATTAGCGCTCTTTACTAAAATCGTTGTACAATTCTCGTACGAACTCGGATTTTGACGGTCAGCCCCTCCATCTGACCGGAAAAGAATTTCTTATCTCCTTACGAGGGAATATTTAGGTTTTGAGCTCGTTCAGGAGGTGAAAACGGCCCGACAGTGAAACTCAGGAAGAATTCAGGAGGGATGTTGCGGGCCCGAGGTGGTATAGTCGCGCCCAGTCATCTATTCCCGTTCATGGAGCAAGAATGAATCTTCACTCTGTTCAAACTCTAGAAACTCTGTCCGCATGAAAAGAGGTATCGACCCTCTTTTGTTGCTCGTCTGGATCCGTGCTTTCGTCTGCAGTATCTCTCCAGTGGATTCCAAAATTTACCAAGACTCCACTGCATTCTTGGGATGAATGGATGAAATATATGCTCGGCAACGATCATGTCAGGGATAATCTTGGATATTGTTGTTGCGTTATCGGTCATCCTTGACTTTAGGTTGTTCAATGTCTGGATCCTCTGATCGCGATGATGATATGTTGATGATTGTATGGTAAAAATCTTACGAAGACACAATTTGAAACAGATGAGTTGGGAGACATTCTGTCGCCGTTGTGCTGCTATCAAGTCTTCAAGGACTTTGTTCCAAGAGACATCCTTCGAACCAGCTTCTGAATCTTGGACTATCGTATGGAATGGGACGCGGTGAACAGTCCCCAGTTATACCGATGGTCAAGGCCGAATATGTGAATGTATCTCCGTGGCGTGATTTTGGAGTCTTTGGTGCATATGTACGGCCTCATGTTGAGAAATTTTTGCGTAAAACTTCGACAGTGATGATGTTGAAATTAGAAATAACCTGGTTGAAGGGAGTGAAAGCGTCACATGTTGGTAGTCCCCATGTGTAGCGTACTTTCATTGTATCGCCTTGAATCCACGTCCACGGGATTTGATGCAAGCTTATTGTATTCTTCTGGATGTGATTCCGGGATGCTCAGAATACCACATGGATGAAATATTCTGGGTAGCGAAGAGGTAGAAAATGATATAGTTATGTTGTTTATCGTGACTCCCTTTGTTTCTTCAGGAAACTGTTTTAGCCGCATCTCTGGAGTTATCTCACGAATCTTTGATGATCGTCGGGATGGACTGCGATGATCAGTGCCCAGCCGCGCTTTTCTTTAGTTTTTGAAGTTGTTTCCTCTGGGAAGGCTTGGGATCTTCCGCGTCCTCGTAGAGTGTCGAAGGCGTCTTCTATACAGAGAGGTGATGATATTCTTGCGCTGCACCCTTGAAGAGTAGATGACTTTGTTGTGTCCATGGCCTTTTGGTTGATTGTGTCACCTGAGATTTGACAGTGAAGGGATTCCGTGTATATCCCCAGTCCCCAAGTATGGTTTACATGTTTCCATCTTTGTAGTGATTGCTGCTGTGGTGAAGCTCTGTCTGGTATCAACAAATGAGCGGCAATAGTTCTTGGTAGCAGATGTAATCAGAAGAGACTGCATTGCCGTGGTAACAAAGTAGGTTGGCTGGAATTGTATGGGCATCCATGGAAGCATAAGAATTGGCTGGATGCGTTAGCGAGCAAACTTTCCATGATCACGAGTTTTGGCGGGATAGATTAAAAGGCGGCCATAACTACGAATAATGGCTGGGTGTGATCATGATCCTTGACATGGGGAACGTGGTGGTATGACCCTTTGTAGGAAGAAGCGGCGTTGAAGAAGCTTCGTCCCTTGGAGAGGATGTTGAAACTTAAAAAGCCAAACGGACGTTGAAGTGAAGTGGTTGTTGGAGTGAACGTTGAAGCGGAGCCGCTGCTGGAGGACGTTGAAGTGAAGTGGTTGTTGGATCGAACGTTGAAGCGGAGCGGCTGCGTTAATAAGTGCGTTGTCAAACTGGACACCCTTCAAGCGAACAATGGTTAGGAGTCCCCAGTTTCATTTATCAATCGTGCTTTCCAGGAGAGGTTAGGGTTTGAGAACGGCTTCTCTGGTTGGAAACAGCTGCTTCCCTGATGCAGTGCGGTTGAGGGATGCAAATATGTCTTGACGCTGCACCTTGGGGAAATACAGAATCTCACATAAGTGTTTCATCATAGAATGCACGATTTTATGGGTGAAGTCCCCGGTAATCATGCAGCTCCTGACAGGAAGAGAGTCTTTGTGAACTCAGGGGGGTTGCTGATCTTTTTGCCTCGATTTTGGAGAAGTCATTCATGATCTTTACGTGTGATGAAATTGGATTGTTAATTCCATTCTACTGGGCGTTCAAGAGCAACGCTGGAAGGATGCAAGCTGCTGGCGCTGGAAAGATGCAAGCTGTTAGCGCTGGAGGAATGCAAGCTGTTAGCGCTGGAAGGATGTAAGCTGTCAGCGCTGGAAGGGATGCAGGATGCTGGCGCTGGAAAGATGCAAGTATTTAGCGTTGGATCGGCTTGGAATAGGCGCTGGCTTGGCGTGGACGCTTGACTTGGAAAGGCGCTGGCTTGGCGTGGACGCTGGCTTGGCAAGGCGCTAGCTTGGCACGGCGCTGACTTGGCGTGGCGCAGTAGCAATAAAGTGGGAAAGCATATTCCAGGTATGTACTCCAGCGTTTCTCTTTAAATTTGTTTTCTTATTTTTCTTGTGTTGGTGCAAACCCTAGCCATAGGTATGCCTTCCATAAATCTGTAGAAATATTGTTCTTCTGAACTGGTGTAAACCCTGGTCGTGGGTATGCCTTTCATAAACTTGTAGAAATACTTCATCATAAACAATTCCTTTTCGAATATCACCGTAGTAACGTCGTCTACCTCATGAATAGTGACGGGTAATCATTATTATGCAAAGTAGGAACGTACGTGTAGGTGATTGTTTTTTTTTTTTGAAAGGAAAACAAAGCGCCTGGTTTATGGTTTGATTTGAATTGATAGATAACTGTTATCTATGAGGGTTTTGGATTATTCTTTTGGAATGAATTGTTTTGGAATGGATTGTTTTGGAATGATGTTGTCTTGGTTACGAATGCAAGTGACGCAAACATCCCAGGAAAATCATGGAACCACGAGCGTTGCATGTCAATAGATGACATGGGGTGAAACATAACATGGCTATCGATTTTATCATTCCCGTGAAAACTTGAAATAGTAAACCATGTATTTTGTCTAGGCAAGACTTACTCGGTTTTTCAGATCTCTTGATGAAAAAGGAATCTTCCGGGTGTAAGACCGAGTTTTGTGGGAAGCACCGCCATGATTGTGGAAAGTCCCCAGTCGTCTCTGAGTCATATGATAATCGAGTCATCGATCCCTGGTCGGATCGTTCGCTTTTAACCTCTAGGAAGTCCCCAGTCATCCCTTGTCGTGTCAAGACTGATAATCGGGTCGTTTGGTAACTGAGTCGTCGATCCCTGAGCGGATTGCCTGCTTCTACCGTCTTGATGTCTGGGTCTAAGCATGAGATCGATGGTCGAAAATTGACATTGTAACCGAAATATCAATCTCCCACTGTGGTTGCCAATTGTTTGAGGGTGAAAACGGTTTCTGCTGATTTTGGTAATTTCGGGTGTGTGGGTGAGAAACGAGTCTAAACCCTAAACAATGTACTGCAAGGGAGTACTTTATATTCGAGAGATCAATCTGTACAAATCCGGCCTAAACCAAGAAATTTCCGTTCCAGACTTGCTTCGGTCACAAAGTGGAGGAGAAGGGTTGGTTTTGGGGAGGAAAGCGAAGAGAGTGTTGAGACCAGAATAGTTGATTCTGGAAGAGTAGTTGTTTTACGACTTGTATTTGAAAGTAGGAAGCTAACAGATGGGAAAGATAGCAAATCTTTTCTGAGTGTTGTATGCTCCTGACCTGAACTTGTCGTTCGGTGGAAATAGCTAATGCCTATTTATACAAGTCGAAGTGAAACGTACTCTGGTCTCATTAAGAAATGGAAAACGGGTGAGTAAATGGGAGGAGGTGGTAACCGGTAACGCCTGGAATTGATGTTCCATAAAAGAAAGCGTTTCACCATTACTCCCTGTATTTACTAACCGCCTCATCCTTATGACACTTTCTTATAACGGGCGTAGTGTACACTGCACCCTGTAAACCGCCAAACCAATACCTAATGAGCATCCCCTAGTTTTTGATATGCGTTGATCTCTCGAATGTTTTCGTGGAAAACATGTAGCATGTTTTTGTCGTCTGGAAAGTCGAGCTTGGGAGACTTGTCGGCTCGGTGACCTTCGACGGTCGAGATTCTGCATCTTAAGACGAAAGGTAGCCGTTGATTATTGCAACCCTTCGTTTGGTTGCCAGTGGCATGAAAGCATGCTCGGTATGGCTTTAATATGGCCTGGTTTAGGCGCGGCCAAAAGCTAGGGTTTTGGCTTTGTTTAGGCACGACCAAATTAGGGCCAAAAGTTGCCATGCGTTAGCTGGTAACCTTGGACGGCTAAGATCTGCATCTTAGATGAAAAGGTGGTCGTTGATCGTTGCAGGCCTTCGTTTTGGCAGCCGCATAGGGAAATCCGGTATGGCGTGGCGCGGCAAGGTGGTTGGCATGACATTGGCACATGTGGCATGGCATGCCTTGGCGCGGTTTGGCGTGGCCAAAACTAGGGTTTGGGGCCAAAGGTTACCATGCGTTGTTTGGCAACCTTGGACGGCTAGGATTTGTATCTAGGATTGAAGGGTGGTCGTTGATCGTCTCACGCCTTCGTTTTGGTAGCCGCATAGGGAAGGCCGGCATGGTATGGCGCGGCAAGGTGGTTGGCATGTCATTGGCACATGTGGCATGGCATGCCTTGGCGCGGTTTGGCGTGGCCAAAACTAGGATTTTGGGCCAAAGGTTACCATGTGTTGTCTGGCGACCTTGGACGGCTAGGATTTGCATCTAGGATTGAAGGGTGGCCGTTGATCGTCGCACACCTTCTTTTTGGTAACCGCATAGGGAAGGCCGGCATGGTATGGCGCGGCAAGGTGGTTGGCATGCCATTGGCACATGTGGCATGGCATGCCTTGGCGCGGTTTGGCGTGGCCAAGGCAGAATGGTGTGGGCGGCTTGGCATAGTGGGGCCAAGTCAGAATGGTGCGGATGGCTTGGCATAGTGGGGCCAAGGCACAATGGTGCGGGCGGCTTGGCATAGTGGGGCCAAGGATAATGGTGCGGACGGCTTGGCATAGTGGGCCAAGGGTTTGGACGGCATGGCATGTTCGGGGCCAAGGCAAGGTGCGGTTGGCTTGGCATGGTGGGGCCAATGGTTTGGCATGCCATTGTCGTATGGTGCGGCTAGCATGGTTGGCATGCCTTGGCGTGGTAGACGTGGCTGGCATGGTTTGCCATTGGCATAGTGGTGCGGCTGGCATGGTTGGCATGCCTTGGCGCGAAGATGTGGCTGGCATGGTTTTCCATTGGCACAGTGGTGCGGCTGGCATGGTTGCCATGCCTTGGCGCGGAGATGTGGCTGGCGTGGTTTGCCATTGGCACAGTGGTGCGGCTGGCATGGTTGGCATGCCTTGGCGCGGAGATGTGGCTGGCATGGTGTGCCATTGGCACAGTAGTGCGGCTGGCATGCCTTGGCGCGGAGATTGGATGGCATGGTTTGCCATTGGCACAGTGGTGCGGCTGGCATGGTTGGCATGCCTTGGCGCGGAGATGTGGCTGGCATGGTTTGCCATTGGCACAGTGGTGCGGATGGCATGGTTTGCCATTGGCACAGTGGTGCGGATGGCATGGTTGGCATGCGTTGGCGCGGAGATGAGGCTGGCATGGTTTTCCATTGGCATAGTGGTGCGGCTGGCATGGTTGGCATGCCTTGGCGCGGTAGCATGAGAATTAGGGTTTGGCATGGGTGATGTCAGTTAATGTTAAGGGTTCTGCCGTGGAACATGACCCATGTAAAAAAAGGTACCCCGATAATTCTTACGTAGGCATGCTGATTGTTTCAATAAATGTGCTAATGGTCATAGTGACGTCATGTCAGTTGTACAGTTTTACGATTTTAACCTTAAGCTAAAAACCACCATCAACACTACCGTATTTATCTATTCAAAGAAAACAAAGAAAACGGAAAAGCTAGATAGACCAAAACTGCTGGACCAATAAAATTTTGCCATTGATTGTTATTTTAGCGTCTTACTTTGGTTTTAAAATGCCTATCCCTAACAAATCCTTTGGTGAAACACTGTCATGTGCCTCATATGTGAAAAGAGTGGCCCTTATCCTGTTAGTGTCATTATTTAGTACAAGTTGTTGGTGGTAGTGTTTAGATTAATATGAGGTGTATTTATCAGTTGTATGGGATGGGTTAGATTTAGCCATCTGTGCTAGCCGTAGCCATTAGATGTAGGGCAGGGAAGCTTAGCTTTATAAGCTGATTGTTCTGTAATGAAAAATCATTAAATTATTAATCCAAAACAGAACTTTGTTCTTAGCTGTGTTCTTCGGAACCACCAGAGAGGCTTGATTCGTGAGAATCAAGAGAGGTTTATCCTCAAATTATCACCCAACCTTGTCATTGTACTAAGGTACATGACAATTGGTATCTAGAGCATCGATCCATGGAGTTGCCGGAAGCCACACCACTGCAGCTGAAAGCTTTGAAGAATGAAGATAAAGCAAGAAATGAATCACACAGATTTTGTGGGTTATATAGGTTTCATTATGAAGAGAATAACTCTCAAACTCGAGAGTACTATCTTCAGAAGTTTAGAAATCTCATGAATAGAGCAAGGCAGAAGTATAGATTGATACTTTTCATTAGGGGTACTACATCGATTCCTCCTGCCGTTGATGAAGAAGAAGATGATTCTCTAGAGGAGTTGATTCCTTCATTTTTATTCGATGAAGAAGAGGATGACTCAAGTAATGGGTTGATTTCTCAAATTGAAGAGGTTACAAAAGCTAGGTTCAATCAATTTCTTCTGCTGTTGATATGGAAACCGACGATTCGACTGATTTTGCAAGTTTTCAATTCGAAGAAATTGTCAAAGATGCCATGAATGATATAGAAAGGAAAAATCAGATCGAATTTGGTGAGTGTTTTAACATCATTCTCAATTCTTCTCATAACATATTTGATCGTGGAAAAGAGAAATTACAGGGTGACTCTAAATTAGGTTCTTCTTTTCTCGGGGGTTTAAAATTTTTGGGTAAATTTTTTAAAGAAATTTTTCAGGAGCTGGTTCGTAAGAATGGGTACTTACCAGATTCGTTGTTTATTGCTTCAATTGGTGGTATACTAGCTAATGGTGGTGGTGTTAATACTGCTAGGAGTTTGAATGTAGTTGTTTATTTCTATTTCTATTTTGTTTTTACTTGTTCCCTATTTGATCGTGGGAAGGCGTTTTATAGAACAATGGTAATGGCTAATAACAATGACAACTTTGTGTTCATGATTGTTACCTATGGTGAGAGCAATGAGATGATTGGTAAAATGTCAGAGAGAGATAGGTTACAGCTGCGTTATGAGCTCCTTGTTATTGGATTTTTTCATCTTAGATCATTGAAAGTTTTGGGAATCAAAGGGGATAGTTTAAATTGTGTTTCAGAGTTTCCTTCTTTCGATACTTCAACTATAATTCATCAAGGGTTCTTGGAACTGCATCCTTGGGGTCTACTGTGTCACATGTTGTTGTATTATGCTCCCCATGGTGATTGGTCTGCTAGAACTGTTATACCATATTATGCAGTTGTTAGACAAGTTCCTTCTCAGGTGGTTCAGGTTTTAATTTCATCGTATGGTATTTATACGACTCATGATTATTTCCTTAGGGTTAGTTACAAACTTGTTAGAAGCTGTCGTGGCCTTTCTGGAATAAGTTTCTTTTCGCCCATTGCAATCTTAAGTTCAGACTTTACTAATTTTCCAACTGCTGGATGTTCTCTACAACCTCCTTCTTATTCCAATCAATGGAAGGGTTTATGTGAAATTGGTACCTCGAAATATATTTTTCCTTATTATATTTGTGGGTGGGGTTTAGCATCTCAAACTGTGGAGAACTATAGATGCTTTGGTTTTGTCAGTAGATTGTTTTTGCAAATGTCATACGAGGATATTATAACTGAGAGCATATTGATACGACAGTGGACAGAAGTGGCAAGAATTAGGAAGGCACTTATATTGTTTGGTCAAGAGTCTGGTAAGAGGGGAGCAAAAAAAAAATTCTTCCGACTGAAGTTTGGTTTGCTTGAGCTTAAAGGGGCTTATATGCCATCAATCACGTTGCCTTACCAACTAATGGGAGTCTTATATTCAGCTGCTAGTTATGTGGAGCTCCATCACCTTCCTCTTATGATGAGTCCCACATTTCTTCTCAGATTTTTTACACTTTCCAGAACACGTTTATTTATACATTGTCCGTTGCTTACTCATGTGACTTATAGAAGTCTTGTTTTTCTCGAGAAAGTTGAAATGGTATATCCAAATTCCGATGTGTTTGTTTTTCTATCTTTGTATTCTACTCAACACGAATGTTTTTGGTGCCATCAACTACGGTGTCTTGGTTATCAACCAATCAGGGGAGACATTAAGTTGGAGTTTTATGGAGTGAAAATGAAAATAATGACTAGACCTTTTGTGGTTTGTATTCGAGTACACTTCACACTCAAATTAGTGGCATTCTTGATGTGGGTTGCTTATTTGAGGTGGAAATTCAGATTGGTTCCACCTAGCTTATGGGGTGTGCGAAGTGTTCAAATGTCAGTTCATTTCTCAGTTTTCGGCTTCGACAAAAGATGGACTTCTCTAAGCAATGTGTTCTGCATTGCTGAAACCCATAATCTATTGGCAGCCGTTCTCATGAGATTACCATGTTGGCACCTTGCTGCAAGTAGATATTACAGTATGGGAGATGGTACTGGCACCAGGGTTTGTCGTCGTTGGTGGTTAGATAGAGGTAAATGGATGGAATCCATATTGCGTGCTCCTCATTCTAAGAGCTTCAGGGCTATTCCTATTGGTGTGGTTAGAAAAGACACACAAAAGACTTGCAAGTATACAAGGCCAAGTTTTAGTATAGAAGGTAAGAGAGGGATCAGTCCACAGGGAGTAGGAGTGCTTAAAAACTTAACCTAAGCTGTCAATGAAGGATGCAAGCAATATGGCAGATGGGAAAGATGGGAAAACAGTTAACAAAGCAAAGCAAATGACATGTAATAAAAACAGCAAGGAACCAAGGCTGTAAGCCAAGGGCAGGGGGGAGTTTGTGCACTGATTTCATTGCACAACAACTACAAATTGCAAGAAATTAAACAAGCAAAACAGGTAAGGAGATAAACTGAACAGGAAGCAAAACAGAACTGAATTTATAAGTGACTGTAAAAGGGATTGCGGCTAAGCTAAGGGCTTAGAATCCACCTTGTGTCCTAATCAAGCAATGCAATTCTAGGTTGAAATTAGGATCTTAAGCATACATTAGAATGGGAGGAAAATCAGTTTGCTCATTGATATGCCCCTAGTATTGACTGTCTTTTGACAGCACAGTCAATCACAGGCATATCATAGCACTGACTTCTTCCCATTGCTCAAGCAAGACAAGCATTAAGACGACTATCCTAACAATTCATCATTTAACAGTGCACTAGGCTTCATCTGAGCCTTAGCTAGTGCAGTTTAGATCATGCTAAGCATGTAAACAACATTAACATTCATCACATATGATAATCTAAACACAATATACAGCATTGAAGATAAATCAAAACAACATACACAATCAACTGTTAACTGCATAAAGAACTGGAATTTGGAATTGCAAAATAAAATTGTTTCAATTCTCTTCTGGCTAGTCCAGAGAGATATACCGTGTTTTTTAGATACAACATAATTATACAAATATATACTCCAAAAATCCAAATTAGGTTCCAGCCACTTTCCCCCAAAAACAGAAATTAGGTAAAATTGATTTACCTAATTTAGATGAGATATTCACTCCAACTCGTCGACCCACTCTCCAATTTCTTCTCCTGGTTCATCTTTTGCTTCAATTTCTGCTTTAACATCACTTATATCCCCAATTTCTCACATAGGGTTTCAGTGAGAAGAAAGGTGAGAAATTGGAGAAATTAGTGGTTGATAAAGAAATAGGACGTGTTGGCAATGATGGGTTTAGGTTTAGGGATGGTTTGGTGGCGTAGGGAGTGGTGGTGGTGAAGGCAGAGCAGGTGGAGAAGGTGGTGGTGGTCTGCAACAGGCATGGAGGGGGAGAGGTCGATGGAAGAAGGAGAAGGGGGTGTTTGGTACGGGTATATGGCTCGGATGTTATGGTGTTGGGCAGTTTCAGCGAGTGAATATGTTATGCGATCCGGGCCGTAGGATGAGAAGATGGTAGGTAGATCTGACGGCGATTCGGAGGCAGGCGAGGAGCGACCGTCGGATGAAGGGATACAATGAAACGAACGACATTTGATGGAGTTAGGTACTGTAGTGTGAAGCAGATATATCAAACTTTGATGCACAGCAAGGGAGCGACCGTAGGATGTTTCTGAGAATAAATCTGACGGCTTAAATCCGAGACGGGTATGGATTTGGGTTTTAGGATTTTGGGTTTAGAATATGGGTTTGAGAAATGAGTTTGGGCTTGGAAAATCTTGAGCCAACTTCTTCTTTAAGAACAAATTTCTTCTTAAAGCCCATTTCTACCCTTTTTGGTCTTCCGCACATCATTCTTCACAGCTTCCTTGCGTAATTCCTCCCGACTTTTCACTATTTTTCTGCTCTTTTCGCTCCGCAACTCATCCAAACTTTATTTATTCCCTAAAAATGCAAAAATTAAGTAAGAAAAATATTTATTCTTGAAAACAATGAAAATACAGAATATGGGATAAAATGTAGAATTAATGCATAAAAGATGAGTTAGATGCCAATAAAAAGGGAAAATATATATAATATTTGGCACTCATCAAATACCCCCAAACCTGAATTTTACTTGTCCTCAAGTAAAACAAAACTAAGGAAATCCTACCTATACCACTGTCGCTGGTCTCTCGAATGCATTTAGCATATGCACTAAGCCTTTTAAACCACTAAGTGTCCCTAGTGGACGAGTGAAGTCTCGTGAAGGTTTGCTTAGAACGTACCTACAAAGTTCTAGGTCAAAATATAAGCTCAGATTCCATCAAATGTGACATGTGCAAGACAGTTTAAGCTCACAGCAAAATGGAGATGTCAATCTAGCTATCTAAGGCACAATCCTAGCACTGATAACAAAAAAAAGACATGTGATAAGAGTGTAAAGTGTATCTACACATGTGTCTAGAATGACCTGAAGTTATGACTACTAATCACCAAGAGATAGTTTTAGGCTAAGAACCGAATTCTAAGCCAAGCTAGCTGTCCGGCTTTACGAGAATTGTGAATGTTCACCCAATGAGTTGGTGAATTTCAGTTTACCCGCGTTATACATCGATGGCTGCACCCTCCTTGCTTATTACAAGACTAACAACAAAAGATGACTTTACATGACTCTTATTTACATTGATTACTCTCTTTTATTTTTGGAACAAGAGAGAAATTGTCTTTAACATGAAAACATAGAATAAAAATTGATTTTTTTTTTTTTTTTTTTTGATTTTTTTTTTTTTTTTTTTTTTTTTTTTTTTTTTGAAGAAATAACTTTGATCTTTACAACATAGTGACACTTTTGATACATGAACAAAAAGAAAAACATTACATGACTTGCAAGAGGTGCCCTTATCGAATGCATCCGGTCAAATTCTATGGTTGCTTTTCTTAACGTATCCTCCAACTTCTATCCCACCAACCAAAGAACAAGCTAGTCAAGTCTCATTCAGTATTCTAAAGTGATTGGCAATCTAACTTCCTATCAAACACCTTGAAGATCGAGGCTATACATGTATTGGTAGATCGTGCGCGTGCAAGTTTCTTATCACTATGTGAATTGTGCTAGAATCAGGGTGCCTAAATATCTAGACTAAGACTCCTAATAATTACATATTTGCACAAGAGTCAACATTTCAAGGTAAATGAGCTCCATTTTTTATGATTTTTTAATTTTTTAATTTTTTTTTTTTTGGAATTTTTAAATTTTTCAAAAAGAAGGAGTTCTTGTTTTCAATTATGGCATATTATCGTGGTATCTATTATATACCCCCAAACCTAAACTAAACATTGTCCTCAATGTTTAAAAATATGGAAAGAATTAAAATGCAACATATGGAAAGGGACATGCTGAGTAGAGTAAAAGGAGAGAGAATACCCGATTTCGGCGAAAGCAGAATTAAAACTCCGTTATCCAAGGCAAAACTCCAACATATTCGGAGTCACAATGGATGAGCACAAAAAATATACAAAAGGAAATTTAACTAACACATTATCTACAAGAAAATTTGGTTTTTAATGGGATTGGACTTTTTGGGAAAAATTTGGTTTTGTCGGGAGTGAAAACTTTTTGGTTTTTTAGGGAAAAAGGCTTTTTGGTTTTCAATGGGGAAGAAAACGCAGCTACTTATGTACAAGGGTGGACCAGCTTAGTCCACATAGACTGGGTCCTCCAGGTTGGTTGTTTCAGTGTCGGGTGGGAATGGTTCAAGGAATGGTTTTAATCTCTGCCCGTTGACTTTGAAAATGTTCTTGTTGGAGACATCTTCAAGCTCTACAGCTCCATGAGGGAAAACTGTGCGTACTAGGTACGGTCCCTTCCATCTGGAACGCAGTTTTCCTGGAAAAAGATGTACCGGGAGTCATACAGCAAGACTTTCTGACCAGGAGTGAAGGATTTGCGTAGAATACGCTTGTCATGAAATATCTTCATCTTCTGCTTATATAACCTGGCACTGTCATAAGCCTCATTTCTCAATTCTTCCAACTCGTTGAGTTGAAGTTTCCGTTGAATTCCAGCTTCGTCCAGAGAAAAGTTCAGTTGCTTGATTGCCCAATAAGCTCGATGTTCTAACTCCACAGGAAGATGGCACGGCTTTCCATACACTAGACGATAGGGGGACATGCCAATTGGTGTCTTATACGCTGTTCTATAGGCCCACAAAGCATCATTCAATCTTATTGACCAATCTTTCCTAGACGGGTTAACCGTCTTTTCTAGAATGTGCTTGATTTCCCTATTAGACACTTCCACTTGTCCACTGGTCTGAGGGTGGTACGGAGTAGCAACCTTGTGAGTTATTCCATACTTGCGTACTAAAAACTCGAAGTGCCTATTGCAGAAATGTGAACCACCGTCACTGATGATAGCTCTCTCG